>NC_135794.1:10434016-10740532 GCF_051106095.1 Pogona vitticeps | reverse complement strand
AAAGGGGGAGGAAAGGAGATTAGTTAGGGAAGGGAAAGGAAAGGAAAGGGGGAGGAAAGGAGATTAGTTAGGGATGGGAAAGGAAAGGGGGAGGAAAGGAGATTAGTTAGGGAAGGGAAAGGAAAGGAAAGGGGGAGGAAAGGAGATTAGTTAGGGATGGGAAAGGAAAGGGGGAGGAAAGGAGATTAGTTAGGGATGGGAAAGGAAAGAGGGAGGAAAGGAGATTAGTTAGGGAAGGGAAAGGAAAGGAAAGGGGGAGGAAAGGAGATTAGTTAGGGATGGGAAAGGAAAGAGGGAGGAAAGGAGATTAGTTAGGGAAGGGAAAGGAAAGGAAAGGGGGAGGAAAGGAGATTAGTTAGGGATGGGAAAGGAAAGAGGGAGGAAAGGAGATTAGTTAGGGAAGGGAAAGGAAAGGAAAGGGGGAGGAAAGGAGATTAGTTAGGGATGGGAAAGGAAAGAGGGAGGAAAGGAGATTAGTTAGGGAAGGGAAAGGAAAGGAAAGGGGGAGGAAAGGAGATTAGTTAGGGATGGGAAAGGAAAGAGGGAGGAAAGGAGATTAGTTAGGGAAGGGAAAGGAAAGGAAAGGGGGAGGAAAGGAGATTAGTTAGGGATGGGAAAGGAAAGAGGGAGGAAAGGAGATTAGTTAGGGAAGGGAAAGGAAAGGAAAGGGGGAGGAAAGGAGATTAGTTAGGGATGGGAAAGGAAAGAGGGAGGAAAGGAGATTAGTTAGGGAAGGGAAAGGAAAGGAAAGGGGGAGGAAAGGAGATTAGTTAGGGATGGGAAAGGAAAGAGGGAGGAAAGGAGATTAGTTAGGGAAGGGAAAGGAAAGGAAAGGAAAGGGGGAGGAAAGGAGATTAGTTAGGGATGGGAAAGGAAAGGGGAGGAAAGGAGATTAGTTAGGGATGGGAAAGGAAAGGAAAGGGGGAGGAAAGGAGATTAGTTAGGGATGGGAAAGGAAAGAGGGAGGAAAGGAGATTAGTTAGGGAAGGGAAAGGAAAGGAAAGGGGGAGGAAAGGAGATTAGTTAGGGAAGGGAAAGGAAAGGAAAGGGGGAGGAAAGGAGATTAGTTAGGGAAGGGAAAGGAAAGGAAAGGGGGAGGAAAGGAGATTAGTTAGGGATGGGAAAGGAAAGGGGAAGGAAAGGAGATTAGTTAGGGAAGGGAAAGGAAAGGAAAGGGGGAGGAAAGGAGATTAGTTAGGGAAGGGAAAGGAAAGGGGAAGGAAAGGAGATTAGTTAGGGAAGGGAAAGGAAAGGAAAGAGGGAGGAAAGAAGATTAGTTAGGGATGGGAAAGGAAAGAGGGAGGAAAGGAGATTAGTTAGGGATGGGAAAGGAAAGGGGAAGGAAAGGAGATTAGTTAGGGAAGGGAAAGGAAAGGAAAGGGGGAGGAAAGGAGATTAGTTAGGGATGGGAAAGGAAAGGAAAGGGGGAGGAAAGGAGATTAGTTAGGGATGGGAAAGGAAAGGGGAAGGAAAGGAGATTAGTTAGGGAAGGGAAAGGAAAGGAAAGGGGGAGGAAAGGAGATTAGTTAGGGATGGGAAAGGAAAGAGGGAGGAAAGGAGATTAGTTAGGGAAGGGAAAGGAAAGGAAAGGGGGAGGAAAGGAGATTAGTTAGGGATGGGAAAGGAAAGAGGGAGGAAAGGAGATTAGTTAGGGATGGGAAAGGAAAGGAAAGGGGGAGGAAAGGAGATTAGTTAGGGATGGGAAAGGAAAGAGGGAGGAAAGGAGATTAGTTAGGGAAGGGAAAGGAAAGGAAAGGAAAGGGGGAGGAAAGGAGATTAGTTAGGGATTGGAAAGGAAAGGGGAGGAAAGGAGATTAGTTAGGGAAGGGAAAGGAAAGGAAAGGGGGAGGAAAGGAGATTAGTTAGGGATGGGAAAGGAAAGAGGGAGGAAAGGAGATTAGTTAGGGAAGGGAAAGGAAAGGAAAGGGGGAGGAAAGGAGATTAGTTAGGGAAGGGAAAGGAAAGGAAAGGGGGAGGAAAGGAGATTAGTTAGGGAAGGGAAAGGAAAGGAAAGGGGGAGGAAAGGAGATTAGTTAGGGATGGGAAAGGAAAGGGGAAGGAAAGGAGATTAGTTAGGGAAGGGAAAGGAAAGGAAAGGGGGAGGAAAGGAGATTAGTTAGGGAAGGGAAAGGAAAGGGGAAGGAAAGGAGATTAGTTAGGGAAGGGAAAGGAAAGGAAAGAGGGAGGAAAGAAGATTAGTTAGGGATGGGAAAGGAAAGGGGAAGGAAAGGAGATTAGTTAGGGAAGGGAAAGGAAAGAGGGAGGAAAGGAGATTAGTTAGGGAAGGGAAATGAAAGGGGGAGGAAAGGAGATTAGTTAGGGATGGGAAAGGAAAGAGGGAGGAAAGGAGATTAGTTAGGGAAGGGAAAGGAAAGGAAAGGGGGAGGAAAGGAGATTAGTTAGGGATGGGAAAGGAAAGAGGGAGGAAAGGGGATTAGTTAGGGATTGGAAAGGAAAGAGGGAGGAAAGGAGATTAGTTAGGGATGGGAAAGGAAAGAGGGAGGAAAGGAGATTAGTTAGGGAAGGGAAAGGAAAGGAAAGGGGGAAGAAAGGAGATTAGTTAGGGATGGGAAAGGAAAGAGGGAGGAAAGGAGATTAGTTAGGGATGGGAAAGGAAAGGGGGAGGAAAGGAGATTAGTTAGGGAAGGGAAAGGAAAGGAAAGGGGGAGGAAAGGAGATTAGTTAGGGAAGGGAATGGAAAGAGGGAGGAAGGGAGATTAGTTAGGGAAGGGAAAGGAAAGGAAAGGGGGAGGAAAGGAGATTAGTTAGGGAAGGGAAAGGAAAGGGGGAGGAAAGGAGATTAGTTAGGGATGGGAAAGGAAAGAGGGAGGAAAGGAGATTAGTTAGGGAAGGGAAAGGAAAGGGGGAGGAAAGGAGATTAGTTAGGGATGGGAAAGGAAAGAGGGAGGAAAGGAGATTAGTTAGGGATGGGAAAGGAAAGGGGGAGGAAAGGAGATTAGTTAGGGAAGGGAAAGGAAAGAGGGAGGAAAGGAGATTAGTTAGGGATTGGAAAGGAAAGAGGGAGGAAAGGAGATTAGTTAGGGATGGGAAAGGAAAGAGGGAGGAAAGGAGATTAGTTAGGGAAGGGAAAGGAAAGGAAAGGGGGAGGAAAGGAGATTAGTTAGGGATGGGAAAGGAAAGAGGGAGGAAAGGAGATTAGTTAGGGATGGGAAAGGAAAGGGGGAGGAAAGGAGATTAGTTAGGGAAGGGAAAGGAAAGGAAAGGGGGAGGAAAGGAGATTAGTTAGGGAAGGGAATGGAAAGAGGGAGGAAGGGAGATTAGTTAGGGAAGGGAAAGGAAAGGAAAGGGGGAGGAAAGGAGATTAGTTAGGGAAGGGAAAGGAAAGGGGGAGGAAAGGAGATTAGTTAGGGATGGGAAAGGAAAGAGGGAGGAAAGGAGATTAGTTAGGGAAGGGAAAGGAAAGGGGGAGGAAAGGAGATTAGTTAGGGATGGGAAAGGAAAGAGGGAGGAAAGGAGATTAGTTAGGGATGGGAAAGGAAAGGGGGAGGAAAGGAGATTAGTTAGGGAAGGGAAAGGAAAGGAAAGGAAAGGGGGAGGAAAGGAGATTAGTTAGGGATGGGAAAGGAAAGGGGGAGGAAAGGAGATTAGTTAGGGATGGGAATGGAAAGAGGGAGGAAGGGAGATTAGTTAGGGAAGGGAAAGGAAAGGAAAGGGGGAGGAAAGGAGATTAGTTAGGGATGGGAAAGGAAAGAGGGAGGAAAGGAGATTAGTTAGGGAAGGGAAAGGAAAGGGGGAGGAAAGGAGATTAGTTAGGGAAGGGAAAGGAAAGGGGGAGGAAAGGAGATTAGTTAGGGATGGGAAAGGAAAGAGGGAGGAAAGGAGATTAGTTAGGGAAGGGAAAGGAAAGGGGGAGGAAAGGAGATTGGTTAGGAATGGGAAAGGAAAGACGGATGAAATGAGTTTAGATAGGGATGGGAAAGGAAAGGGGGAGGAAAGGAGTTTAGATAAGGATTCGAAAGGAAAGGGGGAGGAAAGGAGTTTAGACAGGGTTGGAAAAAGGAAAGGGGGAGGAAAGGAGTTTAGATAAGGATGGGAAAGGAAAGGTTTAGGAAAGGAATTTAGATAGGGATGGGAAAAACCCACAACAACCATCTATATATATTTTTTGTACCAAATTGGAAACCTCTGATTTTTGTCTGGGTTTATTTGATCAGTGTGACCAGAAAGTTTAATCCCCCTCAGTTTGTCTTCATCTTATTATTATGGTTTTTTTAACCTATGGTTGTGCATCTCCTTTACTTTGGCGTTTTTTCTTCAAAGATCTAAATAATTTTTCAACAAAAGAACATTCAGGAAGAAGAGCTGTCTTCAATCCCTGACGAATTCCAGTTCCTCAGAGAAGATCAGCGGTGGACCAAACCTGCAGAATTCATTCGTTACCTGACCTTCTCTAGGCCAGAGGAGGATCTGAGAAATGGCGAGGAGTTGGTACCCTCAAACCTGAGCCTCTCCCTTCTTTTCTCAACATCGAATCTGTCGGCCTGTTCCTCCAGTCCCACGAGTCAGTTCTTGGATCTCGTCCGATGGTTGGCGAATGCCCGGCTGTAGAAGTTCTCTTTCATGGGGTGAAGCCTTTGCTCTCGATGGATGGCCTGGAAGAAGAAAAGAGCAAGAAAGCAATGGAAAGTCTGCGGGGAGGCCCTGGAGGGTCCTACTGATGTTTCCAAGGAACGTTTGAGCTCACTTCCCCCCTTTGTCAATGAAGCACATTAACCCTTCTTTCTAAGGATCTAGCAGTGTGATCACACAGGGAAAAAGGTCTCCATTCAGGCTTCCTGTAGAGTAACCCGGCGCCCTCACTTTCCCGGCTCCAGTCCAACCCCGATGCGTGTCCAAGGTGTGCCTCTCGGGAGGAGCTCACAGAAAAACGGTTGTAACAAAGGAGAAATTACCTTCTCCTCTTGTGCTCCTCTTGAACCCTCCCCGCCACCTCCACCTCCACCTCCCCTCAAGTTGCTCCTTCCTCAACCGCCACCGCCACCGCCGTGGCCAGAGTTGGTTATTCGGCCTTCTCTCCCACAACACCTGGGTGGAGTACTTCAGGAACGCCATGTAAAACCAACCCTGGCTTTTAACACTGTAGAAAACCGTTTTAGAACCACATACGTACATTTAGTGCCGGCGAAAACCAAGTAGCCGCCGGTACCATGTGGCTGAATTCTGAGTGGTGCGGCTTCCACGCGTGGCGTCGTCCTGAAGTTCTGCCCTCTTTTGATGGACGTGGTCCTCTAGAGCTTCTGCTGCTGATTGCAGGGTTGTGCTCGCGTCCCCCTGCAATGGGGCGACTTCTGAAACAAGAGGTGGGCAAAGCATCCACGGGTCAACCCTGCATTAGGCGGCCAAAGCAGGAGCTCAACGCTTGGGTTTCCGCCAGACCCTCCAGAATCCAATGTCTGGTCAATGGAGGGTCAAACCTGTATTTTGTGATGGGGCCTCCTTCTGGAAGCGAAAGGAATCTTCATCTTCCCTCCCTTTCTTCCCCCCAACGACCCACCCATTCTTTCAGCAAGGAGAGAGCACTGAGGTGGGCAACGAGACCCGATCGCCCCCATCGCTCCCGTGCCTTACCGGTCAGAAGATGCTGCAGCGTTCTTTCGTCTAGCGCTGTCACTGGGGTGCTCTGGAGGAGGGCTCCTAAGGGAAAGGCATGAAGGGAGCAGAGGGTCAGGTGGCCTTTCCCGAGGGGAGGATTTGGACCGAAAGGAAGCGCCCCTCCAACTATTCTCCCTTTGCCCACAGAAGCTGCTAGATGGGATTCCTTGGAAGTCGAGAGAGGGCTCGACCCTTCCCGATGGTGGGAATCCGCTTGAGGCTGCTTCCGACACCCTCACTGAGCAGGGGTTGCAGCACGAATTCCATATAAAAAGGAAAACAAAAGTTGGAGAGGGGTTAATGAGGGAGAAGAGGAAGCTGGTAAGACCCGAAGCGTGACAGAATTGACCCCCTGGAGAGCACATGCATTTCTGAGGGAAAACTTCCGTAGAGTTGTCAAAAGAAGTGAAGAGGGAGGGAGACTGGGGTAGAGGGTAGCTGGGCGACATTTGAGCCCGGTCGGTCGGCACTTCTTGGAGGTTTTGAGACCCTCGTAGGTGTCTCTTCCCTTCCTCCGGCCTCCCTGACTTCTGGGATTTGTGGAAGGGCCCTTGAGATCCTTCAAGAGACCATCTTCTCCCTCAGAACTGCTGCCCAGCCCGGTGGTTCAGACCTCTCTTTGGGATTCCCCGCTGGGCCGCTCAGAGGATTGTCTGGTTACCTGAGATCTCCACAGCTCTCCTTTGGAGCTCTTCCTGCCTGCTCTGGAAGTAGGGCACAAGGTCTCTCTGGAGGCCCATGCTCAGGTGGGGGCACTCTTGGACCTAAAGAGGGATGTAAAAATCACTTCAGTTCGTTGTGCCGCCCAAATCCATGGTCCAAAGAACATCATGATACTCCTGAGGGCGGCGGCACGGATTTTATTGAAGTCTTGGGCCGATCCCTCACAATGCTGTGTTGCCTTTTTTTAAAGAGACACTTTTTGGGTGTTTTTTCCTGATTACTACTGTACATGTCAGTAAAACCGATCCATCCCTTTTCCAGCTTACGAGAAAGGCCAGATTCCTTTCAGGGTTTCTGTCCTGTTTGTTCCTCACTTGCCACATCCAATCGACAAGGTCTCCGTCTGCACCTCCGTGGTGGAACCGGAGGCATGACCGGGCGTGTGGGTGCAACGGGCCCTGGCACCTGGTCTCCTCGCCGCAGGGAGGATGGAAAGCCAGGCTTCCGGAGTCCTAGTCCACCGCTCTGTCCACTACATACACCACCCTGGGTTCTCTGTGGCGGACGAGGGAGTGTGTCCTCTCGTCCCTGCGTGGCCCAAGGAGCTGGATTCGGTTCCTGCCAACCTTCCAGAGAAGGCTGTCAAGGGGTAGCTTTGGAACCAGATCAGAACCAGATTTTTTTCTTCATTGGGGAGTTTTAGTAGGAGACTCATGTCATGCTTTTCAAACACTGCAACCCTTTATGATTAGATTTCAACTTTGGTGTTTTTTTTTTTTAATAATTATAAAAGCCCCCTTGGAACCTTTCGGAAAGATGTGGCCAATACATTAGCTAGCAATGACAGTCTACTTAGGCTTGGTTAATTCAAACTCCTGTCCCTCCCCCGCCTTCTCACTCCCAGTCCAAAAGCCTCTCTTCCCCCCCCTTCTCTCTTGCTCACTAGCTGTTGGCAGAGAGCATTTATGTTGCCGCTCTCGGTGGTCTGGTGCAGCTGCTGAAGGTGTCTTTTGGTCACAAAGGGCAGACAGTGCAAAAAGGCCATTTTGCATGCCTAAAAAAGGAGAGGAAAAGACAGAGAGTGGACTTTCAAATTTCGGATGTACGCATCATACGAAGATAAGGCATGCACCATACACACATAAAGCATCCATAATGCCAGCAGGTCGATCTACAAGTTTTCCTCCAAAATCAGGCCAGCTTGAGTGCTGCTCATCTTTATCTAGCCCAAGATCATATCGAGTCCCATTTCAGAAAAGTCTGTTTGAAGCCGTCTTTGTCCAATGTATGTATTTGAAAAGACCTCTTGATACAAAGTGGGTTCTTAAGGAGGAGAGGCCTTTTCAGACCATATCACCTCGGCTGACCCCTGGATGTCTGACCAGGTTGGAGGCAGCCTGACTTCCCCGATGGGCCTCCTGTCCTTGAGGTGCTGGTCCGGGAGAAGCCTGGTCTCCC
The DNA here is from genome assembly GCF_051106095.1 of Pogona vitticeps. Taxonomy (NCBI): domain Eukaryota; kingdom Metazoa; phylum Chordata; class Lepidosauria; order Squamata; family Agamidae; genus Pogona; species Pogona vitticeps. The sequence goes on along the minus strand of NC_135794.1, from coordinate 10,732,798 downwards.
GCACCCACCAGCCCAGCCTTCCGACAAGGTCGGATGTGCAGCAGGGACCCCCCTCGAAGAGAGGGCCTTCCAGGTGTCTTGGCGCAAAGTGGCTGAGACTTTCTTGCTGAAACTCAGCCCTCGGATTAGAACAGAAATCTCTGTCATCCGGCTCAGATCTATTTCAGAGTGTGGAAAAGCTTCTTTACGGGAGGAAGAGATGCAACATGAACCACTGCCCCCCCTTTTTTTGGCATGACAGCTTCTAGACCCCCCTCTCTCCCTTACTCCCCTACAATCCAGTCCAAAACAGCCATGTTTCCATGCTCTGCTCGCTCGGTGCCCCAATTCCCACACTGTGGGTTCCTCTATTTCCCTGAGCTCCATGGGGACATCCCCAGGCGCCATCGTCTCCTGTGCAAGGAGCAGAACCAAGCGCCGAAGAAAGGCTGGCTGAGCATTCTGCAGTTGAGCAGAGGGGAGGACGGAGGCCCAGCCAAGGGGTCATCGGGTCCCGTGGGATCCTGGGACTGTTGCTTAGAGAAAACCCCCAGCATCCTCTTTCGGGGAGGTTGCTGGCACTCGGAAGCTGTCTCCCAACCAGGTCTCCCTGGGCCACGGACGGGACGTTCGAAATAGGGTTGGGGACTTAGATCAGAAGTCATTTTGTCTTAAGAAGAGAAAACACCTTGAACATTCTCAACATCCTATGTAACATCTACTTTAAAAATACATTTTGCAGGAAAACAGAGAACAATACATATGTAACCAACGCCTTAATGCTCCATTCGTACCTCTGAAACTTTGGGGTTCGGGTCGCCCTGATAGATGAGCAAGAGTGCCAAGTTCTCTTTCACTAGATTGGCAAAGAAGGTCTTGTACCCCTGCTTGGCCCGGGTGGCCAAGGCACCGAAGAGATGGAACGCTGCAGCACAGATAGCATCGTCCTCCTAAAACCGGGGAAAGACAACACTTCACTTTCATGGACAGCAAAGCCACTCTTTGGCAAGAGATCAAAAAGGCACCGCAATGTTTTGGCGAAGAGGAGGAAGGCCCCGGAATCTGCCCGGCCTCGTCCGTGTGTCCGACGGCTCAGGGAGGAGCCCTGTCTGGGCCTTGGACAGACCTCCCCTCCTCGGCGGTTCGCTCACTCGCCCATGGCGCTCAGCAAAGGGGGGCTTGCCTTTTCCTAGTGGAAACCTAGGGCGACTGGCATCCCTGGGAGGCTCCTTAGGAGCAGGTGAAGGTTCCTCCCCTCTTAGTAGAGGCCCTGGCTAAGGGGATGGGTTGCCCTGAAGGCTGAGTTCTTCCCTCATGGGGTGGAAGAGAGATTATGAAGTTTCCAAGGGCCTGGGAAGAGGAGGAGGAGGAGGAGGAGGAGGAGGAGGCAGGCTCCCCTGGTGCCATCACAGGGAACCACTCCACCCACGTGGGTCAGTTCAGACTGGCAGCCCTTTTGTCAACGTGGACAGGCAAACCCTCTCCTGAGCAGGGCTTGTAAAGCGGTGGGTATCTGGAGGGGGAAGGCCCTCGTCCGCTGATGGCATGGCTGGCCAGTCTCCAGATTTCTGGCCTAGCCCTCCCTGGAGATCCCTGGGATGGAACTTGGGCTCTGGGTGATGGTCTCTGTCTCCGACAGATACTTCAAGCCCCTAAGAATTCCCTCAGTGATCCTGACACGGGTCCTCGTGGGACCGTAGGATTAGGATCCCTCGATGGCCGAGGAGCAGGCGTGGAGGGAGGAGAGCAGCCGAGTTTGTCGAAGTCTGTTTGAAAATAACAGAAGATCTGACACTCGAGACGGGTTCTCGGCCTCTTCTCGGCGGGATCTACCGAGGATCTTGTTTCCCACCCGTGACCAGAGAAGCCTCTCTTGTGGTGAGGATCATCAGCTCAGAAACCGTCTCTGGGCGGACAGTGGGCAAAGCTAGAACATCAGCCACGCCTGGGAAGGGGAGATCTCGGCTCTCCTGAGTCAGGGAGGGAAAGGGGGGTGGGCCCTTGGAGGGGGGAGACGGCCATCCACTTACCTCAGAGAGGTACTTGCTGGCCCTCCAGCAGAGATCGCGGAAGAGGAAGGCCACTTTCCCCATCCTCAGGCACGGCACAACGAGCGCCAGTGCCTCCAGAGCTTCGTCAACCACCGCGCTGTCCCGGAGGTGGTTGAAGAGAAGGATGAGAAGGTCCTTCTTCAGTCCTTTCACCTGGAAGGAGGAGACAAGACCAGGACCCTCTCTCAGCCCCTCGTCCTTCCCCAGAGCCCGCTGGCCAGAGGAGGTGGCGGGTCGGAGCCCAGGCCTTCTTCCCTAGCGGGTGACCCGCACCTCCCAGGGGCTTCCCTTCCGAAAAAAAGCTCGCTTTCTGCTCTCCCAGAAGGTAGTCCCAAAACGGGTGGGTTGAAAGGACAAGGAAGGCGATGAGGAATCCAGGCGAGGAAGATCATCCTGATCAGAAGAGGTGTCTGAGGAAAGGGCTGGTGGCCTTGTCTGCTTTGGGGATTGGCACCGTGTCGCTGAAGACGGGCGTGGGCACCACGCAGAACCCAATGAGTGGACTGGGTGAGTTCTAAGGGAGCGAGGGACCCTCAGTGGCACCTCTGGGGCCGCGCTTCGTCCTCATCTCCCCGGGAATAGGACTACGAAGTGCCCGTCTCTCTACTCGACAGGAATGGAGAGCCGGACAGGCTTCAGCTTTTTAGTAAAGAGAGGATGGGGGGGGAAGAGGTCTTGGTTGACCTGACTTGGTGCCGGAGGTTCCCACGACCACCAGCCCTTGGAAGGCTGGACCACCACTGGGTCCACCTGAGATTGGCCTTTGGCCCTCCGTGGATCCACCGAGGTGGACTGGAATCTAGGAAAGGGCACCGAACCCCTTTCTTCTCCAAAATGCCCTGAGTGTGGCTTTTCTTCCTCTCTTTTTTGGGCCAAGACCCCTCTGGGGTCTCTGGATTGGTCCCTGCTTCTTTCCATAGCAAGGAGGGAATGGGGAAGGCATGTCTTGAACCCATTACCAGCCCATGCCTTTTGAAACAAGGGCCCTCCAGGGGGGGAAGGGCTGACCTGATCCGGTGCCACCAGGAGAAGGCGGCCAAGGCTGCGCAGGGCCATGCGGCGGATCCCGGCGTTCTGATCTTCCATGTTCCGGATCAGGGTCGGAACGAAGGCCCTGAGTGCGGCCCATCGGGTAAAGCTGGGCTCCTGAATCACCTGCAAGAGTTCGAGACGTTCGTTACACCCTGTGTCCCTGGACCCTTCGGCCTCCGGAGCTCAGCCTTCTGACCCTGCCAGAATCAAGGGACTCGGAGTTTCAAAGAGGGACGTAAATCTGGCCTCATTTGTGTGTGCAAGAAAGGACAGTTTCTTCCTCCTCATTCCATGCGTTGCCATATATTTCTTGCCCGTTTCATCTAGGGCAAGTCCAATGTTCTCAGCTGAGGGAGGAGACCTCTGCCTTCCACAAGGATCTGCTTAGCTCCGTGGGCAAGTACAGAACCAGAAAACAGCCCCAGATCCCCCCCCCCAGTGCCCCAACCCCTGGCTCTCACCTCTGTGAAAAGAGCAGTTCCTGCGAGCCGCAGCTTTTCTGAGCTGGCATCCATCCAGGGGAGGACGTCCTGGATGACCTGGTCTTTCAGCAAGCCGTTCTCCAGCAAGCACCTGGGAGAGAGGATGAACAAGGGAACCGTCAAGGAGAAGACCAGCTTCCACAACTGCTGCCCAGGGAAGGAGCCGGGCCAATTGGACTTGAGGCAGGGAGAGGTTGCCCTCCGTGGGAGGAGTTGTGGGTGCAGGTCGCCCTGGAATGCAGGAAGGTTGGCCGGATGCGTGCATGAAAAGCGCCCCACAAGTGCGAGAATGGGAGGGAGAAAACGGATTTGGGCAGACATAGAGGCAGGGAGACCAGTAGAGCTGAACAGCAGGAGATGAAGAACTGTAACCCTCCATATTTATGAGCCAGAGCGTGAGCAGACCTGGAGAACCCAAAGGAACGCAAAATCTATTGACTTCAATTAAACTCGTGCTTCCTCCTCGCTACACCTCTCACCTGAGCACAAGTACCAACAGAATGAAAAAGAGGAGTAGAAGCTGAAAGCCAATGAACAAAGAACGAGCTTGCTTGCTTGCTTCCATTCATTTCCTTCCCTTTCCTTCTTCCTTCTTTCCTTTTTTTCCTTCTTTCCTTCTTTTCCTTCCTTCCTTCCTTCCTTCCTCCCTCTCTCCCTCCCTCCAGGTTTCGATTTCCCAACAGAGGGAGAGAGAGGGGAGGTGGGGAGCACCTTGGATGGGATGAGCTTCTGGGAGTGCCACCACCCCTGCCTTTCTTTCATCAGGGGAGCAGGAGGGGAAATGGCAGGACTCCGTTTCCCACAGGGGACTAGGGATGCTTCTTGGGAAGCCCCTACGCCAGATGTGGGGCAACCCCACTCTCCCTCCTTTGCTTCTCATGATCCACTCTGGCCGATGATCCAGGCTGGAGGCCATCTACAGCCACCTGGATGACCAGCCATCGCAGGGAAAGACAACCTGCGTCTCCTGGGCTCCACCTCCCAGAATCTCACCAGCCCCAGAGCCCTTTCCTCTCCTTCGGCTATTCGTAAGTCACTTACTTGGTCAACTGGCAAAGGCCCTCAGGGTGGGTCCAAGGATCCCCGAGTAAGGCCCAGAAGTCTGCCTTCTTGATCTCCTCCTGGGATGCAATTGGTGTCCCCTTCACGACCAGAGCCTTCAGGGTGTCCACAGAGAGGCTGCAGAAGGAAAGGACCCAGAGAGGGCCTCAGAATCGCCCCCCCCTCCGAAGAAGAAGAAGAAGAAGCGGGGAAATTCCAGGAGCAGGGCTGGCAAGGACCTCCACGCGGCCGGGAGAGGATGCCGCCTTCGGCCCAGAAGGGGACTCGGGCAGAGGTTCGTGGGATGGGGCCATTCCTTGCTGCACGTAAGATGTGGGCACGCTTCCCCCATGCAGAAAGACTGCCTCTGCCCCCCCAAAAAAACCCTCCCCTCAGGCTTGCAGGGCTCCCAAGCCTGCCCAAGGGAGGGGACGTTACCTGCAAGGGTTCCCTGGTGTCAGGTGCTGCTCCCTCAGGAACAGCCTGCGGCGACCCTCACACGGGGGCATCTTCTGCCCCAGGGTTTGGCTGACCTGCCACAGGAGGGTGAACAGGAGCTCCGGGAACACCTTCTGGAGATCCACCTCAGAGGGCAGTCCTGAGAGGACCTCATAGATCGCACAGGTGGCCTGCAGAGGGGAGGAAGAGGAAGGGAACGGGGGGTGGGGGGGGAGAAGAGAGACCATGTGTTACTGGGGGTCTCAGATCCTCCCCTCCTCCCCAAGGCAAGGGTTCTGGCCTCCTTGGTGCCACCCATTTCAGCGGCTCTCAGAGCAGAACAGCCGAGACGGTTTTCCCAACGTGGTCTCAAAGGATGGGCCATCCCGTGTCCCTTGGAGCGTACTTTGAGCGGTTCTTCCTCCGCATAGTCCCCGCTTTCATCAATGCTAGAGCTGGTTGTTGATCCGAGGATGGAGGGATGGTTCACACATGACATTAGCTTGGCCAGGACTCGCACAGCCAGGGATGGGTCTCGATCGAAAGACCTCCACAGCTTGCCAGTCTCGCTATAAGGAGAGAAGGGGGGAGTTGCAGAGATGGCCTGAGCCTGGACTTGGCCTTCAGAACCAGCAGCTTGGGCGCAAGAAGCCCCTGGTGGGTCTGCACCGCCCGGCAGTGAGAAACCAATTTCTCACAGGGCAAGGAGAAACCTTGCGTGGGGTCTCCCACCAGGACTGCATCCGTCCTTTCGATCTAAGCGCCCCAGTTAAGGGACCGGGGCCTGACCGAGAAGAAAGAAGCCTCTTCCTCCAAGGACGGAAAGCCCTCTTTTCCCTCCAGCACCCACCTGTCCAAGGGGAGGCTTCGGCGGAGGAGGTGGCCCAAGACTGTGTCCAGGTGGGAGCGGGCCATGATGCAGACCGCCTCCAGCAGGACCTCCTCCATGCCTCCCTGAGTGACGATCGGCAGGCGGCTGCAGAAAGTATCGAGGAGCTCGGGCACCTGGAAGGAGCAAGACGGGGATCCCTGGCTCAGATTTTTATTTATTTATTATTCGATTTATACCCCGCCCCTCTAGACAAAGTGAAGAATGGTTTTATTTCTTTCTTATTCTATTTAGAAATCAGAAGGACAAGATTACTCTTCCCCCCCCTGAAAGGACACCGTTCTCGTTTGAGCAAGTCTTAGCTTGGCTGAAGTGACTTGGAACGGAAGCCCATCTATTGGGGCCTCCAGTGAGCTCACGACCACAGCGGCGCCCCCTTGCCGCTGCCCCCCCGGGTTGAGGTGACAGCCCACGTGGTTTATAGAGCTGTGCCCACGTCTGGATGTGGCCAGAAAGCTCGTCCCAAGACCCCTTTGTCCAGATGAAGGGCCAACCTAGAGAAAACAACGGGGATGAATAGGAGACGAAAAGGGCCTTTTTTGGACTACAGCACCCAGAATCCCCCACCCGAGGTGGCCATGGCTCTGCTGGCTGAGAAATTCTGGATTCTGCAGAAGGGCAGAAGTTTACAAAAGGAAGTTCAGCATCCTTTGGGCAAAGCTGAAAAGATGCAGGTGGAGATCTCTTTCTGACTTCTGCATCTCCTGCCTGGAGAAAAGGAGGGTTCCTGGCAAATGGCTACCTGGCTCTTCATGGCCTCCCCGTGGTTTTGGAGGTTGGCGAGCAACCAGTAGCCAGCAGCCCTGGCACAGCTGGGGATCCCTGACACCAGGTCTTCCAGGATGGCTTCGGTGAAGTCCAACAGCTGGTCCTTCGCGAGATGGATGCTGACCACCTGCCAAAAAAAGAAGAAAGGACAGGCTTTTTTTCTGTAGCTCAGACCTTCTCCTTCCCCAGTGAGATTTCCTGCCAGACCAAGGATGGGCAGCTCTATGCTTTTCCAAAGAGTCCTGCCCAAGGATTTTGCCCAGGGATTGCAGGAATTCTCTGCATCTTGCTCTTTCTTCCAAAACAAGGCGGCCTTGGCACTTCCCCGTGGACTCCAGCAGGTTCCCCAGGAGAACTGGAAAGGCCCCAATGTGGGCTTGGAGTTGGACAAGGACTGGAGCCTCTCCGCGAGGACACAGGACGGCTCAGGCCATCCGGATTTCATACCCAGGGACCTCATCTCAGAGATGAAGGCACTGCCAATGAGCCTGGCCATTGACTCGGCTCGCTGAGAAAACAGGACTCCAACCGGTTTGGGAGGTGGATGTGACCCAGGCGCTCGGGAGATTCCCACCCGATCAAGGGAATCACCTTAGCCAGTCTGGCCCAAGCCCCAGACAGATCGGTGGGGACTTCTGCCTGGAGATCACAGAGGGCAGACGTCATCTCTTTTTCTTCCGCCTCCGTGATTCTCGCTCCGCCTGGAAAGAAAAGAGGGTGAATCATGTTATAAAGCCTGTGCTCTCGTTTAAATAAAGAAATGGATTGCTTTAGAAACTGACATAAGATAGAAACCAGAAGGACATGATTTAAAAATCACTGACTTGCTAGTTCGGGTTGGTTCGGGGTCTAAACTGGAGGACCCAACGTTTTCGGAATCAACTGATTTTGCCCGATTTAACAAACTTCCTACTCCATGTCACCCCGCCCCAGCCTGCCCCTTCCCTTCCCACTGTCCGCCACTGCTTCCCTGCCTTGTCCGGCCACCTCTCTCTTTCCTTTGGTGTTGGACTCCTAAAGTCATGAATTGGTGACACATAAAACGTCACTGGAAAGAACCAAAAAGGGCTCAAAGTGGAATTCACACCTACAGTGTCCCTCATTGTTAAAACTAACATGGGTCAACCTGGGATTCTTGGTGTCATCTCATGGCTAAACCAAATTGTTTGAAGGTCATCCTCGTCATTTTCTAAGCCCTGATTTGCAGGCTTGGGGATGAAGCCACCTCGAAGGGGCAGCGTTTTTCACCCTTGGGATCTGACGCCTTGAAGGAGCACCTTCTGCCTCCCCTGAGGATAATCCCCTTGTCTGTTTGTAAGTGGGGTCCAGCTCAGCTGGAAAGAGGTTTCCCGGGGTCCTACATCCATCCAGGTTCACCTCCAGACAGAGTCACTCCAAGAACGCTAGCGGTCACAGAGTGAAGGCACCCATTGATTGGCCTTGAAGCCCTTGATCCCATCTCCCCCACCCACATTCTCACCTTGAATATGAATCAGGCAGTTGATACACTTGGCTGCCCACTGCCGGCATGCGATGGAGTTCTCCAGGATGTAAGGGGCTAGGAAGGCTACCGCGAAACCGTAGCCTTTGAAATTCTCTCCGTCCTACCAAGAAAAGAACAAAACCGATTGAAATGGCCTTGGAAGGCCTGAGGATTGGCAGAACCGACCTCTCCTCCAAGATCTGCAGCAGAAGGGATTCTCGGAGGCCTGAAACAGACCTTACAGAGAGCCTGGTCATTGACGCGAATCGCATGTTCATCTTGCCAAGAGGCGAAGGAAGTGGCCTTCCTGTGTTTGTGAAAGCCAACTTCCAAGGGAACCCTCCTTGCCTTTGGAAGGCCAGTCCCCAAACCGAGCAAGCTCGTCTGCATCGTCCCAGAGGGGAGAGGAGCTCTGGATCAGGCCTGCCCTCAGCCCTTGGGGCCGCCTTCTTGTCCAGGCTTGGGACACATCAGGCTGGCATAGGTGGGAAGAGAAGCGGGGAGGAAAGCCACAGCCAGCCTGGGTCCAAGGTGAGCCCACCTGGCTGTACAGCCCCTGCTGTGGGAGGTGCTACCGGGAGGGGAGTGAGTGTCAATCGAGGAGAAGACAGTCCTAGTGGAGACCCAGGGCGGTCGCCAGACTCTCGTCTCCTCTGAGACGTCTGTTCTGCAAAGTCACTTCTGCTCTTTGGTGCTGATTGAGAAGGAAACCATTCATTGCTCGTTTCTTGGACATCATCAATGATTTCCATCACTCTGAAAATGCACACCCACCCCACCCCAAGACCAAAGGCATGAAGCCTGATGGGCGTCGGATGGAAGGGAACCAGATGGACGTGCATATCACCACATCAGCAGAGCAGAAATGGCCTCCACCCATCGAAAGAAAGGCATTCCCTTCTATAGACACACTCAAGCTGAGTTCTCTCATGCTTGTCCCATCTGATCCGATGGCCGAGCCCACGCAGGAGAAGATGAAATCCTTACTCTAGAGAAGCCCCCGGCTGGGAAAGGCTGGTCTAAAGTCATGGAGCCCAAGTCCAAAGACGCCAAGGAGAGGGAGAGTTTTGCCTCTTTCCGGGGAGCCTTCCTGAATATCGGGACTCTTCCCACAGGGTCTTCTGGTCGGCCAGCAAGAGGAGGAGGAGGAGGCGGGAGGAAGAGGAGGAGGACTCACCGGAAGACGAAAGCTGGCCTGGAAGGGAGCCAGAACCTGGAAGCTGGCCTGCAGGGCCCTCTCTCGGCTCCCCTCACACTCCAGGAACCAGGGCTCGATCAGCTGGAGGCCAAGCAAGAACACAGACCCGTTTATGAGACCTCTCTGAGGGGCAAACCTTTTCCATTTTACAAACATATCCTGCTTTTCCTTGAGATATCCCTCAGCCAGATGGGAGCCACGTAGCCCATCTGGCTGCCAAACACAGCTGGTCATTCATGGCCCAGTGGGTGAAATGTGGAAACGGTGAGAGAGAGGGAAGGCTCTCCCCCCCCCCCGATCTACGTGTTGTGGATCATCCCTCCTTCGAGCACTCCCGGAGAGCTCAGGGGTTCAGGGCTCTGGCTGTGGAAGTCAGAGGTGGGGAGTTCGATTCCCCACTCGGCCTCCTCGAGGAGGGCCCAGACTTAGGCCTCCCTTCCGGCTCGGCCGTTCTAAGAGGCAACATCACTTCGCTCTTGAGGAAAGCTTTCGTGTCTGAGAGATCGGTCTGGGCGAGGCAGACTGGCTGGGACAGGTGGAGAGGAGGGCCACGAGGGTGATCCGGGGACCGAAAACCAAGCCCTGTGAGGAAAGACGGAAGAAACTGGGCATGGTTAACCTTGAGGAAAGAAGGCCGAGAGGTGGTCACACCCAGGAGGGGCAGGAGGGGTTCTCAGTCAAGCCAAAGCGCATCAGCACGTAAGGGGATGATGGACTCAAGGGACAGGAAACCAGATTCCTGTCGAACGATGGAACCAAGGATCTGGCCGAGCGCTCCGACACTGGAGGCCCTCCAGAGAAAGTTGGACAGCTGCGTGTCAGATCTAGTTTGATCCTATATAAATGCTGAAATGATCTGATGGGGACAATTCGGACAATATGGTAATTACAGATTATCCTCAATGTATAGTTTGACCATGAAGTTGGCAAAGTTTCTGCAATACTGAATGTAAATGGCCAATCCAGGGGATTTCCTTTTGGGTTTATGCTTACCTGGAACATGACATCAATCCTCTCTGAGGTTGGCTCTTCTGTAACGAGGACCTCGAAGAGTTTCCCCCTGGCCTCAACGGATCTGGTGTACATGAGCTGAAAGGACAACCCAGGGAGTGAGGCCCGAGAGCTACACCGTTCCCCTGACGCCATGGGCTCCTCATAAACCAGGGGGTGGGCAAAGCGAGGCCCAGCAAAGAGTGGAAACAAACAGACATTGACCGCACAATGACATTAGGATGTTTAAGAGGCCTTGGCGGTTAAAAAAAAAAAGCAAAGCGACGTTTCAGCCTTCTATCCTCTTCTATATTGCATCCTTCTATGCAATAGGATGTTTCAGGAAAGCTCCCATCAGAGGTTAAAAAGGAAGACCTAGAAGAAAACCTGCCTGACATACCTCGATGTTGGACGCATCCTGTTCATCATTTGCTATCCTTTTAAGACGCTCCAGGGGAGGGAGGAGAAAGAGGCTCTTGATGACTCCGTCCAGCATTTCCCGGAGAGCTTCCACTGGCAGGCACGGCTTGAGGTGGCTAGCAGAAGGAAGGTAGATTGAGAATCCAGACAGAGGTTTACAAAGGTCCCAGGCAGAAAGGCAGCCCAAATCTCAGGCTGGCTCTTTCTCGTTCTGATCTACATGTGAGAGCATCGTGACAAGAAATCAGACTGCCTCTGCCTCTGTATAATCATTGGCGAGTGGGCAGGGCAAGGACAGCAGCTTTGGAGGACTGTGTCTCTGGAGGGAAACCCTGTGGCCTTGAAGCCAGCTGGCAGCCTCACTTCCCTGCCCGTCTCGTGCCCGTCAACCAAACGCACTGACAGGGGAGCCCCCCTGTCACATCGAAGAGCCGCCCCCGCCCCACACCAGTTGCTGCCTGAGGGAGGCCTCCCTAGCCCAGCTGGCCTCTCCGTTGCCTATCGATAACTTACCTCAGGGAGACTAAGGCCGAGATGGTTGCTGGGAGAAGGGAGCTTCTCAGGTTTTCGAGGCGCTCCGTCCCAAGAAAGGCCTGAAGACCCCCGTGGTGGTGGTGGTGGTGGTGGTGGTGGTGATGGAAGGAGGAAAGAAGAAGGAGAAACAAGAAGGAGGGGGAGGAGAGATCAGGGTTTCATCCACTCAACAGAGGATACGACCAACATGCTTTCTAAAATCGCCCAGAAGGGGGTTGAAGGTGCTTTCCTGAGGGGGAGTCCCGTTTTTTCCACGGACAGCCATTCCCCGAGGTGTTGGGGCAACAACCGTTCTGAGCAGAGCTGCCGGCTGGACGCTTTGCTCCCAAGGAGACCCCTCCCCAAAGAGCGGGTGGGGCTCTCGTGGTGGAAGCCCTCCAAGAAGGGTCTCCCTGGCGGAGCTTCCAAAAGTCTCCTTTGTGCCACGAGGAAGACCCCCCCCCGGGTCTGAAGAGACGCCCCCTCCCTCTTCTGGGCTTTCTGGGAACCCCACCGGACCCTTCGGGTGTCCCCCCCCCCCCACGTTGCTTACCAACAAAGCCTCCAAGAGCTCTTTTTTGCAGCCCAGCTGGAAGTTCCCGTCCTGGGCTTCAGAGATGGCTTTGCAGATGCTGGCGACGCTCTCGCAGAAGAGCAGCTTCAGGTGGGTGTCCTGTCTTGCCTAAAAGAACCCAATGGTCATCATCCTCCTCCTTTGGTACTGGTACCAAATGTATGTCTACAATCTGCTTGTTTAACTTCCCTCAGCAGGGAGATCATGAACTTGGGGGCAGCCCCTGAGAAGGCTTCCTCTTGCCTCCCCACCAGATTCGCCTCGAACGATGGTGAGTCTCTCTCAGAAAAGATCAAACCCGAGAGAAGGATGGGGTTCAAAGAGCCTTGCCCAAAGTCAGGAAGGATTTCGTTCAAAACTCTGCGAAACCACCAGCCACAGAAACCGCAGTGAGCAGACACGAATTCCACGGGGGTGGGAAGGAACCCCTTTTAAGGAATTCTGTCGGCCTATCAAGCTGATTTCTCTCGGGTCCCTCCACCTCAAGAAAGAAGCCTCCTCAAAGGGTTTATCATGTGAGGATCCTTTCGCACTCCTGCCGCCTTCCGAGAGCCAGCATGCTATAGCCAGTTGAGTTTGGAACGGGGCTCAGATCGCGGCCTGGCCCTGGGAACTCGCGAGCGGGAGTCAACCCTGGAGGCCTTCAAGAGCCAACTGGACAACCCTCGGTCGGATCTGCTTGGATTCGGATTCCTGCCTCGAGCAGAGGGTTGGACTCGATGGCCTCCCAACTCCAGGATTCCAGGATTCCAGGGTGAGCTTGGTGTGAACGTCTCCCACCCTCTGGAAGCGGAACGAGGGCTGCCATCCAGAAGCGACTGGACAGGGCAACAACAATAGCAAACCCCCCCCCCCCCCCGTTCATCTCTCTAGGATTCCTCAAGTGGGGGGAGGAGTTGATCATCATCATCATCATCATCATCATCATCATCATCATCATCATCATCATCATCATCATCATCATCATCATCATCATCATAGTAGGACAAGAGATTCCACTAGGGGAAATGCCACATATGAATAGGGGCCCTAGCAGGGGCCCTCCATCCTGCTTCCACTTCAAGGGGAAAAATTCGGACACGGAGGTGCCCGATCACACCCTCAGATCTGCGACAGCTTACCTTGCTCTCAATTTTGACTCCCAGGACCTGAAAAATAAAATGGAGAAACTGACCTCTTTGCACAAGCCTAGAAAGGCAGCTGGCCTTTTTTAAATTTATTGTTTAAAATGTTAAGGACACAGGCCTTGGGCCAGGGGATAAACGGCTTTGCTATGCAAATGGCTCAGAATCATCAGAGGGGTTTCCCCCTCAATGGTCTGGATTTTTCTTGAATGGTTCTGAATGGAAAAAGCCCAAAACTGAATGCTTCTTGGCAGATGTCACCTCTTCCTTGCTAGGAAGGAGGGAAGTGAGATTTCGGGATTGAGACAGGCATTTAAGAGAGAGATCAATTCTCTCTCTCTCTCTCTCTCTCTCTCACTCATTCTTTCTTTCTCTTTGTTTTGGCTCCCAGAAAGAGATTTCCTCAGAGCCAGATGCCTAGACAATCCAAGATGAGCACTGAAAGTGGCCACTCATGAAACAAAACCTACAAAATGCAGGGGATGAAGGTGAGGGAAGTCAGCTACTATGGCAACCAGACATCTTTTACCACTTGAGGAGCACCACTTCTGAATAGGAGCTAAGCGTCTCATCTGCTTCAGTTCTCAGTGAGGCAAGAAAAGGCTAATGGCAGCACCCTGAGACACACAAGCTGCAATGTGGCACCTGAATTTTAGGGCAGGTCACTTTGGCTGGTTTCTGGAGTACAGTGAACTCCCTCTCTTCCATTCCCACCCCTCCCCACAGCGACCTGCTCCCTCCGTGCCCCATTTCAGCAGAATCCAACCCTCCGACCCCCTTCTACTTCTTACCTGGAAGCTCATCCTGTAAAGGTTGAGGACTTTCTTCAGGATCTCTGCCTCCCCACTCTTCAACAGGAGCTCTTTGGGGGCCCGGATGGCAACCCGGCCATAGGCTAGGATCAGGGTCTTAAGGAGGTGCCCTCGCCTGCCAGTCTTGTAATCCTAAGTAGACAACAGAAAGGGGTGTTTTGGCAAGGTGGCAGCTGCTACCTTATCATCTGTTTGTCTGTCTGTCTCTCTCTGCCCGTTTCCCTCTTCTGTCCCTTCTTTGATCGCCATGGCAGCAGGATTGATTTGGTTTTATCAAATTACTTATGTCCTGTGATCTGGGGGTCAGTGGGGGAAGGCGGACTGACTTTCCCCCATTAAAAATGCTTCAGGATTGTATGCTTAACTTCACTTTTTGGGTGTTGGAAACAATCCAGCACTCCACCTGTCTCATCTGCAGAAGCCCAGGGGCTGAAATCCTGTTGAGCAGCTCCACAGGCACAATGATTCTGTGCACAAATCGACCGCAGAAGATGCCGCTTGGTGACAGGCTTCTCTTGGCAATTTTGGGGTTCTGCACCCTGAAATTGCCATCAAGCAGCAGCAATGGGCTCATAATGAGCAGGGATTTGCCACCAATGAGGATGATGTCATCCCCAGGTGCAGGTGGAGCTGCCCAACAGGAATTCAGCCACGGAATGCACTGCTGAGTCGTATGTCAACACTTAGGTAAATCCCATCAGTTGAGCAAACCTCCTCATTCTGCAGCCAGTGATCCCATGGAATGTGAAGATGAATGGCTGGCATCAGAGGAGGCTCAGGCTCCAGTTTTAGATCCTGTTGAATCCAGGGTGGCTTATTTGAGAGTTGGCATTGACCTGCTGGCCCCGGCCGCTGGCTTACCTTATGGTGGGTGAGGAGGGCAGACAGCCCCATCTTGAGATCCATGCCAGCTCTGCAGTCGTCCAAGGTGGCCAGGGTCAGATCTAAATGGTCCAGCGCAGCAAAAGAAAGGATTTCGGCAACTTTCTGTAAGGGGGGGTGGGGGAGAGGGGACCGAGAGAGAGAAAGATTGGAGAAGGGATGCTGATGTGAGAAATGACTGAAACTGGATTAGATCTCCCCGTGTGGGAGGGAGGGAAGACCACCCCTAGCACACCATCATGTTCCTGACTCTGTGGCATCCTAGCACAGCCAGGTGCTCTTCACTCCCTTGCAATGTTGTGGAGGGTTTCAACTTAAGAGAGGTAGAAAAACCTTCTTGGTTGAAGAGCAGGGCGTCCATCTATTAAGAAGCCGCCACCGTCCCCACCCCCCCAAAGGACAAAAGAGACGCCAGGTGGGTACAGAACTCTGAAGGCTGCCCTGAATCACTAGAGACTCACCTCTTTCTCGGCTGCTTCCAAATAATTGGCGCTCTCAATCAAACGCTCCAGCCAGTGCAGGACGTACGTGCGGTCCGCGCAGCAGGCCAGTGACAAGCCCAGGACTTGATAGAGGACGCTCTGAAAGAGAAGGAGGGGTAGACCGGGGGGGAGGTTTCAGTCGAACAATCGGACACCTGTCTAGATCTTTGGGTCGGCGGTCCTTCACTGGAGGCCGTCCAGCAGAGGCTGGACAACTCCGGCCGAAATCCGGTTGCTTGGTGTGGAAAGTGGCCCTCAAGAAGGCCCACTGAAGCAACAGAATCCTGAGGGAGGCGTTGACCCATCCCACGCCCGCCCATTCAAGGGGCCTCCACCAGGACGACTTCCTAGGCGAAGCAACAGGATTTCCGCCACTATGTTCTGCAGCAGCTGCTTTGGACAAATGTTGGCTGAGAGGGACTGAGGTCTCCCCCAGGTTGCAGCAGCTTTCCACGCTCGGGGGAGAAGCTGAGGGGCGACAGGACTGCGGTTTTTACGAGAAATGGGGGAACGAACCTTTTCAAGGGACCCGTCCGCATAGCTGCCCATCTGATCTTCCAGGGCTAAGATCAGGTTCTTGGTCCACCTGTCATCCTCCATGGTCTTCAGGGACCTCCTCAGGAACTAAGGAGGAGAGCATGAATTAATCCAGACATTTGGTTCACGAGGGCCTTGACGTCTGCTCCTAAGACTCCACTCCTGCCCTTTCCCCTGCCCAAATGCCTTAAAAATGCCCTTGGAAAATCACTTCTTAAAGAAATGGAGACTATGACTTCCCACCGGAGCTGAGGGGAAAAGGGGCTAAGCACTCTCTTCACCTAGTCTAAAGCCAATAGGCTGCCAAACCGGAGAGCCAAAATGGACCAGCTTGGTCTCCGAGTCAAACACTGGGGGAGGACGGTTCTCCGCTGTGTCCTACGTCGTCTACACCTGTCTGTCCTTCTTCCCATTTGCTGCCCAGGGCATCTGACTTCACAGGCTCTTCCTTTTTGCCCCTCAGGCTAATGGACCAGAGTCCAGGAGACCCCCCTGCCCCCAGCCTGCTCTGTCGAAGAGATCCCTCTTCTCCCTCCAGCCAGTTCCAGGTCGAAGAAGAGCAGAACCTCACCTGCAGAAGCTTCTGCTGCCACTCAGGTTGGCTTCCTCTGGTGCCTTCTGGAAGGAAAAGAGGACATCGTTGTACCAACTCAATTGGGACGGGTGTGGGTGGGTGTGGGTGTGGTGTAGAGTTTGGGACCGTATTTTTCAAGAGTAGTACTTGAGCCATGACTTCTTGAAATGGAATCTGTTGGTCATCCCTCACTGTTTAAAGAGGAAGGTCCTACTAACGTACTCTTAAAAATAGGCAAAACCCTCCCTCTTAGAGACCCCCAGGCAGGATTTTGAAAGGCATCTCTAAATATAATTGGCTACATGTGAAAAAAGGAGGCAAAAGTAATCTGTTTACCAATTGTGGTGCTATTTCACAAGAATAACATTTCCTTACTATCCCTCAAACTAGCCGAGGATGGTCAACATCATCACTTGGAACACATGACTTTCACACTATAGGTGTGTCATGCACAAGGTGTAGACATTTTTCACAATCTTTCAAGTACCAAATGGTAGGAAAATCAGTCCTGTTTTTATGGTCTGTGCCCTGTTTTTGTGTGTACCCTATTAGTAAACATCGTGATCTTTACATATAGATTCAATATATATATAGAGAGAGAGCATTACAATGTTTCGACATCACCAAAATTACTAAAGTTCTCTGACATCTTAATAGAATCCATGTAAAAATACAAATAGAAAATGAATGTATGTTACAAAAGTAACATAACTATTTCCTTACTGTTTCCTTTATGAATTTGAAAACTGCTCAGAGACTTTAAGCCACCCCCCATGCCTGCCAGAACCTATATAGAGGTCCACCTGCTTCGTGTACGTCCCTGGGAGGGGGGGCTGTCTAGGGAAGCACTTCAGAACTGGGGCAAAAGTCTGAAAAGGCAAACCTACTTTTGGATTGCCAGGTGCTCCTGAATTTGTCCAGGAAAAAATCCAAAATCAGGTGAACGGATAAAACGAATGTCAGGAACTTTAGAAAAATGGAAGCAAGATCAAGGGGCCTTCTGGAAGACAGCGCTATTCCTCAGATAGCTTGCAAAGTGAAGCGCAGCACTTTTAAGATTTTGAGATGGGCCGGGGGGGCGGGAAAGCATTTCACCATGAATCCTTCTGTCAGGCACACATCAGGCGACCTACCTGCCTGGCAATACCCCCAAAGCGCTGGGATTTGCTGCGCCCACAGATGAACAATGGCCTCGTGGATGTCAGCTCGCAGGGCGTGCAGAAGCTGGAGGGCCCAGAAGCCTCTTTGGCTCCCGGAGGAGGACAATACCTGTAGGCAGGAGAGGAGACATGAGAAAGGAGGGCCCCCGAAGGAGAAGCCAGGACTCACCCGTCCATCTCTAACTGCCAGCGGCTCAGATTCAGGAGCAGTTCCTCTCCTGGAAATAGGCATCGCCCTCCCGAGAGGAGGGGGGTCCCAGTGACCCGTTGGCGCCTTCTCTGCTCGGTCCATTTCCTATCCGGGGGGGGGGGGGTCCTGCGCTGGGCAACATCCCGGCCTTGAAGAGGATGCTCAAAGCAAGGCTGCTCCCTCAAGCCTCGGAGGGCATCCTCTCGTCAGGCTCTGGTGGCAACGAGGCCACCCTTCGTGCCATCGCCTGGTTAGTCTGATTTATGAGCTGCGGTACGGATGGTTGTGATTTCCTTGCTTTATATGAGATGCGTTGCTTTTAGATGATGTTCTATTTATTGTCCTTAATTATTTTTTTTAACATAAACTGCCCAGAGTAGTGCCTAGCATTACTCAGGCACTATCCTAACTTATGCTTTCCTTAGGATTCTGGGTCTCTCCGCTGGATTTGGACGGGAGAGCCCTTCCACTAGATGACACCATCCCACAGAAAACTGCCCCCCAAAAAAGCAAGTGGGTGGTTTCCTCACTGAGAGACCAGAACAAGACCGGGACGTCTTCTCTAGTTCCCTCTCGTGGCCCCTTCGGTTGTTGCGTTTTCAGTTTTTTACACAAGCGGGGGAGCTGGTTGGCCCCAGCAGGGCTGAGGGCTGCATTTTGCCTCTCCCTGGGTTGTCATGAAGCCAGCTAACAATATTGCAGCGGAAGGAACTTTCCGATCCTTTAGGGAGTTCCTTTCTTCCTACATTTCTCGTTAGCCCTCCTTTTACTAATTTTCTGCAATGAAGAAGGCAACGACATCTCCTTTCAAAGGGGGGGGAGGGGGAGCACTTTGCCACGGGATGACCTGCTTGTTCACCTTCCAGGGAGGATCTGGGGTGAATGGCTTTTTGCGAAAGCAGCTTTCCAAACTCTGGAAAGAACCACTAGAAGTAATAATACAAAGAAGGTGTGCAGTCAAGCAAATATGGACATCTGGCCACCCTTTCCAGGGTGTCCAAGGGACACAGCACTCAGAGGCGCCTCGCCAGGCCCTGGCAGAGGAGGTGCACCTGCAGCTTGCCCAAGGCCCCACGGGCTGGAGCTTCTCCGAAGCAGGCTCAGCATGGAGTGCATCTCACCCCCTCAGGCCCTCCCGCCAGAAAGCTCTCCCACTCAGCTCCCCAGCCAGCGTACTGGGCCGAAGAGGTTTCTGCAATACCTCTCTTTTGGAATCCCTGCACCGAGAAGCCACAACACACTCTGGGAAATGGGAGGTCAAGGAACTGAGAGGACCTTTCACCTCCATACTCTCCTCCCACCCACCCCCCAAGACAAAAACGTAGATGCTTTTTCTAAGCATTGCTCACCAGAAGCCGTCCGAAGACTTCTTGCGGACTTGGAAGCTTTACTAAAAGGAGAAGAACAGGGGTCGAGGGGGGGGGAGGACGTTAGTGATGCAAGCTCTGGAATCATGGAAAGGTTTCCCGCTGTTCCTCATCTCCTTCCCAGGTCTAGTCACTAGGATCCTTCCAGCAACGGACCGGGCTCCTTCGGAAAGCCACAAAAGGACATGGAGGTCTGGGGGGGGGGGGCGGAGGTGGGCCTGCTCCTTTCTGGAGCGCCCCGGACTCCCCTTGGCCTGAGCTTTCACTGAGAAATAGGAGGATTCCCCTTCCCTCCGGGCTCAAGGAACGGCGAGTCTCCTTCAAGCCCAGAGGCCCTGCCTTGCATCTTATCACATTGATCTCTGGCCCCTCTGGGGGTGCTCTGGCCTGGGTTTTCCTGGGACGTGTCTGACATTGGCCCCTGGAAGGCTACCCACCCACGCGAGACCTCTTCAACGAGGCATGACCTCTCCAAAGGAGAGAGGGATCCATTCCTTCCCATGGGAAGAGAGGTGAGTGCCAATCCCACCCAGCCATGCACAGTTCAAGCCCAGGGGACTGCCTTTGGTACCCAACCAACCCACTGATCAACTGACCTCCTCTGCAGGATCCCAGGAAGAGGACGGATCCTTCCGGCCGAAGGACGGCCAACTCCTTAAGGCATCTGCAGAGCGGGGTCAGTGCTGGCGTGTATTCCGGAGGAAGCAAGAAGGATAAGAGCTTCGGCCACAGAGCCTGCCAAGAGGAGAGAGGAGACCGTCAGAGAATCAGAGCCCATCCTCGGTCTGGAGTAGCTTGGCATCACATATTGGGGCCAGGCTGGCGTTCTCTTCCCCGAATGTCGTAGGATTGCTGGGAAATAAAGCGCCCCCCCCAGGCTAAAATGCCAGCTCTCTCCCCGCCTGACCTCACCCCGAGTAGGAAGAGGGGTGAAACTCCTCCGGTCTTCTGAAGGGCAAATCCACCCAAGACACTCACTTTAAACATCCCGGTGGCCGAAGTGTTGACGTGTTCCAGGACCTCGATGGACAAGTCCTGGACATCGGCTACCTCTTCCCTTCCTGTCAGGCCCCTGACACAGTCTCTGACCTGCCATACACAGACACACAAGAACCACAGAAACAACCAGGTCAGTAAACCAGAACCGTCTCCAGAGAAAAGCCCCCCCCTCCCAAAAATTGGCCCTTCACCCGCGGGGAGTGACACAAGCACAAAGCTTGCGCACCTCGGAAGCGTTTGAGCCAGACGGTGGTGGCAGCACCTGGAGGAGGTGCCCCTGTGCCAAGGTGCAACCCAGCCAAGGCTGGAACGAAAAGGAGGGACTGGGACACACAAACACACACACAGATGGGAGGGCCTCTTCCCCACCCAGCCGATTCCAAGAGGGGCTCGACTGCACACCCACCCCTGCACAACGTTTCCAACCAGTGCACTCCTGATGATGGAGGGATGATGGGACGCCTACTAGAGCCCAGAGCTTGGGAAACGTCTTTTGGAATGGCAGGAGGCAGGCGGTCACGAGACAGGCAGGCCCAGAGACGCCTCCCGATGGGCTTGGAAGGGGTCCCCGAGTCGCCTCATCCCTGCCAGAGGAAGGATCTCTCGGGGCTCTTTCGCGCTGACTTACCCCTTGACTGGTACGAACGGCGACCTGACGGAAGAGGTAGGTGACCATCTCCCATTCCAGACATCCCTCGACCTTCGGGGAGCTCAGGAGCTCCTTCAGGAAGAACAGGGTCGCTTCCCTCGCCTGGCAAAAAAAGGGAGGAAAGTCATCTCGTCGGTTGCCTCTCCGAGTCTGCCTCCCGTGCTGAAGAAACCCCATCTGAGGCGGGATCCGGAAGGCCCTAAAAGCGCCTTGGGAGGAGAGCTCCTGGTCCCGCCGGCCATTCCTTCTGCAAGACCAGAGCCTGCTTCCTGCCAGGGAACGTTTCTGAGGACTGGAACCTCCTTCTCTTGGCCTTTACTCTCCCTGTTGAACAGACTCAGGTCGTGCAGATGTCTCCTGGCTGTGGCTCCTGTTTGGACTCCCTGGCAATTTCACTGGGGCCCCGGCAGGGATTCGTTATTGCCAGAGTTTGGACAATTCTTTTTTTTTTGTATGCTTTTCTTTTTCCTCCCTCCCTCCCTCCCTCCCTCCTCCTCCTCCTCCTCTTTCTTTTGGATTATAGAGCTAACATCACACAGCCAGAATGGTCTTTTTTACTATAGTCCAAAAAGAGTACATTTCTTTTTGGTTGGGCATGGAAACCACTTTCCATCCGGACTGCATGGTTTTCTCTGAATCCCCTCAATGTTTGGGCCTCACCCTTTGTCTGTGTTGGGTTGCAAGACTTTGCTTTTACTCCTGGCTTAGAAAGCCAGAGAGACCTTTCTGCCTTGCACCCACGTCTCTAGGCCCTCGTCTTCATCTCAGCTCATGACGTTCTCCTTGTGGCGATGGGATCCACCCTTCCTCTCCATGACGTGAAAGAGGCTGGAGAGATCTCCAGATCACCAGAAGTGAGAGCAGCAAAGCTCTTGGGGAGTGGGATGATTTTCAGGCTGCTCTGGGATGGGGTGAAGACTGTCCCGCATCACTGTGTCAGCTGGAGGATTCTGGGCAGTGTCACCTAGTGATGCCACTCTTCTGATTTCTTTCTAGCGGCCACCCCACTCCTGGGGCATGTGGAGAGCAACCAACGGGGGCTTCCATTTTGGGTAGGAGGGATCACAATCAGAGCCTTCTCTGACTTACCTTGCTGAACGTGGACTTCTCAAGTGTCCGGAAGACCTTCTTGAGGTTTGGGGGATGACAGTCCACGGAGTGTTCCAGGAACAGATAAAGTCCCTAAAAAGAAAACACAGGCGGTGGGAGGGGGAAGAGAGAAGTCAGTGTCTGTTTGGTGGTGTGCCTTTTCTCAGCCATGCAAATTGAGCCCCCCAGGGCTGAAGAGCAGCAGGACCGCTTCCTGGGCAGGACAGTGGTCAAGGCCCCGGAGAAGCCTGCGAGGGGGCCCTTCCTGTTCTCCCAGAGCTCAGAAAGGCTTTCAGGAGGGGGGGGGGTTGGACTACCATCTTTTGACTCTCCCACCCAGCAACAGTGGTGCTCTTTACGGTGCCCCGTGCGCAACCCTTGCGCTCAGGGCCTGTAAATGTCTTCCTAGGTCTGGAGCCGTTTCACTGCCCCCTCACCCCCAAAAATCCTGGCGTCTCCACTCTCCTCTGTAGGGCTGCCTCTGCCAGCTTAAGGGATGGCCTGGCTTTGGTGATCCAGGACAAGCCCAAGCAGGGAGACCCTGGAGAGCACCTCTCTGCCATCATCCTCCCGAGCGCACATGTCTCCAAACAATGTCTTCCCGCCTCCCCCATGACTATCCATTTACTTTGGCCATGAGGGGAGCATCCACCATCCTGCTCTCCTTGATGACATCCGGGAACTTCCTTAGAATTTCATCCTGCTGTGGCTGGTACCGAACGAGAACGGCCAACATTGGCCACCGAGCCTTCAAAGCCGCCTCGCTCACCTGCAAGAGAGAGAAATGCAAAGAACCTCCTTAGGGTTCGGTCCCTCAATCAATGCAGGGAAACGGATCCATCCCCAGAGGAGAAGGAATCTCATCTCAAGCCAGGACAAGCTTGGCTGGCCTTCGTCAGAGATGAAACCAATGGTGACCATAAGATCCCGGCACTCTGGACAGACAGGATTCTTCCCAGCTGTGCAGTCACCGGGCAAAGCAGCCCATCATCCGGACGCTTCACGATGACCAACACAGGAGCAAAAGAGGGGCTGTGTATCTTTTTCATTCTTTTTTTGCAAGGCATCACTGGGAGGGGAGAATCAAGGTTGCCCCCTCTCCGCCCAATGGAAGAGCAATCTTTGCATTGCAGCTCCTTCCCCAGCAACTATTCCGAGTGAGGGCACTACGTCTCGCCTTCCCTCCCGATTGGCTTTGAGTCAGAGGGAAGGCGCTGCTCCCCCTTCCTTGGCCCTTCCTGACCAGAGCCAAGGCAAGGGAAGCCCTTTTGTGTCAGAGACACGCCTCTTCCTGTGCAGGGAGCAGCAAGACCGAAAAAAGACTCCCCTCTCCCAGGCTGGCACGACTCCTTCTACCTGATACAACCGGAAACTCACCCAAATTGAAATAAAAATGAGTTTGCTTACATTTCTGTCCTCCTCCTGCTGCCAGTATCCACTCAGCCGCTGGTAGATGGACAGGAGGGGACGGCAAAAGCTGGACTCCGCCTCCCGAGGGTAGTGGCACAGCCTCCAGTTCTTATAATAGTGGGCGACGGAGACACACATTTTCTCCACAGCTGTGAAAGAAGAGGACGAAGGTGAAAGCCTGACCCCTGAGGACCTTCCCTGGGGTCAGAGACATGGAGCTTCTAGCAGGCGGACAGGGTCTGACCCTTAGGGGAAATGGACCGGATCCTTCCCCATTGCTCCTTTCCCAAACCCGCTTGGCTTTCTTTTGCAGAAGCCTCGCTCGACCTGCTCTACTTGCCCCTTGCACCTCGTGTGTTGCTTTTGGTCTCCTCCCCTTCTAACACTTGGGGTTAAACTGAACAATCCATTTCTCTGCCCTTGAAGAAAGCTGTTTGTCTCTTCAAAAGCTGGAGCAAGTCTCAGGAAAGTCACCGGGAAACGCAAGACGGGAAGAAGACGGGAAGATGGGATGGTGGGGAATATGCCAATGACCTCGGCACAGAAGTCTGTACTTTAAGGAGAAGAGGGGCTCCGTCTAGAAAGGCCGTCAGACGGATAGGAATGGGGAGGACTCTTAGGCCAACTCCCGAGGAAGAGATCCGCTTTCCCACTCACCAGAACAGATGGCCACCTTCTCTCGGCTTCCCAGGTCAAGGATCAGGATGACCTGAAGGTAAAGGAAGCTGGTAATGATGTAGGGGACGGTCCGGAGAGCTGCAAAAGGAGAAAAAGACCCACACCATGATCTACTCATTCATTTCCATCAAGATGTGATGGGGAAGAAATCAAACAGGGTAGTGAAGCCCAGCAGGAAGCTTAAGAGGCACAACCCAAACACTCCTTCGAGGGAAGGCAACGGGCATTCTGAGGAGGAGGATGATCACGCTGTAGCCGCTTTCTGCTACAGCTCAGTGTCAACATCACTCCGGGGCAAGCTTGGGCGAGTCTTTTTTGAGACCCAAGGTAGAAGCAGGGAAAACAGCAAGGCGAGGGGGTCCGGCAGAAAAGACACCACCCTCTACCAGGGATTCAAGAACAAACAAGGAACACTAGGGAAAGGGTGGGCTTTCCTGCAATTAGTTGGACATTGTGCAGTTGGGGAAAAGGGGGTCCCTTCCCACTTCTAATTTTAATGGAGGTCTCATGAATTTGGCACCTTTGGTCCAGCTTCTTCAGTTCACTAGTCCTCCCCCAATCCCCCTCCCCGCAAGCCATCTGGGAAAGGAGGACATCAAAACCCACAACCATGGGAGAAAAACTCGAGAGGTGCAGACCGTAGCGAGAGCTGAAGTTCTCCAGGGTCTTCAGCAGCATGGGGTGGGGTGGCGTGTCCACCTCCTTTAAGATGTTCTGGAGGTATCCCATGACCTCATGGAAGTGGCCTTTGGCCAAAGACAGAAGGAGGTCACTGGCTCTCTTGCTGCGTTCCTCCGGAGCTCCCTAAACAAGCAGATCAGGTTGAGGCATCATTACTTCCTTCTTTATCCCCTTGCAAACTTGAAATGGGGGACAGGCTTTCGGGGAACCAATGAATCCAGAGGTCAGGAAAGTTTTGGCTGTCCGTGGCCAGAATCTCCCATCCAGCCGGGCTGGTAACGAGGGCGACTGGGGGTTTCTCAGAACTGTCATCTTCAGAAAAAGATACTAACTTTCCTAAACTCTGGATTGATTCCATGATCCGACCCTGGCTAGAAGTGCTGGTCAAATGGCCCAGCGTGCACAATCCTTCCGGCAGACAGCGACCAAACCCAACCCTGCCCCCCAAAGCCAATATTTTAACTAAACTATCTTTTGTCTTACACCACTGACTAAATATTACTAGTAAGCACCAAAATAAATCTGTTCCCCAGGCTTGCCCTCATCCGTTTCCTATCGTCCGGTACCCCCCCACCCCCATTGCTGAAAGAGTAAAAAAGCACGCATAAACTTTAACTTAAAAACATTTTAAAAACAGCAAACATGAGGCTGTTTAAACCATCGTTATGCTAATCAGGTGACCCAAAATTTAATTGTTATGTGAAGCATGGTCCCAACCATCGCTAAGCGAAAATCGCCCATAGGGACCATCGTTAAATGAAGCGCAAAAAGGCTCAGAAAAAGTCATCGCTAAGCAATTTCATCGTTAAATTGAGCAATTGCTAAGCGAGGCATCACTGCATTTGTTATCTATTTTCAACTCTCTGTACATTTCAAGTGCCCAACCATTACAGTGCACCTAGTCCATATTATCAAGGTGTTTACTCTGCTAGATATCCCATGTATTACAATCTTTAAATGCTCATATGACATAAAACTTCTAAAAAACCATCAATTTCACCAAAAATACCGAGAACAACAAACATTTTGTTAAACATTCATTGCAAACGACCCCCACCCTGTATTTTCGAGTAACAGGACACCCAACCTGAGCCAACTTTAACAAAACAAGCAATATAAGCAATAGCCCCACCCCAAGAAAAAAAGACAGACCCCCCAGCTGAGTACAAAATAGAAATTCCACCGTAGCCAGAGTCTAATATACAAGCCAACTCACCCCACACCCCAGTTAAATCTAAATAATTTCCCCACCCATGCAACGTACTGACACTCCTCCAGCAGATCTTTCCAGAAGACATCAAGGCCCTTTTCCAACACTGCCTAACAACCACCTACTTTCAGTAGGATAACAAGTTCTATGAACAGACAGATGAAGTGGCCATGGGGAGCCCCCTCAGCCCAGTTATAGCAAACTCCTACAGTGGTACCTCGACTTACAAACTTAATCCGTATTGGAACGACATTCGTACGTCAAAACGTTCGTAACTCGAAGTACCATTTCCCATTGAAATGCATGGGAATGGAATTAATCCATTCCAGCATTTCAAAAGGCAAAAAAGCAGGGGGAAAGGGCTGGAAAATTGAATTTCCAGGCCTTTCTCCCTGCCTTTTTGGCTTCGGAGGTCTCAAAGGGCTTCCTCCGATCTCGGGGGGAAAGCCCTTTGAGAACAAGGTCGAGGCTCTGTTCCCAAATCAATGCCTTTTTTTTTTTTTTTTTTTTTTTTTGCCTACGGGGCTGTTCATAAATGGCTCCCTGCAAAAAGGCAGGGAGAAAGCGCTGGAAATTCGAATTTTTGCCTTCGGAGCTCTCAAAGGGCTTTCTGCCCAACATCGGAGGAAGCCCTTTGAGAGCTCTGAAGGCGCAGATCGCGGCGGCAGGGACCCCCAGGGAGGTCTCCCATGGTGGCAGGCAAGCCCTGGGATACATCCCTCGTGGTACCCGCCGCCGCGATCGGCAGCTTCAGAACTCTCAAAGGGCTTCCCCCCGACATCGGAGAGAGCCGTGTGAGAGCTCTGAAGGCAAAAAGGCAGGGAGAAAGGGCAGGAAATTCAAAGTTCCAGCCCTTTCTTCCTGCCTTTTTGCAGGAAGCCATTTACGAACGGCTCCGTTAGCAAAAAAAAAAAAAAAAAAAAAGGCATTGACTTGCGAACAGAGCCTTGACCTTGTTCCCAAGTCGAGCTCTGTTCGCAATTCGATGCCAATTTTTGCCAACGGAGCTGTTCGTAAATCGAAAAATCCGTATCTAGGGACGTTCAGAAGTTGAGGGTTGACCGTACATGGAACATTTCAAAAAACAGGCCCTGGCTTCGGCACCCTTCACACCCACAGTCTGGTTCCGATACATGGATGACACCTTCGCAGTTTGGAACCATGGTGAAGAAAAACTGGAAGAATTTCAAAACTGTCTTAACAGCATCCACCCAATTATACAATTCACCAAGGAAAAAGAAACAGAGGGCCAGCTCCCTTTCTTAGATGTTGTGGTCATACACAAAACTGGCCTCCTATTGGGACACAAGGTCCACAGAAAACCCACACACAGAGACCGGTACCTACACAAACACTCCAACCACCACCCACGACAAAAAAGAGGCATAATCAAAACTCTGGTAGACCGTGCAAATGGGAACTGTGAAGCTCCATTTCTCAGCACCGAACTCAACCATCTGAACTGGGCCCTACAGGCGAATGGCTATTCCAAGAATGAAACCAAGAAAACAACACCAAACTGAAGAGGAAAAACAGGCACCCACAAATAAAGTATTTCTGCCTTACATCAAAGGGGTAATGGACCGCATGGGGAAACTTTTGAAAAAACACAGCCTACAAATATTACACCACAAATATTACAGTCAGCAAAGGACAAAAGGAAGCCCCTCACCACTGCAGGAATATACCGGATACCTTGCAGTTGTGGACAGGTATACAGTGGTGCATCGCAAGACAGGCGCTCCGTTATCGACGAATCCGCATCATGACAAGATTTTTGAATGTGGGAATTTTGTTGTGCGATGATCGGTTCCCTGTTTCAGGAACCAATTTTCGCTTTCCGATGATCAAAACAGCTGATGGCCGGGGTTTCAAAATGGCTCCCTGCTGTGTTTAGGAGCCATTTTTCGCTGCACAGGAACCCAAAAATGGCCACCCCTATGGAGGATCTGTGCTGGACGGTGAGTTCTTAGCCGATTGGAACGCATTAACCAGGTTTTAATGCATTTCAATGGCTTTTTTATTTTGCTTAACGACGTTTTCGTTCTACAGCGATTTTGCTGGAATGAATTAATGTCGTAATGCGAGGCACCACTGTATATTGGAACCACAAAACACAGCTTTCACACCAGACTCAAACAGCATGAGAGACACTGCAAACTACAGCAACCGGAAAAATCAGCAGTAGCTGAACATTCCCTAAAACAAGCCGGGCGTGAAATTCTATTTCAAAACACTGGACTACTGGACAACCCCAGCAAGCTTTATGTTAGACTGCACAGGGAAGCCACTGAAATCCATAAGCACCAGCAGAGCTTCAACAAAGAAGAGGAAAGTCTATAAAACTTAATAAGGCCTGGCTCCCAGCACTGGAAAATACAGCCTGCAAAAGGTCAACCAACTCTACCCAGCCACGAGAGCCAGGGGTCATTGCACAAAAAAAGACCAGCTAAAGATACCCATCAATCACAGTGACAGATAATCTCTCCCTCTTATCATAACAATACATCCACAACAAAAACACGCTGATCACCATCATCAACCTATCTCCTGAATAGGACAAAAAGCTGTTCCCACAGCTATAAATGCTCAGCTATCCAGCAAACAGCAAGAGAGCATGGACTGAGTTCCTACTCCAGTCCTCTGAAGATGCCAGCCACAGAGTCTGGCGAAACGTCAGGAACAACAACCTTCAAAACACGGTCAAAGAGCCTGAAAAACCCACTACAACCACATATAGATATCATTTCCTCTTCTTTTCACTTTAAAATACTGATTTTTCTTGATTGCAAAAGCATTGACACTCTGATGTATAACTGGATTGATAAGGATGCAAGAAAAGAATCTACAAATTTATTTTTTCTTAAGTAACTATATTAAGATATATTGTTAGCAACTCTGGACGTTCATCTATATAGGTAATAGATAAGAATATATAATTCTTAAACTTGAAATGTTTCATGTTAAATATAATAATAGAAAATGCTTAGTGAAAGATAAATATAGGTGTAAGATTATACTTCAGATAATGTATGTATGTTAATTATTATAAATCAGGAAGGTGTTTACTAAACTTAATAGTTGAAGCATTGATACAAAATATACATACACATACACACATACATACACATACACACACACACACATATTAAAAAACTTTTATTACATCACAAACAGACATAAAAAACAAACAAAAACCTATATGCGGGAAGGTGTTTTCCATACAATCATATCCAGTATATAGTCTGACTACATAAACCATATTGCCCTACTAAGATATTTAAACCATATTATATATACACACACACATATTAAAAACTTTTCTTACATCACAAACAGACATAAGAAACAAACAAAAACCTATATGCGGGAAGGTGTTTTCCATACAATCATATCCAATATATAGTCTGACTACATAAACCATATTGCCCTACTAAGATATTTAAACCATATTATATACTGTATACACACACAGATATTAAAAACTTTTATTGCATCACAAACAGACATACAAAATAAACAAAAACATATATGCGGGAAGGTGTTTTCCATGCAATCATATCCAATATATAGTCTGACTACATAAACCATATTGCCCTATTAAGATATTTAAACCATATTATATTCTCCGTTTTAGAATATAATATGGTTTAAATATCTTGGTAGGGAAATATGGTTTATGTAGTCAGACTACATATTGGATACAGTGGTGCCTCGCATTGCGACGTTAATTCGTTCCAGCGAAATCGCTGCAAAACGAAAACGTCGCTATGCAATATTAAAAAGCCCATAGAAACGCATTAAAACGCGATTAATGCGTTCCTATGGGCTTAAAACGCACCGTTCAGCGAAGGTCCTCCATAGCGCGGCCATTTTTGGTGGCTGTAGAGCAAGGAATCCATCCCAGAAAACAGCGGGCGGCCATTTTGTTTACTCAGCGGCCATTTTGATACTGCCAATCAGCTGTTAAAAAAATCACCTCTTTGCGATGATCGGTGCCCGAAGCAGGGAACCGATCATCGCAAAGTGAAATTCCCCCATAGGGAACATCACAAAGCAATCTCTTCTGCAACTGCAAAAAATGTGTTGCAAAGTGATTTCATCGCTAATCAGAGCGATCGCTATGCGAGGCACCACTGTATGATTGTATGGAAAACACCCCCGCACATATGTATATGTTTTTGTTTGTTTTGTGTGTCTGTTTGTGATGTCATAAAAGTTATTTAAAAAAAAAAAAAGTTAGATCCTGCCTTTCAGACTGTCCCCTCCTATCAGACCTGCCCTCTGGAACGATGGAAAGATTGATAAAAGCCATTGCCGAGATGCCCTCCTCTGCAGCTCCAAAGACTCCGAAGACAACTTTCCAAACAAATTGCTGTTGATTGTGAAAAATTGCCTCTTACCTCTTTCAGCATCTCTTCGGTCAACAGAGGGACCAGCAGCTTCGTCTTGCTCTCTCCAGCTGTGTGGAGGAGATCTTGGGCAGCCACATCAGCATCTTCCAGGCCCTGCAGCTGGATGCTAACCTGATGCTGAAGCTCTGAAAGGGAGAACATGGGATCGGTGGTTACCAATAAGAGAGTTGTAAGCCGCCCAGAGACCTCTGGGTAGTGTGGGCGGCATATAAAATAAATAAATAAATAAATAAATAAATAAATAAATAAATAAATAAATAAATAAATAAATAAATAAATAAATAAATAAATAAGAGGCGCAAGGAACAGAGTCTGGCAAATCTGTCCTAAAATGGTGGGCTTGGAAGGGCTGATGAGACCATCCAATCCCACCCCCTGCTGGACCTGGAAGCCAAGCCCTGGGAGGATAGACTGAAAGAACCCCCTCCCTCCTGCCCTCCTTCCGCCCCCCCACCTACCTTTTTTTAAGTGGCCCTCCATATTGGACCACTTTGGCCCCAGAGGGGCCCTGGCTGCCAGATGGATAGGATATATCAATAATTAAACTACTACTAATAATGATAATAATATTGATAATAATAATGAAAATGATAATAATAATATTGATAATAATAATAATCAGAATAATAGTAATCAGAATAATAATAATAATAATAATAATAATCAGAATAATAATGATAATGATAATGATAAGAATAACAATAATTTGAGTGAACTAAGCAAAAAAAATCCTTTTTTGCTCAGGACCACATTCACTCTGAGGGAAAATTTTGAGGGGGGGACAGAGGGCTTGTCTTTCCTCTATGACATGTCTTGATGACCCGAGCTGGCCAAGGGGGGCAAGGCTGCTGGCCTGCAGGCTGCTTTCATCATCCTTAAAACCATTATGATCTGGCCTGTTTACTGCCCCCTGTTTACCACAACATCCCATCCCAGGAAGCCCTCTGGGACGCGTGAGGAAAGCCCAAGCGGCTTTTGCCTCTCAGGGAACCAGACCCGGGAGGCCAAGTCGGCTTCCATCGTTCCAGGATGTCCTCTCAGCAGAAGAGGCTGCCCGGCCCTTTCCTGACTTATATGTGGGTGTGAGGTCTGCTCCTGGTCCTCTAAATAAAACCCACGGTGGTCCCAGCCAAGCATTTCTAGTCCTTCTCTAAGGGTCTGACTCCTCTGGAGAACTGAACAATTCAGCATGGCTGGGGTTTGATTCACAACCCGTCTTGCGTCTCAAACCGCCATCGGTGCTCACACGGGAGCCCTGGGTTGCTTCAAGCGTTCACCACTCATCCTTGCTGCACCGCAGGGAGCCTTCCTGTGCCCAGCTCCATCTCTTCCTCTGGTCCTGCCTCTTGGCCGCTACTCCTTCCTGGGCCTGCCTCTGCCGATTCTTTCCTGGTTGGCAGCCCCGAGGGCTCTCCGACTCCAGGGCGAAGGGGATATGGGGGGGGGAGGTGCACCCAAGAACCCAGGAGAAGGTTGCCTCCCTGGGGACGCCCAGGCAGCACAGGGAGAACTCCAACAGATGAGTCCCAGAAATCCCCTAAATGGAGCACAACGCGGATACGTGTGGCCAGAAAAGAGTCCCAGGGCAGGGTGGGGGGTGGGTGCTGGAGGGTGGGGGAAGCGTTGCAAGTGTCCCCCTGATATGGTTCTAGAGGAGCCAGGGAGGGGGTACGTGCCCGAAAGAAACACGCCAGGTCTTGTTTGCAGACAAGTGGGGTAGAACTTCCCAGGTTCAGCCCAGGAGCCTGTCCGAGGATC
Organism: Pogona vitticeps; assembly: GCF_051106095.1. Lineage (NCBI taxonomy): Eukaryota > Metazoa > Chordata > Lepidosauria > Squamata > Agamidae > Pogona > Pogona vitticeps. The sequence goes on along the minus strand of NC_135794.1, from coordinate 10,700,923 downwards.
CTCCCCCCCAGTCAAGCCTGAGACAACTATATTTCTGAAAAAGCTTTTTATAGAAAAAGAACATGATGGAAAGGTCCTTCCTCGTTTCAGAATACAAAATATCAAAGGTCTGAACAGTCATGTTGCAAAGCACGCCACGATTCACAACTGAGAAAGAACCCCGATAGAATCACACACACCTCAATCCGTTACTTCTCTTCCTTGCTCTCAAGTAAGGCGTACAGGACTGACCTCATCTCTGGGGACATTAACTAGTTTAAACTAAATTGAAACCCGATGTCACCAGAGAAACCACCGAAACGTCATCCCTGCCCACGTTACTTGAAAACAAGGGAAAGGGCTCGCACTATGTGTCATTCAGCTGCCACTGGTTGATTACATCAACACTGTTTATCTTTCAGAACCAAACAGACATTGTTTCTTGTTACAGGTGATGACAGTACAAGCAGAGTTGTTAACTCTTAACCAAACATCCTCCATTCTCCTCCTCCTCCTCAACCACCACTCTCCCTCACCCAGATTCCAGCATCATCAAAACTCTATTCTCTCCCTCTCTTCCTCCTGCAGAGATTCTGGTGACTCCACCTCTAGAACACTCTCATTGGTCCATGCAGATATATCTCATTAATATTCATTATCTGGGCGGATGCCACTACCATTCATGCTGGTTGCAACGCTTGCCCAGAAAGCTTGCAGGGTCTCATCCGGCCATGGGGACACATGTCTTAGTGACCTGCTGGCTAGAGCAGGGGTCCCCAACTGTTTTCACCCCACGGACCGGCTGGGGAAGGCGAGGCACCCCCGCACCCATCTGCATGTGTGAATAAGTGCATTCGCTCTCTCTCAAGAGGGTGAGCACGCATGTGCGAGCAGCGTGCCACTGTATGCGCCTGCACAAAGCACGGGGGTGCTCGTGCGCATGCAGAAATGGCGATGCAGCGCTCGCGCATGGCGCAGGGGCGCTCGTGTGTATGTACAGTGCAGTGCTCACATGGGGTGTGGGGGCACTTGTGCACATGCACAAGCAGTGGTGCAGTGCTTGCATGGGGTGCAGGGGCGCTCATGGATATGCGCAAATGCGGTGCATCACTTGCATGGGGCGCAGGGGTCATGCGCCTTTTTCTTGGGCCTAACACCTTTGCAGGTGCATCTGATGGAGACAGAGGAAAAGGTCTTCTCTGTTGCTTGTCCCAGACTTTGGAACTCCCTCCCACTTGAGGCTAGGCAGGCCCCATCTTTGCTGTCCTCCTAGAAGCGAGCCAAGGCCTTTCTCTTCAGTCAAGCTTTTCCTCCCTTGCTGGCTGCCCGAGTGGGATTTTGAAACGGATGGTTGTGCCTTTCTGTTATCAGTGTGTTTTTGAGGTGGCTTTTGTTGACCTTGTAATGTGTACTCTTTGATTCTTTTTAACCTTTGTATACCTTTTGGATTTAGTTTTAAATATTATATTTTAATGATGTGAGCCACCTTGGGTCCTTTTGAAGGAGAAAAGCATGGTAAAATATTTTAAAGAAAATAAAATAACAACAGAGGTCTACATGCCATCTTGAAAAAGGAAAAGTTCCCAGTGACGGGGGGGGGGGGGGAAGCTACTTTGGGAGCAGAAAAGACAGGAACTAATTGCAAGCAGGGTTTGTATCATGTGGTCAGTCAAAGACTTGACATTCACCTCTTTTAGAAGCAGTGCAAACCAGGTATCCTACGTATGGTTCTGTTAATGCATCCTGGCGCTAGCCTTCTTCCCCGTTTTCATTACACTCATTGACAGCTGAACATAACAGAGATATTTTCATATGTACCAGTGATACCCTGGGGATCTCCCACTGGAGCTTTGGCCACGCGTTGTATTATTTTGTTCCAAAATACAGAGCTGAGTCTTGATCTGTTATCAAGAAAAAAGAGAGAAAAAATTCACAATCTTCAGAACAGGGTGTGATGATCTGAAGGAAAGTGGGATTTGTAGTCAGAGAAAATGTAGACTGTTACGTTCAAAGTGACATGATTTTAAAGTCTCGGAATGTGTTAGGCCGTGAGACTGTTTTTCAGATCCACTGACTGTCCTCTAAAGCCCACCGTGGTCCCAGCCAACCCACAGCTTGATCTTTCAGTGACACAGAGAGACATTGTGCACCTGCTCAGAGGTCTGAAACTGTGGAGGTAAATTGAGGCTCAAAAGCTGGCATCAGGCAGTCACTCCTATTTTTCCAGTCATTGGAGCTCCATTGTGCCTTCAAACTAAACTAGCAAAGACAGGCAGACACACAATATTTACTTATTTCATTTATTTAAAAGGTTTTCACCGCCCTTTCCTCCTAAGAAAGGGACCAAGGCGCCTTATATCATTGAAACAGAGGATGAAAGCTAAAAAACAGGGAAGCTCTCCCGGTTGCATTCCTGCCTGCAAGGCACTCGGGTGTCAACACAGCAAGGGCTGTGGGGAGAGAATGTGGAGCAAGGAGGCCTGGAACTGGGGGGGGGGGGATCGGCAGCCATGGATACGGTTGCCATGGTTTCTAGAGGACGCTTCGGCCGCGACCTCGTTTGGCTCCAAGCCCCGCCCACGCCGCCTGCTCTCCCCGCCCCCACTGTTCCTTCGGAATCGGGCGAGCGTGCTCGACGTCATCGCCGCGCGACGCGAACGCCTGAGGGAGGAGGAGGAGGCGGGCGGAGGGGCGATGAGGGGCTGGTTGTGGCGGGTCGGGCGGGACGGCTGGAGGCGGGCTCACGGGACGGCGGCGGCCGGGGAACTTCCCAGGAGGCGAGCGGGGCCGCCCTGGAGGGTCCTTTTCTTCGGCACCGACGACTTCTCCGTCGAGACGCTCCGCGCCCTCCAGGCCGCTCGGTGCGTCCTGTGGCCCAGAGGTAGAAAAGGGAAGAGGGGGGTGGGTGGGTGGGGGTCAGAGGTCAAGCGGAAGTTGGGTTGAAGGGTGGCTGAGCGGGGGGGGGAAGGCAGGGGGAGAAAGCCCCGGGAAGCGGTCCGGCTTCTCGGAGAGCCCGGGATGGCCTGCGTGGGCTGGGCGAGGGTCGTGGGCAGCAGGCGGTTTCCCATCCATCCCTGCTGTGGAACTGAGGGGCTCAGGGGCTGGAGGTTCCCTCGGGTGGTGCAAGGCTTCGTGGGCCGGACTAGGACCCAGCAGGCTTGGCTTCAGATCCCTCCAGGGCCATTAAAACTCACTGGAGGGGGGGGTCGTTCGTCAAAGCCCTCCTCCGGTATCTAGAGTGGTCGCAATGACCAGATAGGCGGGGTATAAGTTGAATAAATTGAATAAATAAATAAATCTCCCTTCCCTGGAAAGCCCTTCTAGAGTCGCTCTGCACCGGCCCCAACTTGACAGCCCCTAAGGACAGCCTCAGCAGGGACTTCTCCTGAGAACCTCAGGATCTATTCATTTATTTCTCTAATATCTACACTGGCATGAGAAAACCTCCAAGAGGCTTCTCTCCCTCTGTGTGTGTATGACGGAAAACAGTTTTAGAAGCCATCTGAAATAGCAAATGAGAAGCACTTCTACAGCAAATACTGTATAGAAATAGTGCAAAGAACTTAAGAATTGTATTCTCGAAGGCTTTCACAGTCAGGATCCGATGGTTGTCGCAGGTTTTTCGGGCTGTTTGGCCGTGTTCTTCAGGTTGTTCTTCCTGACATTTCACCAGTGTCTGTGGCCGGCGTCTTCAGAGGACAGGAGTCGGAACTCTTTTCTGTGCTCTGGACTTAATAATTACTGGACAAAGTATGCATTCAACTGCACATACTTTGTCCAGTAATGGAGACTCTTGAATGACTAAAGGCTTGTAGTCCATAATTTAACTGTATGGCAGTAAGTCTGCAGAAAGCCATCATAGATGACTTACAAGATACAGAATAATGGGGATCCAGAGTGTTTGATCTTACAGGGAAAGGACAACACCCTTGTGAAAGTAGAGACAGACAGTTTTAGCCCCAGGAGTTTTCCCTCCCCTAGAGGAGACAGTACTGGCTTAGATGAGCAGATATCTGACTTGGTATAAAGAAGTTTTCTTGTGGGGTTCAAATCTTGGCATGGTGGTAACTTGGCAGTGTCAAATCTTCCATTTGACCTCTTTTTTTTAAAATGTCCTGTTGCAGGGAGCCCAGACCGAATGCTCTTGTAGACCATCTGGAGGTGGTGACTGTACAGCCCCAGCTGCCAAAGGGACTGCCTGTCAAGAACTATGCAGAGCAGTCTCAACTCCCTGTCCACTTCTGGCCAGATGTTGCCTCGTGCGAGCACTTTGACATCGGTGTGGTGGCATCATTTGGCCATCTTCTCCATGAGGACCTCATCTTGAAGTTCCCATAGTAAGACTGTGGTCATAGGAGCATGCTCAGTGTGATCTAAATAATTCAGAGTATTTGGCTAATATATAAGTGGAAGGTCTCTGACCACTGGGGAGGGATGCTGCATGGGATGAAGTTACTGGTGCCTGAAGTAGAGCCTGCTAGAACTATTCCCTGAAGTATTCAACTTATTATCACTCTCTTACAAGGTGAAGACAATAGGGGGTCTTTATCACTGTGTTAGATTGTTTGTATCTCACAATTTCAGTTTTATGTAACAATTTAAAAAAATTCAGATTGTTTTCTTGTTTCACTTCCCTTATCCTTCAGTTCTCTGCTTCTCTACTGTCTACAGTTTATAAGGTTAATTGTCAGAATGCCAGCCCAGGGTGGGAAGAAATTTTTTAAATCAAATTGATTTAAATTCCAATTAAAAATTTTAAAAGTTGATTTTTTTTAAAAAAATGTAAATAATCAAAAAACCCACAATGTTTTAAATATAAAGCATGATTTAAATTGTGATTTAAATCAAATGCACCTTGATAGCAACATATATTTGTACATAAAGTGGAAAAGGGACCATAATTGAGCAGTATATATTTGCAACAACTTTATTGAATGTTAAGATGCCTATTTAAAGAGAGGTTGGCCTATCTGGAAAAAAACAACCAATCTGGCTGCTGATGATACTAACAACTGTTGTCCAGTCGTCAGTATCCCCTTTATTGGCAAGCTGGTAGAGAGAGTGGTGGCCAACCAACTTCATGCTCTCCTGGAGGAGACTGGTGCCCTTGATCTGTTCCAGTCTGTGTTCAGGCCACATCACGGCACGGAGACAGCATTGGTCGCCCTGCAAGATGGCCTCTTGAGGGAGGCCAATAGGGGCAAAATGTCCTTGCTGGTTCTCCTCGACCTCTCAGTGGCCTTTGATACCGTCAAACACAGTACCCTCCTGGGGAGGCTCTCAGAGTTGGGGGTTGATGCTCAGGCTTTGGCCTGCCTCCGATCCTTCCTGGAGGACTGTCCTCAGAGAGTTCAGCTTGCGGAGATTTTGTCCGCTCCGTTGACTTTCCGTTGTGGAGTCCCGCAGGGGTCAGTCATCTCCCCAATGCTCTTTAATATCGATATGAGGCCGCTGGGGGATGTCATCAGGAGTTTGGAGCTTTGTGTCACCAATACGCAGATGACACCCAGCTCTATCTCCACTTCCATCCTTCTGCAGTGGATGCTGTCCCGTCCCTTGAGTGCTGCCTGGATGCGGTGCCGGGATGGATGAGGGAAAACAGACTGAGACTCAACCCAGACAAGATGGATATCCTGTGGGTGGAGGCCTCTATTGTCTGTTGTCTGGGTGCCTCCCTATCTTTTTTGGGGGGCGTGCACCCTTTCCATGAAAGAAGAGGTTCACGGCATGGGTGTGATTTTGGACCCATCAATTTCAATGACATCTCAAATAGTGTCTAGTCCGATCGGTTTATTTCCACCTAAAGCTGGTCGCCCAGCTATGTCCTTACCTTGACACCAGGTCCCTCACCATGCTGGTCCATATGCTGATAATCTTGAGATTAGACTACTGTAATGCCCTCTATGTGGGGCTGCCCTTGAAACTGCTATGAAGACTGCAACGGGTCCAGAATGTGGTGTTGAGACTTCTGAATGGGGTTAGTTTCAAGGGGACGCTACTAACCTATAAGGCCCTAAATGGTTTGGAAGCTCAATATGTGGCCAAGTGCCTCCTTCCGGTTAGGTCTGCCCATCCTATAAGATCATTGCAGGCAGGGAGGCTGAGAGGCCTGACCCCGAGAGAGGCCTGGAAAACAACCGCCGGAAGTCTGGCCTTTTCAACAGAACCTCCGCAACTGTGGAACTCTCTTCTGCCCGCAGTCCGCCTTGCCCCTTCGCTGGGCACATTCAGAAAGCTACTAAACACCTCATTATTTAAACAGGCCTTCCCTGAACTAACTATACTGTGATACAGTAGTGTCCAATAATATAACTTCTATAATACTTCCATGTTCCATGTTTTTATTTTTCTATACATTTAATTGTGTTTATTGTATTATAATTTTGTATTGTATATTAATGCTGCTATTTGCTATTTTGTTACTCTGCTGTTTTTTGTTATTCGTTGTCAACTGCCCAGAGTGGCCTTGGCTGCCAGATGGGTGGTATACAAATCAAATAAATAAATAAATAAATTGGTCACTAAGTGCTTATACATATTATAGAATTAGTATTCTCTTCTGATTTCCAAATTTCTTCTAAATTTCTGATTCAGTGTCGTATTGAATGTCCATCCCAGCTGTCTTCCGAGATGGCGTGGCCATCCACACAGTACTCCATGGAGATACAGTTACTGGGGTGACAATAATGCAGATTAGGCCAAAGAGGTATAAATGCTATTTTATCTAATGGAATAACATGTCAAAACCTATTTTTTAGCAACTCTGAAAATTTTGTGGGTGCTGAGTGATCTTCCCATCTGTTGAAACTACATTGTGCCATTACAAATGCTTTTCTCTTTTTTATGTATTCAAAGGTTAGGATTATGCAGTTTGATTTTATATTTTTGTGTTGTCTGGAGCTTGTTAAAAAAGTACAGACAATGGCTACTTAATAATAAGTACTAAGAACTTAGTTTGTTATTGTAAGTGTTTTTGGAGCCAAAGTGACAGAATAAGGAGAGCCCCAAGAATGCCAAACATTTTTCAGAAATGACAAGTGGAAGCAGGGCCAAAAAGAACTTGTTTAGGAGGTATATCCTACAGTGGGCATTGAATTAAGAGTAGGGGCGGGAGAATGAGAGGAGAGGTTCGAATGGCATTGGTCATCTGGAACCTAAAGCAAAACTTTCACACTACAAAAATGTTGTAGCAGGTTTCATGTGATCTCTTAAAACCATTGGGCAGTATGTTTTATGTAGAGATGTAGAAGTATGTAGAGATGTTCAGCCAAAACTGCCTTAGTTCATGTTTGTTCTGGTATCTCTGTACTGCAGTTTTTAATTTATTTATTTATTTATTTATTTATTTATTTATTTATTTATTTATTTATTTATTTATTTATTTATTTATTAAACTGATATGCCACCCACTCTAACGAAAGTAGAATAGTATATCTACTATCTAGATTTTATAGAATAGTGGCACTTAAAGCAGCCCTGACTGAGGGCGACCTTGTAAGATCAAACACTGAAGGCTTGTTTCTTGCAGGGATGTGTATCTATAATTTTCTGACAGCTTCTTGTCCTCCCATTGATTTACGAACTTTCATGAGCTCTTACTCTTTGTTTAAAAACCATAACTCCAAGATGAAAGTAAAAACGTAATGCTATGTGTTATGTCCATAGGTGTGATGTAGGTCCCATAATTAAACAGGAAACCGTTCCAGTTCCACCCAACTGTATGGCAAAAGAATTGGAGTCAGTGTTATCCAAACTGGGTGCAGACATGGTAAGTTAACATGGCCCTTCTTCAAAGTGGGTTTTGCAACAAGAAATGGTAGTGAAGGTTTTATGTATCAGTGAACCAAACAAGAAGAACTTCATCATCCGATGGATGAAGCATTAATTTTTGGACAGATGAAACAATAAAAATGGAGAAACGTGCTTCCCTGGTTTAGAAATTTGAATAAATATGACCACATTGGTTGGAGTCTATCTTTTGTAATGTATGTTTTGGATTTTCTTTTCTCAGCTCATTGCTGTTCTAGAAAACTTAGCCGAAAGTTTAAGGAACAAGAGAGAGCATCCAAAGGAAGGAACAACAGCTGGTATGTTTGGAGCATTTCTTGAGTGAAGTCAGTATTGCCTAATACAGGGGTCCCCAAGACCCGGGCCGCAGACCAGTCCCGGTCCGTGGCCTTGGAAGGAACGGGCCGCTGGGACAGATGAGTGGCGAGCAGGAGGTGAGCGGTGAGCGAAGCTCCGCCTCCTGTCAGCGTGCTCCTATCAGGTTCTGAGCTGCTGCTGATCTAACAGGAGGTGGAGCTTCACTCCCCTCCTGTTGCTGCAAAATCGGCTGGGCCTGTGGCATTAGAGTCTAATGTAGGAGTCTGCACTCCTATTAGATTTTAAGCCGCTGCTGATCTAACAGGAGGTGGAGCTTCAATTGCATCTCACCTCCTGCTCACCACTCATCTTGTCCTGGTACAATACATGTAATGAGCTTAATTCAAACCTGTTTTCCAACAACCTACTGTATAACAAATACCCTCCCCCAGACCTTGGGAGAAAGGTCTTCAACTAAACCTGCCCCTGGTGTCAGAAAGGCTGGAAATCACTGGTGTAATAGACTGGTGCAATTCCCTTCTTAATTTACTATTTTTTTATTAGTTAGGGTTCTTCTACAAGGTGTTCGAAATAAGTCAATCAGTTTTTCACCAGGAATGGTTTCTTTCCCCCCTCTCATTTAGGAAAGTTAGGAGCAGCAGCTGATTCTTCTAATGAATCACCTTAGAGCCTCAGGATTTGTTTGTCGGTGGGGAGCCCAAGAGGTGAGTTTGGTGGCATTCTTTTAAGATGAGGAAGGATTATGACATTACCGTACACTGAAGTAAATTAGTACTAGTGGTGCAATTATCTGAATGGTGGGTTTATTTAGAAGAGATGTCCAAATATTTAAAGAGCTAAGGTGTAAAATGTGGTCTGTTGACTCCTGCATTTGCTTTTATTTTATCTTAAAGCTCCTAAAGTTACTGCTGCTATGAGCTGCATTGAATGGGAAGAGCAGGCCCCTGAGCAAATACTAAGGATGCACCGTGCCTTGGGAACATTGGTAAGAACAGTCTTGCAAATCAGTTTACAAAAATTAGTAACTTCCAACTTTTACTTTGCTGTGCCGTGAAAAGAACACAGAGGAACATTCAACATCAAGAAAAGCAACAAAAAGTACTGCTATAGTAGCAGATTTGAAGCTTCTGGTCCACCCCCAAATAGAAAGTGACCAAAAACCAAGCATAAACTCTGTGCCTTTTTCCCAACATAACTGTGTAGAGCTTGGCAGGTGAAATATGTGTTATTTTTGTTAGCCTTAGATTTCGCTTCATGTATTAAACGTTCCAGTGACACACTCCTCTTTCTTGGTGCTGATACATGTAATTGCAGGCCAGAGAAGCTGGTGGTGGATAAAGCCGGATATTGAGTAAAGTGCTATGTGAAGTATTGGTGGTTTTGCTGCCCTAGACTATCAAGACTGCTCTGCACCTATGCCTGGAGACCTCCTCCAGGCTGAGTCAACATCCTGTTGATCTTACACATGCCATGCCTCTGTTGAAACACCATCAGGGGAAAGGAGAAATTGGTTCTTTTCTCTACTGGTAACTGAGCATGGCACCTTCCCAGAAGAGGCAGGCTTGGTCTGTCAAGAGTACATGCTTTGCATGCAGTTGTTGCAAGTTAAGTCCTTGGTAGGCCTTGGGAACTGAATGCCTGAACTCCCTAGAAAACCATTTCCAGTCATTGCTACTCTGGGCCAGGTGGAGTCGTGGTCTGGCTCAATGCAAGACAGTTCCTTAGAATTCCTGTAAAGCAGCAAGTACTGTAACTCTGAATTTCTCCCATGTAAGACAAAGCTCTTGTGGCACCTTAAAGACTAACTGCTATATTTCATTGTAAGCTTTCATGGACAACGCCACTTCTTGAGACATAAGATGTCTGGTGTTTAATATATGCTATGCCTAAATATTTTATTGTGCTGTATCTTTTCAGATGCCCCTGCGAACACTGTGGATGGGCAATGTGGTAAAGCTCCTGGATCTTGCAGCAGTGGAGACATTGCCGGATTTTATTGGTTCGTAAAGGAATCATTTAATATTCCTATTTGTAAAACGCTGGGGAATAAAGGTTAAATGGCACTGCGGGGCATTCTGTGAAGTAGGTTATATTTCTTTTGTTCCCCATTATTTGTTTCCTGCAAGTGTTTTTACTCCTGTTTTGCCATCCAGCTTGGCTGTATGTCCCCTTCTGAAAGTACTGCTTTGGATCTATAAAGCCTTTAGTAACGGAAAGCTAAGCCACTCCCCTTACATAGGAAAGTGGTAGTTGTGTTATAGTGCATTGTGACATCTAAGGTCAGCAAAAAGCACCATGCATGTATTGATCCCAGAAACAAATTTGGAGAGTATGAGGTGTGTTAAGATTTATTAGCTGATCCAGCTGAGTTATAAAAGTCTCTCCTTGAGCCTTACCGAGGCCAGAACTTAAGGAGCACTGGGAAGCACGTTTAAGATCTGTTGCTTTGATGAGGTTTTGGAAGGAGGTTGAACTTAATAATCATTTGTTGTGGGAAAGCAGTGAGCAGAACATGTGTTTTCCGTCCAGATAGGTTAAGACCTGAAAATGAGATTCTCCCAGGATCAGTGTTTTACAATAAGAAGTCAGAAACATTAGTGATCCATTGCAAGGTATGTTCCTAAGTGTGGTATTCCATTCTTTAAAATCCCCCTTTCCCTGTTGGGGCAGTGGTCCAGTCCCAATTTGTTAAACTGAAGGAATGGTTTCAAATGACGTCGGGGGAGCTGCCTGCAATATCTGCCGTCCCCAGGCACGGGTGAGAGACGTGTCTGGGAGAATTTCTGGCTTGCGCTCCCCGGCCTTTCAGGACCAGGACCCTGCTGCTGCTGCTGCTTGGGGCCACCCCACCCCTTCCTCAACACCAGCCACCTGGCTGGGAGGAGAGAAGGGGCATTAGAAGGGGTGTGGGTTTGTTTTGTTTGTTTTTAACTGTTATTGGGTTGCATAGAGACCCACAGTGGACCTGATGGAACAGGAAGGGGGGAGGGCGTTGGAGGGGGCAGCCATTGAGGTGGTGCTGGGTAGGGGAAGGAATGGTGGTGGGGGTAGAACATGCCCGCGTAGGAGAAGAGAGGTTAGATATCTTACATCTATCCCCTCTTCTAGTCCTACCTCCAACCAAATGGTATCAGGCGACCATATCAGCAAACCCTCGAGCCACACGGTGCTGTTGATGAACGCCAGGTCAGTACAAAATAAAACTGCCCTCATCCATGATGTAATTCTGGATGAGGGGTCTGACCTGGCGTGCATTACTGAGACCTGGGTGGGAGAGGAAGGTGGTGTCCCCCTCTCCCAGCTGTGTCCTCCTGGGTACTCAGTCCAACACCAGTGTCGCTCGGAGGGTCGGGGAGGGGGAGTTGCTATAGTCTATAGGAGTTCTATCTCCTTGACCAGGATTCCTATCCCTTTGAGAGGAGGTCTTGAGGGCCTGTATTGTGTGTTGGGCTCACGAGACAGATTAGGGATTCTGTTGGTGTACCGCCCACCCTGCTGCGTACCAACAGTCTCCCTACCTGAGCTGACGGAGGCAGTCTCGGACCTGGTGTTGAGGACTCCCAGGCTGCTGGTGCTGGGGGACTTCAACATCCATGCTGAGGCTGCCTTGACCGGGGCGGCTCAGGACTTCATGGCCGCCATGACAACCATGGGACTGTCTCAATGTGTCATCGGCCCGACACATGAGAAGGGCCACACCTTGGACCTTGTTTTCACAACGGGACTGGAAGATGGTGGTTTGGATGTGGAGGGGCTGGTTGTGACCCCATTGTCATGGTCAGACCACTTCCTGGTCAAGTTTAGTCTATTAGCTTCTTCTTCCCTCTGCAAGGGTGGGGGATCTATTAAGATGATCCGCCCTCGGAGACTTATGGATCCAGATGGATTCCTGAATGCTCTGGGGGAGTATCCGTCTGATATGGTTGGCGCTCCTGTCGAAGCTCAGGTCACCCTATGGAATAGGGAGATGACCCGGGCGGTTGACACGATTGCGCCTAAGCGCCCTCTCCCTGCTCGCCGAGCCCAGACAGCTCCCTGGTATACTTCTGAACTGCGGGCGATGAAGCGAGAGGGGAGACGGCTAGAGCGCAGGTGGAGGAAGTCCCGCTGGGAATCTGATCGAACACGACTTAGAGCCCATTATCGGGCCTATTTCGTGGCAATACGGCTGGCGAAACGGCAATATTTCTCCAGCCGCATTGCTTCCTCAGAATGTCGTCCAGCAGAGCTGTTTCGGGTGGTCCGGGATCTTCTTCAACCGGGAAACCCGGTGGAGGTCCCGGACTGCTCATCAGCTCGCTGTGATGAGTTTGCTATTCATTTTGAGGAAAAAATCGCTCAGATTCGCAGTGGGCTGGACTCCACTGTTACTGCAAAATCGGAAGATGTGTCCAGTGTGCCGTGCTTAGGTCAAACTTTAATGGATGAGTTTCAATTGTTGAGACCCGAGGATGTGGACAGGGTGCTTGGATCTGTCCGTTCTACCACCACGCCGCTCGACCCTTGCCCATCTTGGCTAATTGGAAGATCTGCCAGGGGGGTTCGCACTTGGGTCCAGGAGGCCGTGAACGCCTCTCTGAGAGAGGGAGTGGTCCCTACCGCCTTGAAAGAGGCGGTGATTCGACCACTCCTTAAAAAGCCTAACCTGGACCCAAGGCTGGTGGTCAACTACCGACCAGTGGCGAACCTCCCTTATTTGGGCAAGGTGTTGGAGCGGGTTGTGGCCGGGCAACTCCAGGCGCTGCTGGATGAAACGGATTTTCTGGATCCATTTCAGTCGGGTTTCAGGCCGGGTTTTGGTACAGAGACAGCCTTGGTCGCCCTGTATGATGACCTTTGCCGGGAGAGAGACAGGGGGAGTGTGACCCTGTTGATACTCCTGGACCTCTCAGCGGCTTTCGACACCATCGACCATGGTGTCCTTCTGGATAGGCTGGCTGGGTTAGGAGTTGGGGGCACTGTTTTACGGTGGTTCCGCTCCTTCCTAGCTGACCGTATCCAGAGGGTGGTGCTGGGGGACAGTTGCTCTGCCCCATGGCATTTATGTCATGGGGTTCCTCAGGGCTCGATACTGTCCCCCATGCTGTTTAACATCTACATGAAACCGCTGGGAGAGGTCATCAGGAGGTTTGGGCTGAGGAGTCAGCAATATGCTGACGACACTCAGCTCTACCTCTCGTTTTCCACCAATCCAGGTGAGGCGGTTTCTGTGCTGAACTCGTGTCTGGACCTGATAATGGACTGGATGAGGGTTAATAAATTGAAACTCAATCCAGACAAGACGGAAGTGCTGTTAGTGGGTGCTTCGCCGGACAGGTTGGAGGGCCACTTCCCTGTCCTGAATGGGGTTACACTCCCCCTAAGGGACAGGGTCCGCAGCCTGGGGGTGCTCCTGGACCCCAGTCTAACTTTGGAAGCTCAGGTGGACTCGGTGGCCAGGGGTGCCTTCCTTCAGCTGCGGAAATTATACCAGCTACGGCCCTACCTGGACGAGTGGAGTCTCATGACAGTTACACATGCACTGGTAACATCTCGTATTGATTATTGCAATGCGCTCTACGTGGGGCTGCCTTTGAAGACGGTCCGGCGACTGCAACTGGTTCAGAATCGAGCTGCGCGGCTGGTGAGTGGTGGGGCCGCCAGAGAGCACATCAAGCCGATTCTGTATAATTTACACTGGTTACCAGTTGCTGTCCGGGCCCAATTCAAAGTGCTTGTTTTGACATATAAAGCCCTAAACGGCTTGGGCCCTGGATACTTGAAGGACCGCCTCCTTCCATATGAGCCTACCCGGCTGTTAAGATCTAGCCAGGGGGCCCTTTTGAAAGAGCCATCCCTCAAGGAGGTAAGAGGGATGGCTTGTAGACAAAGGGCCTTCTCGGCAGCTGCCCCCAGACTATGGAACGCCCTCCCAATTGAAATTCGCCTGGCGCCGACACTGATGATATTTCGGCGCCAGGTCAAAACCTTCCTGTTCCAGAAGGCTTTTAATTGAAATAACATTAACTGTGGGTCTTAATGATGGCAATTTTAATTGTATTTTAATTGTATTTTAATTGTATTTTAATCATTTTATTTTATTCCATTGAATTTTAATTGTTGTAAGCCGCCCAGAGACCTTTGGGTAGAGTGGGCGGCATATAAATTAAATAAATAAATAAATAAATAAATAAATAAATAAATAAATAAATAAAATGTAACTTTATGCTCAACTTGCTTTCTCGTGTCATCTTTACCCTGGCTTCAAAATGCACACTATGGTGAATGCTAATGCCTTTCTGGAACCTCTGTCTCCTCCTTCTCCCAGACAAAGTTCGGGGGTTTCATCAGGCCCTTCCCCCATGTTCTCCAAGCTGACTCCTGCAGCCGAAGAAAAATGGCATTACAAAGCCTTGAAAGCCGAGAGGGACAGCATGCTTAGCCTCTAGCTGTGGGCAGTGACCCTGTAGACTTGCAGGAAGTGCTCTGGCCTTTCTCAGTCTCACTTTGCCTATTTTCCTTTTCTAGGAAGGCTGGGTTGGAGCAAAGACCGTGATCCTTAAGAAGAAGCTGACAGCTGTTGAATTCTACAATGGATATTTGCATCTCTGGTTTCAGCAGAATTCCAAAATGCCTCTCAGAGAGTGCAGGTTTCAGACACTCCAGATGGCCAGAACAAAAAACAGTTCCAAAAGCAGAGCATTGCATCCACACAAGGCACAGCAGCAATTGACTTGAATTACTGTCCGGAAGAATCAGGTGATGATTCCAAATGACATGGCTGGAAGCCCCTCAGCATTGTTTCAAATCCGTCCTTAAGTGAAGGACGAATTTGAAATCCGTCCTTTTGAACACTTGAACAGATTTTTTTAATTCTGGATTTTTCAGTGCAGCCAGAAAAGGATTTCCTGGAATCCATATCCTCTGTTATGAGTGTGTTCTGAGGTTCTTTTCTAAAGTGCAGCTTTGTGATCCAAAAGAAGAATGCAGAATTTAGTAACAGCCATTTTGAAAAATACTACAAGAGAACTGTGACAAACCCAGACCTACTGGGATATGCCACAGTTTCACTAAGCTGCCACCAACCATTCCCTATAAGGAGTCACACAGACCAGGAATGGATTTTTAACAAATAAAGGAATAAGGTTTATTTAAACAACACACAGGGAAAATAAAATGATCAAGTGAATAAAATACAGTAACGTGGCTTAGTCTCAATCATGCATACACCAGGTTGGTTCACTCAGAACACTCTTAAATAAAGCACAGACCCTGAACCTATCAGTTCTGGCTAACCATACAGACACCTGAACCTATCAGGTTGGTACTGACTGACACACAGTAGTACCCTGTCTGACACACAGACTCCCACACCAGCTTCTTCTCTCAGCTCTCCTCCAGCTCTCCACACACGCTCCACATATATATACAGTACAGCCCCTCCTCCTGATGTCCCGCCTTCCGCTCCCCATAGGATGGAACTTTCCCTCCAAACCCATGACAGACAGGTAACATCAGTGCTGTATGTAACAAGAACAATGTCCCACTTTCTATATTGGACAACATAAATACCCGTTTGAATGAAATTGGTGGTGTATCGTCTAGAAATGGAAAGCTTCTGTGGTGTATAGATGTGCTAGTCCTTAACATTTATCACACTCTTCAATTGCCAAGCAGAGTAAGGCCCTAGTCACACGAGGGAAAAGTTTTCCAGTTCTTCCAATACTTTCCATACCTCTGTTGTGCTGTGGTTTGTATCCCAGGACTACTGTCCAAAAAACTTTTATCAGTACCAGTTAATTTCCTCCTGTTTTATTTTATGCCGTGGCATCTTAGAGGGAGACTTGTTTCTGCTATAATGATTTATCAATAAATTATGTTTATTGATGTAAAAATAATTTATTTTTATTGACTCGCACTCGGGCATCTTAGAGGGAGATTTGTTTCTGAGAGAGAGCAGTATATACAGTGTTGCCTCGCTTAACAATCTTAATTGGTTCCAAAAAAAACCATTGCTATGGGAAAACATCGTTAAGCGAAACACCATTTCCCATAGGAATGCATTGAAAATCGGTTAATCCGTTCCAATGGGAACAGATTACCGTCCTTAAGCAAAAATCGCCATAGGAAACATCGCTAAGTGAAACAATGTTTCCCCCAACGGAAAGCCATTCAAAAGCGTTGCAGCCGGCTGCAATGCTTTTGAATGGCTTTCCGATCTCCGTTTTCGCTCATTTTTAAGTGTCTTAAAATGTTTGAAACCTGTTTTAAATGCTTGGATTCGGTAGTGCACCTTGTGAAACATGTGCAAACTTATTTTGGCTTTGTTCTGAGTCTTCGTTAGTTTTTGGTGATTTTTGTTTTCCCCTTTAAATCCATTGAACTGTCCCATTCAAACATTTTAAGACACTTAAAAATGAGCGAAAACGAACATTGTTAAGTGAAAATCCTCCACAGAGAACATCGTTAAACGATGCAGAAAATTCCTCCAAGAAATACATCGTTAAGTGAATTCTTCGTTAAACGAAGCAATCGATAAGCGAGGCACCACTGTATATAAAATAATTTATTGATATATCAGTATAGCAATGCAAGTCTCCCTCTAAGAAGCCCGAGTGTGCTTGACTCCACCAACCCCTCCGTGGACACACACCTATCGTTTCTAGCCCCTTTTGTTCTAGTTGTGGAATGTCACCCCAGGGAGGTGTGTGGAAATTAGAGAGAATGTTGATCAGGAAAAAAGAGGTTACTTACCTGTAACTTTGGTTCTTCGAGTGGTACTCTGTGAATTCACACTAATGGGTTAATCTGCGCTTGCGCAGAAGGCCTCGGAACATTCTAGAGCTTAAAGTAACACTTTTGGCTCCGCCCCCCCAGGACCTCATGGTCCGCCCGCCCTAACAGCCATTCAGTTCCCCAAATTCCGCTGCTGCTCTAAAGGCGAGACAGCCGTGACGGAAAGTGGGGAGGACGGGCGGGCCGTGTGAATTCACAGAGTACCACTCGAAGAACCAAAGTTACAGGTAAGTAACCTCTTTTTCTTCTTCGTGGACTCTGTGAAATCACACTAATGGGTGACTAGCAAGCTTACCTCTGGAAGGAGGAGGGAAACGTCACGGCAGCACAGCCGACAGGACAGCCCGGCCAAACCTCGTATCCTCCTTGGCTCGCAGGTCGAGTCTGTAGTGGGATGCAAACGTGGAAGGCGTGGACCACGTGGCGGCTTTACAAACGTCCTGTAGTGGGACTCCACGGAGAAAGGCTGTGGAGGCCGCAACAGCCCTAGTAGAATGGGCGTGAACAGATGCCGGTAGAGGCTTCTTAGCCAGTTCATAGGCCAGACGGATGACCTGAACTATCCATCTGGATACAGTTTGCGGAGACACTTCCCGACCCCTATGGGGTTGCTGGTAAGAGACAAACAGGCGCTTGGAGAGACGGAACGAGGAAGTCCTTTGAACATAGAAGGCTAACGCCCGACGAACGTCGAGGAGATGGAGGGATTTCTCAACCGGAGAAGAAGGTTGGGGAAAGAAGGTTGGCAGGACTATAGGCTGCTTGACATGAAAATCCGTGGTGACTTTGGGCAGAAAAGACACGTCAGGGTACAAGACCACCTTATCTCGGAAAAATTGTAAGAAAGGTGGGTCGGTCCGCAGGGCAGCCAATTCAGAGGCCCTTCTGGCTGACGTAATAGCTACCAAGAAAACCACTTTAAGGGTAAGGAGGCGTTCCGAAACCGTAGCAAGCGGCTCAAATGGTGGTTTTGAGAGACAGTTTAAGACCGTATGGAGGGACCACTGAGGAATAGGATTAATTGTAGGTGGACGAAGGCGTACCACCCCTCGAAGAAAACGTTTGATCTTCGCGTGTCTAAATAACAGAGCACTGTCCGTCTCTGGCGGTTGATGGGCTATGATGGCGGAAAGGTACACCTTCAGGGTGGAATGAGACAGGTTCATCTGGAAAAGGTAAGCCAGAAACTGTAACACAGTATGGAGCGTAGTGGGCGACGCGGGCAGTTGATGAGAAGCGGTGAACTTCAGGAAAGCCTTCCACTTGCTCCCGTACAGGGTGTCAGTGGACGGCTTACGACAATGGGAGAGGACGTGAGCTACCGTGGGACTATCCTCCAGGCGGTGAGGTGGAGTGACTGCACGTCCGGGTGGTAAGTTGTCCCTTCGTTCTGGGTCAGCAGATGCGGAAGGTAAGGTAGCCTGACGTACTCCGTCGCCCTCGAGATGAGCCTCGCGAACCACGGTTGGCGCGGCCAAAACGGAGCAATCAGAATGGCATTCGCATTGTCGTCGCAAACTTTCACCAGTGTTCTCAGTAGGAGAGGAAACGGTGGAAACATGTAGAGAAGGTGGTTGCTCCACGCCACCATCAGAGCATCGCCGTGCGAGTTCGGGCCGTGACCGCCCCTGGAGAAGAAGGTGGGGCATTTGGTGTTGAGGTGAGTGGCGAAGGCATCCACCACAGGAGTTCCCCATCGCTCGCAGAGTGTTAGGAACACCGCATGGTCCAGCACCCATTCGTGCATGGTAACAGCAGTCCTGCTGAGCCGATCCGCAAGTATGTTGTCGTGAGTGGAAATGTATACAGCGGATGGAAAGACATGATGTTGGAGACACCACTCCCATAGCTGGACAGCAAGATACAGGAGGGAGAAAGAGTGGGTACCGCCCTGTTTGTTGACATACGCGACAGCCGCCGTGTTGTCCGAAACAACTTGAAGGGCTGTGCCCCTGATGATGGGCAGGAACGCCCGGCAGGCCTTGAAGATGGCGAGAAGTTCCCGATTGTTGATGTGGAGAGCAAGCTCCTTTGGAGACCATCGGTCGTGGACTTGCAGACCGCAACAATGGGCACCCCAGCCGATGTCGCTGGCATCCGTCGTGATGCGAGTTTGTAGGGCAATGGGAGCAAAAGGGCGTCCCATAAACAGATTGCCCGGGTTGAGCCACCACTTCAGCTGCTCTGACAACTCCTTGGACACCAAGAGTCTCTTTTTGGGGAAGTCCCAGAGGGGATTGAAGAGTGACAGGAGCCACACTTGCAGCGAACGAAGCTTCAGTCTCGCATGAGGGATGACCGAAGTGGTGGAGGCCATAAGGCCCAGTAGCCTCTGAGCAGTGTGAGCGGTGACATGATGGAGAGGGCGGAATTTCTCGATGAGAACAGCCATCTTCCGCGCTCTTTCTAAAGGTAGGAATGCTCGGCCGGTCCGAGCATCGAGAGTGGCGCCTATGTAGGAGGCAACAGGCGAGGGAACAAGGACGGACTTCTTGTAGTTTACCTGCAGTCCGAGAGTTTTGAGGAGGCGGAGCACCGTAAGGGTGTGACGCTCCGCCTGAAGCCTGGAGTGTGCAACCAGTAGCCAGTCGTCGATGTATGGAAAGACGGCTATGCCCCTTGTTCTCAGGAAAGCCACCACCGGGGCCATACACTTCGTAAAGACTCTGGGCGCGGTGGAAAGTCCAAAAGGCAGAGCGGAGAATTCGTAACATCTTGACCCCAGCGAGAAACGCAGGAAGCGACGATGGTCGTGCCTGATATTTATGTGGAAATAGGCGTCGCTGAGGTCTATGACGACGAACCAGTCGCCCTGTCGCAAGAGGGGCAGGATCCTCTCCAAGGTTACCATCCGGAAACGGCGATAGGCTATGAATTTGTTGAGGCGCCTGAGGTCCAAAATAGGACGGAAAGAGTCATCCCGCTTTGTCACCAGAAAATATCTGGAGAAAAAACCAGGATTGGCAGGATTTGGAAACACCCTGGTTATTGCATGCTTTCGTAACAGGGTGGTTACTTCTTGCTTTAGAGGGTCGGATGGGGGGGTAAGAACTAGACGGGGAGGAGGCATCTCTAAAAATTCTATCGCGTAACCGCGAGCAATGATAGAAAGGACCCACTTGTCCGAGGTGATGGTAAGCCAACTGGAGAGGAAGGGAGACAAGCGGGTGGCGCAGGAAGGAAAGGAAATGGCTGTAGAGCAGTCAAAGGCCCTGTTTATTCTTACGGTCGACCTTTTTGAAGGGAGCACGTGTCTTGTGTCATTGGTCATGTCTAGTGGTGTAGCCGGAAGAAGGAGAATACCTCTGCTTGTAGGGATAGGATCTCCCTGGCTTCATAGCCGGGGAAAAAGATGGACGCTTCCATGGGTAGCGTTGTTTGTAGAACGGTTGAGCAGCATAGGATCTGGCAGCCTTTTTCGCTTCATGGAGACCCTTCAGGATCTCATCCGTCTTGGGATCAAAAAGACCCGAACCGTCAAAGGGGAGGTCAAGGATACGGGCCTTGGAGTCTTCAGGAATGGCCGCAGACTTAAGCCACGCCTGCCGCCTCATGGCAATACCCGTCATTAGATTACGGGATGCAGCATCCAAGATATGACGAACCGTGACCCGTTCCTGACGAATGAGTTGTGATGCCTCCTGATGAAGAGAGAGACCTCTCAGTTGCAGCTCATCAGGTGCAGCTTGTAAGGACGGTAAAGCCAAGTCCCATAAGTGTTGGTGGTAAGCCGCCATAGCGGCGACATAGTTAGCAGCTCTCACGATTAGGGATGAGAAGGCATATGAACGCCGACCAAATATGTCCATTTTCCTCCCATCCTTGTTATTAGGGGATGCGATTGAGGCAGGTCGAAACTTAGACTGGGCGACGTCCACAATAAGGGAATTGGGGGCGGGATGTTTCACAAGGAAGTCCAGTTCAGATCCCTGAATCCGGTATAGGTTCTCAACCCGTCTGGACATTTGAGGGGTAGAGCAAGGTTTGTCCCAAGGTTGCTTTAGGGTTCGCAGTAGCGAGGGGATGAACGCTAGGCGCATGGGTAGGTTCTGATCCTCATCGATATCGCCGTATACCTTGTCGGGGACCGTTTCCGGCGGACGTTCGACAGGGAGTTCCAAAGCGGAGGCTATTCTATGGATTAGTTGAGAATAGCTAGGAAAATCGGCCGCAGGAGAAACCGGGTTCTTATCAATGATGGCAGAGTCCGGAGTGTTATCATTAGGAGCCGATGTATCCGAAAATGAGCATTCGGAGGAGGAGTCTTCGGGATGATCAGAAGGGAGGGACGGGGGGAATGGGAGTTCCGGCATGGGAAAAACGGGGGCCAGTATAGATTTGCCTCTTCGTTTAGAGCGTTTCTTGCCCCTCGGTCCGGTATCGGTACCGTGTCCGGTACTGTGTCCTCCTGTACCGTGCCCGGTATCGGGATCGGTATCGGTATCGAGGAGATCCAATTGAAAAGAGTCCGAGTCAGAGGAAACGTGGCGTCGTTTCTTCTTGCGCGGTTTCGCCGGTACCGAGTCGCGATGACACTTCGGTTTAGGTGGCACCGCGTCGGTACCGAGTGGCGCGGTACCAACTCCGGTATCGGTGGTGGTACGACGTGGGATACCGGTCGGTATCGGAGCTGGAGGCGGTACACAGCCATCGGCAGTGGTCCGTTGCTCTGTCTTCCGTAGGGAGGAAGGTCCTCCCGGTACCGATCTAGACCCTTTCGCTCCGATATCGTGAAGGGACGGTACCGACTGGACGTGTCGTCGTCTGCCCCTGTCGGTATCGCGGGGCGGCGGTACCGACGGTACCGAAGAATCGGAGGAGACCGACGAGGAGGACGAGGAGTCGGATGAGGAACTCCGCGTAGCGAGGCTGTAAAGAAGCCGCGGGTCATAGAGCTTTTGCATCTGCTTCCGCCATTTTCTTAAATAGCTCTTGGAAAGTTTGAGCGGAGCGGTTTTGTCCTCCATAGCCTCCTGCCTCTTAGGCTTCTTGGGGCGAGAATGTCGAGCCCCGTGGGGGGAGACCTTCGGTCCCGAGGGGCTCGGAGACCGGGAATCTCCAGAGGCTGTTTCCAAATGCTTCGTCTTGGCTCTCTTCTTCCTAGGAGATGGGAAGAAGGGTATATCCGGCGTATCGGTCGGCGGTGGCAAGGATGGTGGAGAGGAGGCTACCGACGACGCCTGGGAGTGAATCTCAATAGGAGATTGCGGAGTAAGAGCAGGCAGGGAGGGCGACGGTTGGAGTTGAGGAGTGGCCGCAGGAGACGGCGGGGGAGGAATGGCGGCCGTGGCCTGACTCTTAGGAGGCTTGGGTTTCTTAGAAGCCTTCTTGGTAGACGTAGTTGGCTTGCCATTAGCCCTAGTTTTAGGGCCAGGTGCAGGAGCTGAATCTGCAGGCGCAGATGACGCCGCCATAGCAGGCGCGGTGAGGGATTTTTCCCAGAGCGCTGCCCGAAGACGTTGCTCTCTAAGTCTCAGGCCTTGCCGGGTAAAACGTTCACAATGGCGACAAGTCTGGGGGATATGGGACTCCCCAAGACAAAACAAACAATAACGATGGCCGTCTGTGGAAGGGATCTTTTTAGAACAGGCGGCACAGCTTTTAAAAGTAACTTTAGGTGAAGAGGGTGCCTTGGAGGCCATAAAAGAAAAAAGGCGGGAAAGAAACAGTCCAAGAAATAAGGGGGAAAAAGGGGTAGGGGAGCGAGGGAAAACCCTCAGATACAGTCCAAAAACTCCCCTAATAATAATATGAAGTAAAGTACTTCCCTTGAAGCATGAAAAGCGGAGCCAAATCTCAGGAATCTTCCAGATCTTTCCAATATTTCACGGAGCTCTAGCTAGGAGACCTAACTGCAGCAGCGGAAAAAATGGAACTGAATGGCTGTTAGGGCGGGCGGACCATGAGGTCCTGGGGGGGGCGGAGCCAAAAGTGTTACTTTAAGCTCTAGAATGTTCCGAGGCCTTCTGCGCAAGCGCAGATTAACCCATTAGTGTGATTTCACAGAGTCCACGAAGAAGAAGAGATTCTGTTTAGGAAAATGTCCCTCTTTTGCATTGGCTGCTCCTGCAGAAATGCATTGCACACAGTGGATTTGGGATGTCCGCACAGCAGTACTGGTCATCATCTCCTCCCCCTGGTGACATTTGCATAGCAACATTTCAGTGTATCTTCCCCCAGGGGGAAAAAATTATTACAGTGGTGCCTCGCATGACGTTAATTCGTTCCGCAAAAATCGGTGTCGAACGAAAACGTCATGCGATTTTAAAAAGCCCATAGAAACACATCAAAACCCAATTAATGTGTTCCTATGGGCTTAAAACTCAGCATCCAGCAAAGATTCTCCATAGCGCGACCATTTTCTCTGTCTGTGCAGCGAGGAATCCGTGCCAGAAAACAGCAGGCGACCATGTTTTCCACCCTTGGCCATTTTGAAGCTGCCGATCAGCTGGCCGAAAATCATCGCTTTGCGATGATCGGTTACCAAAATGGAACCGATCATTGCAAAGCAAAATTCCCCCATAGGGAACATCGTTTTGCGATCGCAAAATCTTCAACATAATGCGATTTCTTCGTCAAACGGAGTGCTCGTAAAGCGAGGCACCACTGTACTTGCCAGTAATGTAATGGCAGCAGCCCTCCAGGGACATACTTTTGCCAATGTATTGATGTATCGGACATGGAGTTTTTAGAAATAATGTGCACACTTCACGGATGTTCCAGGCAGTGCATATTTGGTTTCCACAAAATAATAAAATGGAAGCAATTACATCACTAGAAGGTCATTGCCACCTTTAAGATTGTGGACTACAAGTCCCACCACTGGCTGTGCTATCTAAGGCTCATAGGATGTGCAGTCCAGCAGTAGCTGGAGGACTGCAAGTTGGTCCATTCTTGGCTTAGATGGAACGGGGTTGCAGAGTCAGCAAAACACACTCTGCATTTAAGCGCCTATCCTGGGCCTTCCACGTATTTTTTTAATTCTAGATTTTTCAAGACATACTCTGCGTAGCTCAGCTGCAATCCCCATTGGCGATGGCTTTCAAGGTAGAGCTTTTCCCTCACCTGTTCCCCGATTGTTGGAGGTGGTGTGAAGCTGGGGTAATGTGTTCCGTGCATTCATTCTGCAGGTGAGGGATAGACCCTCCAATTCTGTTTGTACGAACAGCCTTCATGCAGGTAGAGCCCTTGCAACGTATGCGTTCTTTCCACAAGCCACAAGGAGGGCCAGCGGATAGTTCATCTTTACAAGCTACTGGGTGCATTGTCCCCAGTGAACCAGCAGGTGGCACTGCTTGCTTCGGGACTTGACAAAAATATGCGTGGGTAAACAGGTAATATAAATATGGCAAAACAACAACACACACCTTATTAGAGTAAAGCAAGGCCAGAATTGAACTACAGTGGTGCCTCACTAGACAGTTACCCCGCGTGACCATTTTTTTGCTAGACATCGACTTTTTGCGATCGCTATAGGGAGTTGCTGCCCAAGACTTCTGGAGCGCCCCAACCATCCCAGGAACTGGGAGCACGTTTGACCTGTCAAGGAAGCACCGCCTGACCTTCGGGTCCACACAAACGGGCAACGAGCAGCACATTCCCAAACCCTATTTATTCAGAGCTGAGTCCTTGTGTAGCTCTTTAAATCAACTGCTTTTGCTGGTTGGGGAGTCTTAATTCACAATACACAGACAGAGGCAAGAGAGACTGGAGTTTTCCAGCAGCTTATTGGAGGGTTGGCTTGTGGAGTGATTGCTACAATATGAACTTCCTTCCATCCATCCATAATTTTTTATCTACTTCAATTTGGCTTTCCAACTTGTGTAGGTAAATAATCTGCCTCACCTCCAGAGGATGGTATGCGGTGCAAAAGCAACATTTGTGATTAGAAAAGATACCCAAAAGGAGAACAGGGATGAGCATGGGAATGGAGTCTCTCCTCCTCGGCAATCAGACAAGCAGTCTGTGGAAGACGTTCAGAGAAACTCAACTTAGATTTTTTTTGTATGCTAAGATTTTTGGCAAAGCAGCTGAAGTTTGGCTAGAAGGCGTTCTTCTTGCTTCACTGGATGCCTTCCA
Source organism: Pogona vitticeps (assembly GCF_051106095.1). Taxonomy (NCBI): domain Eukaryota; kingdom Metazoa; phylum Chordata; class Lepidosauria; order Squamata; family Agamidae; genus Pogona; species Pogona vitticeps. Next base: position 10,675,984 of record NC_135794.1, on the reverse strand, counting down.
ATTTGAAAAGCAGTATCATTGTTTTTAATTGAATGCTTTTCGTTGATTGGCTCTGTCCTCCTTGGGTTCTTTCGGAGGAAAGGAGGGATGAGAAATGATTGAAACGAATCGATGGGTTGGATGTCCCTCTCTTCTCTCTAGGTGGATGGAGGGGATCAAAGTCCTGCGAGAAAGAAGCAGAAGACAAAGGAGGACGAGGAAGGCAAAGAAAAGGGGACTGCGAGTAAAAAGGGGAAGGAAGGAGAGAAAGAGAGAAAGAAAACAAAGGACAAAAGAGAGAAGGTACACAAGATACCTGTTGCACAGAACTGGACAGGGTCTGTCCCTTTCTTCCTGCTTACACCAGCAGAGGCCATTTTGGCTGCCCTCACATGATTCACTTGCATATGGGTTAACAACTGGGGTGTCTGCATGCGTTGGTGGTCTATCTATCGCCATTGGAGCACCACAGGTAGACCTTCCCTTCCTCCTTGCTGCCATCTCCAAAACAGGGCACCTTCTAGGATGCTGTTCACATGTTCTGCTGTCACCTGTTTTATAGTCTGTTTATATTTTGGTGCGTACCTGCTTGCACAGATCAACAAAAGTGCTGTCCGTATGAACATGTGCCTCTGCACCATGGCAACCTCTGCTCTGTATCCTCTATACAGAACTAAATGTCCTCCATCTATTTACGTTTTGCTTTTATCATTTAAGCCCGTTTGCATGACTTCTCTCAGTTTGCATGGTTTTATTCTGGCTTTGCCAGTCTCTGGGGAAGCTGGGTGGCAATATTAGATAATGCATCAAAGTCGCTCTGAAAACCGTAGCCAGGGAGTCGGGAGGTACCTTTGGATATTTGTGTCCGAGTTTATTGAACTGGATGGAAAGAAGCTCCACAAACTCTATAAGATGGCTCACAAGAGGCGGCTGCAGGATCAGGAGGTGAGGTTCAAAAAGGAGACGTCTGTCTCTTTCAAATCTTGGGGACAGAAACTTGACCCTGAACAGCAGAAGAGAGGTTGAACTAAATAAATAGGGGAGGCAAAAAAGAATGTACCCTATAAAGAGAAAGAGAGAGGTGAGTCTTCTAGCCACATTCTTAGAAGCTGGGGTGTATTTGGAAGAAGCTCGCTTCATTCAGTACAGCTCCTGCTCTTTTTCTGGAAGAACTTTTTAAAAGATATTTAATTGCTCGTGAAGTCCAGTGATCAGCATTTCTTGACTCGAGGGCTGGACATCCAGCTGAATGCAGTCACTCTGTCCTGAAGCTTGCTGGGTGACCTTCACCTAATTATCTCCTCAGGTTAACACACCTCCCAGGATAGTTTGTGAGGGTAACTTGGTGATGATGTGCATTCAAACCCATTAACTAGGAGAAGAAAGATGGGCGTGTGTCGGAATCGAAATGTAAAAATGGCAGGCCGTGAAAATGGCCTACACTGAACTTCCGCATCAACACATGGTTAGGAGATCACAAGGGTATTCTAGCTTAGATAGGAAAGAGCGTATCTCCCTGTCCAGAGACCCATTTGTGGTGTGAAGCCCTCTCGTAGTTCGCTCAGGTGGGTCAGCGAGCACAAAGCTTTTTGAAACCATTCCTGTTGCTCCTAGTATCTCCCTTTTCTCCATCTTCTTTTCCCTCAGCAAGAACAGAGGAAAAAGAAGGCCGCGGGGGATGAAGACCACTTGGAGCCTTCTGAGTCCACAGAGGAGTCTACAGTGTCTCAGGTCCCTCATGGCCCTCCTCCTGAGAAGCTCCACCCGTCTCCACCTCATCCTCCCGAGGTGCACAGCGAACCAACGGGACAATCAGTGTCACCCAACCATTCTCAGCCGTGAAGCTTGGTGAAGCAGAAGCCACTGAGCAAGACTGGTCTAATTTTCCTTTGACGTGTGTCAGTGAAGCCCTGCCCTTCTTGATTTGTGTTTGCTCTCTTGCCATTTGTGCTCCCAACCTGTATTTTTTCTAAACCATTTCTTTTTCTTCTCACTGGACTCTTGTTTGGGTCTAATGGTTGCTGATTTCTATAGTTGACCCTAGCCCTTGAAATCCCTTATTGGCACTAAGTAGCATACTTATAACCACATCTGAATGTCTTGCCACAGCATAGTCTTTCTTCTAAACTTTATATATTTTATATACTTTATAGTTTTAGATGATATGTACCAAACACTAAAATATAATTGGGGGTGGGTTGGGGGTGGGTGGAGAGGGGAGCAACTTTCTGTTCTTTAAATCTTTGGAATAAAATGAAATTAAATCAACAACGGAGGAGGCCTCGTTTGTCTGTCGGCCATTCTACCCGTGCCCTCCAGTGCCCTGAGGTTCCCCCCCACAACTCTCTTGATCCCCGATTCTAGAAAGGAACACCACTCTTAGGAACTGAGTGATTACAATGCCTCAAGGGAAGAAAGAGGCCTTTCTGGGAAGGGCAGAACTGGGAGGAGGGTCTCCCCCCCCAGGGCTGAAAACGTCCTCCCCATAAGAGCCACCCACCTCACCTCCTTTGACAGCCCTGCCTAGAGAAGTTCGACTCTGATCTTCAGCAGGATGATGGTAGAGCAGCTTAGCAGTCAATGAGTTCCACCTGCTCTTAAGATACCTGTACTATCGTCAATCTATACCCAAGATTTCGGTCTGCTTTCGGTAATTTTTTTTCCATTTTGAAACTCATTCCTGTCTGGACTGCCGACAACAAACGAGGGGTCAAGGTACTTTATTTCCAAATGGAGTCAAATTGGCTTGACGGTAGGTAAGGTAGGCTTCATAGCAGACACACTTCTCAGATTTGTTATTATTATTATTTTGAATGTGAGAGCTCTCATTACTGAGTTCTTCTCTGTAGCTTACTGTCACAAGGTTGTCCCAAGAGGCTTTATTGGCTGAAGGAAAAGACAAAAGGGTGCCTCCGCACGCAGACATACACGCCACAACAGCTGGCCAGACTGGTAGTTGAATTATTACCTCAGCTTGACTGAACCGTATCCTCTCCAACATCCTCCACCATGCCCGAGAGGAACACACTAGCTTAGATGTTCAGAACAGGCCACTTTGGACACTCGGCCCTGTGGATAACACACCCAAGCAGACAAAGCAGCAAATCCAGAAGGACTGACTGACTGATGAGGAAGAAGCAAACAACCTATCCAGTGGTTGTGCAAAATCATATGTGTTAACCAAAATCCTATGGTTGTTTGTGTGCATTTTGTGTAACTAGGTGTGAATGATTGTGGCTCATTGATGAGGTGGAGAGGTGCCTCCTGGTTATGAGACAGGGAACGTGAGCAGGCATGGCCCATGGGGGTGGGGGATTCAGTGCCATGGGCTTCTCAAATGAAGCGCACACACCCCCGAGTCCTCTCCGGGTCCTTGTCACCCACATCAGGATGGGTATGTGCTGGAAGGGGAGCTGCCACCAGCCACAAGGCTGCTTTGCACAGGAGAGATTTACTGGGAATGGGGGCTGGGGAAAACAGCTCCTTGCGTGTAATGGAGCTGCACAAGATGGGTGTGGAAGGCAGCGTCTGGTCTTCTTCATGCATCTCTTTCCCAACCCCAGAAGCAGCAGCGCTGTGGCTGTCCAAGCGGACAGGGTTGGTCCGAGTGTTGACGCCGTCTTGGTCCCTCCTTGGGCACATGGGCTCTTGGGGAACAAAAAGCTTTGTTTGACATCTTTGGGATGGTGGGTTTTTTTTTTTTTTGGCAGGGGGAAGGAAGTTAATGAACATGAATCACACACAACATCCAAAAAGTGGTATGGACAGATTATATTTAATGTGGAAAATGGGAGGTTGTGGATAACAACCAATCGAACAGGCCACAGAGGGAGAAAGAGGAAGCCCCAATGATGAGCTTAATAGAAGTAGAGAAAAATTACTTAAAGCAGTGGAAAATGGAAAACATGGTGAAAATAACAGACACCAAGGTTGAATGTATGAAGGACCTTACGGGGCTTTCAGATCTGAGTGGGCAGACAGACCCCTCAGGTGGTGGCTTCATAGAGTGCTCGGTCAAGACCCTGGGAAGCCCCTGGCCCTCATGTGGTCACTGGCACGGGCGGGCACGGTGTTGGTTCTCCTGCTGCCAGGCTTCCGCCCACCGGGCCTCAGCCCTCTGCAGATGGTCCGCCTCTTTCAGTGGGAAGGAAATGCGACCAGCTCCTCCATCGAGGGGTCACGGCTCCTCACCGTCTCCAAGCCCTCAGTTGCGGGACTTGCGGCCGTGGGCCCCTCCTCAGCTTGGCAGGCATCCTCATCTATGTCGTTGGCTGAAGCCGCCACCGCCTCCTCTTCCTCTTCCTCGCTGCTGGAGCCCCCTTTCTCAAACGTCCCTGCTATTGGCATGCCCGAACCTCTCCGGGCGCATCCGGGAGCTGCGTCGTTCCAGCCCCAATAGTTGGGTGAGCGGCCGGTGCTGAGTGCCGAGGTGTTTTGAGGTGGGACATCCACCTGCAGGGAGATGGGCTGATGCCCGGGAGCTTCTGGCAGTCTCCCACAATGCCATCCCTGCAAGAGGGTTGAAAACAAGACCATTGTATGGAAGAAGTTGGCGGGGCCCCTGGAAGCTCCTGAACAGACTCCAAAGTGTGGGCGGCATATAAGTTAAATAAATAAATAAATAAATAAATAAATAAATAAATAAATAAATAAATAAATAAATAAATAAATAAATAAAGTTGGAAGACCCAACGTGGGAACAATCAAGTCAGATTGGGGCTACCTGGATAGCGGGCCATTTTTCTTGACAGTGGAGAAATTCAGTCCACGAAGCCCACGTGTGCATACAATTCATTCCCCAACACGTGTACAAAGGAAGAGCTGGCAAATGGCTGAGATAATGCAACTGAAGTAGCCCACGTCTGGTTAAAAAGGGTCTAATTATCTTATCATTTCAATTTGTTTTAATTTTACTGTATTTCATATAAATTCATAATTTTGAATCGTTCAAGTCTCTGGCATGAATAAAGAAAGAAAAAAAAGAAAGGAGTTATGTTTGCATGTTGCCCCAAATCACTAGCTACAGATTAACATGACCTTTAATTCATTCCTTTCAAGCTGTGACCCATTCACCCACTTCTTGTGATGATCTTTTCATAGAATCGTACAACAACGGTGTTGGAAGGGACCTCCTAGGCCATCGGGTCCAACCTCTAGCTCATGGCAGAAACCCAGGTCCAAGCAGATCTGACAGACAGTTCTCCAAATTAGAGATTTTTTAAAAAAATTATTATTATTTTGGCCAGAAGTGTTCAACTTAGATTGCTTTATCTTGGCTAGATGCTAGATCTTCTTTTGTACATGTGGTGGGGCATACATTGTATGCACAGAAGGGCTGCATGGACTGAATTTCTCTACAGTCACAGAAAATGTGTCCTGTCTCCAGGTAGCATCGTTTTACTAGATCATGCTTTGATCTTTCCACTTCGCTTTCACATAGGAGCCTCCCCCAAAGTGTGGGAAAGCATTGTGAGTATTCATGGGTGTCCTCTGGGCACCGGTGGGCAGGTGGCCAATCCTTCACTTCCAAAAGCATGAAGTTGACTAGCCAAGGCATGAAACTGAGCCTTGATTGCCTGCCTTCCATCTCAAGCAGAGGAGGGGCTTCTAGCTCCCCTGCTACAACAGCTGGACTGGCGACGTGTCTGTTCCCAGGCCCAATTCAAAGTGCTGGTGATGACCTACAGTCGGAAGCCCTTTACCGTCTCAGTTCAGGCTCCCCGGTGGACCATCTCTCTCCTGATGACCCGTCACAGATCCTACCTTGTTGTTGTTGTTGTTCTGCCTCTCTCCTGATCAGGAGACACAAGGCAGCTCACCATGTTAGAAAAGTAGATTTGAAAACGTTTAATGCAAATTAAAAAGCAGTTAAACTTTCTGTTCATAAAAATACAGTCGAATAATTAAAAGTGAGCAAATATGAAAAATGATCAGAACTTTTAAAAGGCATTGTGGACTTAAATGTGATGGTTAGAAGTTCGCCCTTCTCTTCGCCCCACTTGGCATCCGAGGCGTCTTTGACAGGGACGTAGAGAGAGGGGCTTCCCTCTGGTTGCGAGATGCCCTCCCTTGGCACGGAGGTGGACCACCTCCCTTTTCTCCTTTCAGCAACACTGAAAGACCTGCCTCCTTAGGTAGGCTTTTAATATCTAGGATTGAGTGGATGCTCCAGGACGCTGGACATATGTTTGTTTTAAGCGGGGTTTGAAAGTTTAAAAATGCCTTTTGTTATTACATAATGAACGGATTATTCTTGTATGCTTCACTTTTTAAAACTTTGTCATCCATGGTGTATTTCGGCTGACCAGGTGTTTTAATGGGTACGGGGCACCTCGGGTGCCCTCACCAGGAGAAGGTTGACCAAGAAATGGGACAAAGCAAGCAATCCCTCGAGGACTCTCCAAAAAAGGAACCTCTCCTCTCCGGCAGCAGCTTGAGCGACGTGGCAGAGGAGGCCAAAGGAAAGGAGCACCCTCTTCTCCTTCGGGCCTTGTACCCATCTGCCCTCGGCTTCAGTCTTGCCCATCTCGGGCACAGAGCCCCCAACCAATTCTAGAGGAAGCGTTCAGCCTTGGAGGAGAATTCTCTCCTCGAACGGAAGGCAACCTTCTTCAATCTGGCCCCCCTATCCCTATCTCTGACCCCCAGACATGCTGGCTGAGGCCTGGGAGAGTTGTAATCCCGGACGCCCAGAAGGCCTTGGCTTGGCAAAGCTTGTTCTCCAAGAGCCTTGTAATTTCGTCCCAGGGTCTGAACTCAGCCAGGGCTCTTTCAGATCAGCAAACTCTATGTATTTAATCCCCAAGGTGGTGGAATTCAGTAATCCACGCAGGACAGAATCCCTCTTTCACACAAAGCTAACAAAAAACAAGACTGCATTCAAATTTGTGAAAACTTCTGCATCACATTTTAATAAAGAAGAATCAAAAGTATAGCCGTTTTACAAGGTGGGAAACTTGAATACATTCTCTATAATAACGTACAGATTGACATGAAAAATGATACGGACGTCTTCATCTTATCCTTCTTGACGGGTAGTTTATTCTTTCAGAGAGATACTGTATGTTGAGGCTCCACCCTGTAGATCTCTTGTTGTGCAAAACGAGGACTGCTCGTGAGACGTCTTCTTCTTCTTCTCCACTGAGGACAGAGGAAACTTTTGTTTTCATCTTCAAGCTGTGTTTAGAGGCTTTAAGCTGGAGGTCTCTTGCTAGGAGTTACAGGCTCTTGTGGGATGTCTTCTTCATCCCTGTCGTGCAGAGGGTTTTCTGGTTTGGGGTTTCCTGGCTGCAATTTGTAACCTCACCCAAAAAGATTTCCTTTGGTCTTCCAGAAACTTTTCAGGTGTTTACAATCCCTTTGATCAGTTGTCCATCATATTCTGGTTCTGATTAACTCCCAACCCCATCTGTTAACATCTGAACAGAAAACAACAAAGATTTGGTGAAGAGTTGGCAAATTTTTTTTGTTAGGTTTTTAGGTCCAACGTATCACCTCTTCCTCAGATCCTTTTCAAAGTAGACCCAAAGGGTTTTGTGAAGTCTGCAGATTTGTCCACCGCTGGACCTTTGGATTGATTTCTAGGGCACCCATAGAAGCCAATGCATGATGGAACTAATGCTTTCAGGAAAGCTTTGTCAAATATGCAGCCCTACTTCTGGGCAGAAAAGGGAGCGATTTCATGTCAGCTCTCAGGTCTCTTTTCCTGTAGAGAAATCAATATTTCCAGGAGAAAAGTACAAAGGCACTCGGAGGGGGACTAATCTGGTCTCCCTTGGGATCATAAGAGAAAAGCTCCTGGCGAAACCACCCTTTCCACTTTTCTTTTTCATTGATATGATTATTAGTCTTTTCTTCTTTATAAAGTTTATAAATGGATCAGATTTCTAAATCTAGAGTGACATGGTTGTTGTGGGTTTTGCGGGCTCTCTGGACATGTTCTGAAGGTTGTTATTCCTGACCTTTCGCCAGTCTCTGTGGCCGGCATCTTCAGAGGACTGGAGTAGGAACTCTGTCATTGCTCAAAAGAGCATGGGAAGTGGGGGGGGAGGAAAGGGGGAGGAAAGGAGTTTAGATAGGGGTGGAAAAAGGAAACGGGGAGGAAAGGAGTTTAGATAAGGATGGGAAAGGAAAGGGGTGGAAAGGAGTTTAGATTAGGGATGGGAAAGGAAAGGGGGAGGAAAGGAGTTTAGATAGGGATGGGAAAGGAAAGGGGAAGGAAAGGAGATTAGATAGGGATGGGAAAGGAAAGAGGGAGGAAAGGAGATTAGTTAGGGAAGGGAAAGGAAAGGAAAGAGGGAGGAAAGGAGATTAGTTAGGGATGGGAAAGGAAAGGGGGAGGAAAGGAGATTAGTTAGGGAAGGGAAAGGAAAGGAAAGGGGGAGGAAAGAAGATTAGTTAGGGATGGGAAAGGAAAGAGGGAGGAAAGGAGATTAGTTAGGGAAGGGAAAAGAAAGAGGGAGGAAAGGAGATTAGTTAGGGATGGGAAAGGAAAGAGGGAGGAAAGGAGATTAGTTAGGGAAGGGAAAGGAAAGGGGGAGGAAAGGAGATTAGTTAGGGATGGGAAAGGAAAGGGGGAGGAAAGGAGATTAGTTAGGGATGGGAAAGGAAAGGGGGAGGAAAGGAGATTAGTTAGGGATGGGAAAGGAAAGGGGGAGGAAAGGAGTTTAGATAGGGGTGGAAAAAGGAAAGGGGGAGGAAAGGAGTTTAGATAAGGATGGGAAAGGAAAGGGGGAGGAAAGGAGTTTAGATAAGGATGGGAAAGGAAAGGGGGAGGAAAGGAGATTAGTTAGGGATGGGAAAGGAAAGGGGGAGGAAAGGAGATTAGTTAGGGAAGGGAAAGGAAAGGGGGAGGAAAGGAGATTAGTTAGGGAAGGGAAAAGAAAGAAGGAGGAAAGGAGATTAGTTAGGGAAGGGAAAGGAAAGGGGGAGGAAAGGAGATTAGTTAGGGATGGGAAAGGAAAGGGGGAGGAAAGGAGATTAGTTAGGGATGGGAAAGGAAAGGGGGAGGAAAGGAGATTAGTTAGGGATGGGAAAGGAAAGGGGGAGGAAAGGAGATTAGTTAGGGATGGGAAAGGAAAGGGGGAGGAAAGGAGATTAGTTAGGGAAGGGAAAGGAAAGGAAAGGGGGAGGAAAGGAGATTAGTTAGGGAAGGGAAAGGAAAGAGGGAGGAAAGGAGATTAGTTAGGGAAGGGAAAGGAAAGAGGGAGGAAAGGAGATTAGTTAGGGAAGGGAAAGGAAAGGAAAGGGGGAGGGAAGGAGATTAGTTAGGGATGGGAAAAGAAAGAGGGAGGAAAAGAGATTAGTTAGGGAAGGGAAAGGAAAGGAAAGGGGGAGGAAAGGAGATTAGTTAGGGAAGGGAAAGGAAAGGGGGAGGAAAGGAGATTAGTTAGGGATGGGAAAAGAAAGAGGGAGGAAAGGAGATTAGTTAGGGAAGGGAAAGGAAAGGAAAGAGGGAGGAAAGGAGATTAGTTAGGGATGGGAAAGGAAAGGGGGAGGAAAGGAGATTAGTTAGGGATGGGAAAGGAAAGGGGGAGGAAAGGAGATTAGTTAGGGAAGGGAAAGGAAAGGAAAGGGGGAGGAAAGGAGATTAGTTAGGGATGGGAAAGGAAAGGGGGAGGAAAGGAGATTAGATTAGGGATGGGAAAGGAAAGAGGGAGGAAAGGAGATTAGTTAGGGATGGGAAAGGAAAGAGGGAGGAAAGGAGATTAGTTAGGGAAGGGAAAGGAAAGGAAAGGGGGAGGAAAGGAGATTAGTTAGGGATGGGAAAGGAAAGGGGGAGGAAAGGAGATTAGTTAGGGAAGGGAAAGGAAAGGAAAGGGGGAGGAAAGGAGATTTGTTAGGGAAGGGAAAGGAAAGATAAGGGGGAGGAAAGGAGATTAGTTAGGGATGGGAAAGGAAAGGGGGAGGAAAGGAGATTAGTTAGGGATGGGAAAGGAAAGAGGGAGGAAAGGAGATTAGTTAGGGAAGGGAAAGGAAAGGAAAGGGGGAGGAAAGGAGATTAGTTAGGGATGGGAAAGGAAAGGGGAAGGAAAGGAGATTAGTTAGGGAAGGGAAAGGAAAGAGGGAGGAAAGGAGATTAGTTAGGGAAGGGAAAGGAAAGAGGGAGGAAAGGAGATTAGTTAGGGAAGGGAAAGGAAAGGAAAGGGGGAGGAAAGGAGATTAGTTAGGGATGGGAAAGGAAAGGGGGAGGAAAGGAGATTAGTTAGGGAAGGGAAAGGAAAGGAAAGGGGGAGGAAAGGAGATTAGTTAGGGAAGGGAAAGGAAAGATAAGGGGGAGGAAAGGAGATTAGTTAGGGATGGGAAAGGAAAGGGGGAGGAAAGGAGATTAGTTAGGGATGGGAAAGGAAAGAGGGAGGAAATTAGATTAGTTACGGAAGGGAAAGGAAAGGAAAGGGGGAGGAAAGGAGATTAGTTAGGGAAGGGAAATGAAAGGAAAGGGGGAGGAAAGGAGATTAGTTAGGGAAGGGAAAGGAAAGGAAAGGGGGAGGAAAGGAGATTAGTTAGGGATGGGAAAGGAAAGAGGGAGGAAAGGAGATTAGTTAGGGAAGGGAAAGGAAAGGAAAGGGGGAGGAGAGGAGATTAGTTAGGGAAGGGAAAGGAAAGGAAAGGGGGAGGAAAGGAGATTAGTTAGGGAAGGGAAAGGAAAGGAAAGGGGGAGGAAAGGAGATTAGTTAGGGATGGGAAAGGAAAGAGGGAGGAAAGGAGATTAGTTAGGGAAGGGAAAGGAAAGAGGGAGGAAAGATGATTAGTTAGGGAACGGAAAGGAAAGGAAAGGGGGAGGAAAGGAGATTACTTAGGGATGGGAAAGGAAAGAGGGAGGAAAGGAGATTAGTTAGGGATGGGAAAGGAAAGAGGGAGGAAAGGAGATTAGTTAGGGAAGGGAAAGGAAAGGGGGAGGAAAGGAGATTAGTTAGGGATGGGAAAGGAAAGAGGGAGGAAAGGAGATTAGTTAGGGATGGGAATGGAAAGGGGGAGGAAAGGAGATTAGTTAGGGATGGGAAAGGAAAGAGGGAGGAAAGGAGATTAGTTAGGGATGGGAAAGGAAAGAGGGAGGAAAGGAGATTAGTTAGGGATGGGAATGGAAAGGGGGAGGAAAGGAGATTAGTTAGGGATGGGAAAGGAAAGAGGGAGGAAAGGAGATTAGTTAGGGAAGGGAAAAGAAAGGAAAGGGGGAGGAAAGGAGATTAGTTAGGGATGGGAAAGGAAAGAGGGAGGAAAGGAGATTAGTTAGGGAAGGGAAAGGAAAGAGGGAGGAAAGATGATTAGTTAGGGAACGGAAAGGAAAGGAAAGGGGGAGGAAAGGAGATTAGTTAGGGATGGGAAAGGAAAGAGGGAGGAAAGGAGATTAGTTAGGGATGGGAAAGGAAAGAGGGAGGAAAGGAGATTAGTTAGGGAAGGGAAAGGAAAGGAAAGGAAAGGGGGAGGAAAGGAGATTAGTTAGGGATGGGAAAGGAAAGAGGGAGGAAAGGAGATTAGTTAGGGATGGGAAAGGAAAGAGGGAGGAAAGGAGATTAGTTAGGGAAGGGAAAGGAAAGGAAAGGAAAGGGGGAGGAAAGGAGATTAGTTAGGGATGGGAAAGGAAGGAGGAAAGGAGATTAGTTAGGGAAGGGAAAGGAAAGGAAAGGGGGAGGAAAAGAGTTTAGGTAGGGATGGGAAAGGAAATGTTTAGGAAAGGAATTTAGATAGGGATGGGAAAAACCCACAACAACCATCTCTATATATTTTTTGTACCAAATTGGAAACCTCTGATTTTTGTCTGGGTTTATTTGATCAGTGTGACCAGAAAGTTTAATCCCCCTCAGTTTGTCTTCATCTTATTATTATGGTTTTTTTAACCTATGGTTGTGCATCTCGTTTGCTTTGGCGTTTTTTTCTTCAATGATCTAAATAATTTTTCAACAAAAGAACATTCAGGAAGAAGAGCTGCCTTCAATCCCTGACGGATTCCAGTTCCTCAGAGAAGATCAGCGGTGGACCAAACCTGCAGAATTCATTCGTTACCTGACCTTCTCTAGGCCAGAGGAGGATCTGAGAAATGGCGAGGAGTTGGTACCCTCAAACCTGAGCCTCTCCCTTCTTTTCTCAACATCGAATCTGTCGGCCTGTTCCTCCAGTCCCACGAGTCAGTTCTTGGATCTCGTCCGATGGTTGGCGAATGCCCGGCTGTAGAAGTTCTCTTTCATGGGGTGAAGCCTTTGCTCTCGATGGATGGCCTGGAGGAAGAAAAGAGCAAGAAAGCAATGGAAAGTCTGCGGAGAGGCCCTGGAGGGTCCTACTGATGTTTCCAAGGAACGTTTGAGCTCACTTCCCCCCTTTGTCAATGAAGCACATTAACCCTTCTTTCTAAGGATCTAGTGGTGTGATCACACAAGGAAAAAGGTCTCCATTCAGGCTGCCTGTAGAGTAACCCGGCGCCCTCACTTTCCCGGCTCCAGTCCAACCCCGATGCGTGTCCAAGGTGTGCCTTTCGGGAGGAGCTCAGAGAAAAACGGTTGTAACAAAGGAGAAATTACCTTCTCCTCTTGTGCTCCTGTTGAACCCTCCCCGCCACCTCCACCTCCCCTCAAGTTGCTCCTTCCTCAACCGCCGCCACCACCACCGCCGCGGCCAGAGTTGGTTATTCGGCCTTCTCTCCCACAACACCTGGGTGGAGTACTTCAGGAACGCCATGTAAAACCAACCCTGGCTTTTAACACTGTAGAAAACCGTTTTAGAACCACATACGTACATTTAGTGCCGGCGAAAACCAAGTAGCCGCCGGTACCATGTGGCTGAATTCTGAGTGGTGCTGCTTCCACGCGTGGCGTTGTCCTGAAGCTCTGCCGTCTTTTGATGGACGTGGTCCTGTAGAGCTTCCGCTGCTGATTGCAGGGTTGTGCTTGCGTCCCCCTGCAATGGGGCGAGTTCTGAAACAAGAGGTGGGCAAAGCATCCATGGATCAACCCTGCATTAGGCGGCCAATGCGGGAGCTCAACGCTTGGGCTTCCTCCAGACCCTCCGGAATCCAATGTCTGGTCAATGGAGGGTCAAACCTGTATTTTGTGATGGGGCCTCCTTCTGGAAGCGAAAGGAATCTTCATCTTCCCTCCCTTTCTTCCCCCCAACGACCCACCCATTTTTTCAGCAAGGAGAGAGCACTGAGGTGGGCAGCGAGACCCGATGGCCCCCATCGCTCCCGTGCCTTACCGGTGAGAAGAAGCTGCAGCGTTCTTTCGTGTAGCGCTGTGACTGGGGTGCTCTGGAGGAGGGCTCCTAAGGGAAAGGCATGAAGGGAGCAGAGGGTCAGGTGGCCTTTCCCGAGGGGAGGATTTGGACCGAAGGAAGCGCCCCTCCCACTATTCTCCCTTTGCCCACAGAAGCTGCTAGATGGGATTCCTTGGAAGTCGAGAGAGGGCTCGACCCTTCCCTATAGTGGGAATCCGCTTGAGGCTGCTTCCGACACCCTCACTGAGCAGGGGTTGCAGCACGAATTCCATATAAAAAGGAAAACAAAAGTTGGAGAGGGGTTAATGAGGGAGAAGAGGAAGCTGGTAAGACCCGAAGCGTGACAGAATTGACCCCCTGGAGAGCACATGCATTTCTGAGGGAAAACTTCCGTAGAGTTTCCAAAAGAAGTGAAGAGGAGGGAGACTGGGGTAGAGGGTAGCTGGGCGACATTTGAGCCCGGTCGGTCGGCACTTCTTAGAGGTTTTGAGACCCTCGTAGGTGTCTCTTCCCTTCCTCCGGCCTCCCTGACTTCTGGGATTTGTGGAAGGGCCCTTCAGATCCTTCAAGAGACCATCTTCTCCCTCAGAACTGCTGCCCAGCCCGGTGGTTCAGACCTCTCTTTGGGATTCCCCGCTGGGCCGCTCAGAGGATTGTCCGGTTACCTGAGATCTCCACAGCTCTCCTTTGGAGCTCTTCCTGCCTGCTCTGGAAGTAGGGCACAAGGTCTCTCTGGAGGCCCATGCTCAGGTGGGGGCACTCTTGGACCTAAAGAGGGATGTAAAAATCACTTCAGTTCGTTGTGCCGCCCAAATCCATGGTCCAAAGAACACCATGATACTCCTGAGGGTGGCGGCACGGATTTTATTCAAGTCTTGGGCCGATCCCTCACAATGCTGTGTTGCCTTTTTTGAAAGAGACACTTTTTGGGTGTTTTTTTCCTGATTACTACTGTACATGTCAGTAAAACCGATCCATCCCTTTTCCAGCTTACGAGAACGGCCAGATTCCTTTCAGGGGTTCTGTCCTCTTTGTTCCTCACTTGCCACATCCAATCGACAAGGTCTCCGTCTGCACCTCCGTGGTGGAACCGGAGGCACGACCGGGCGTGTGGGTGCAACGGGCCCTGGCACCTGGTCTCCTCGCCGCAGGGAGGATGGAAAGCCAGGCTTCCGGAGTCCTAGTCCACCGCTCTGTCCACTACATACACCACCCTGGGTTCTCTGTGGGGGACGAGGGAGTGTGTCCTCTCGTCCCTGCGTGGCCGAAGGAGCTGGATTCGGTTCCCGCCAACCTTCCAGAGAAGGCTGTCAAGGGGTAGCCTTGGAACCAGATCAGAACCAGCTTTTTTTCTTCATTGGGGAGTTTTAGTAGGAGACTCGTGTCATGCTTTTCAAACACTGCAACCCTTTATGATTAGATTTCAACTTTGGTGTTGTTGTTTTTTAAAAATTATAAAAGCCCCCTTGGAACCTTTTGGAAAGATGTGGCCAATACTTTAGCTGGCAATGACAGTCTACTTAGGCTTGGTTAATTCAAACTCCTGTCCCTCCCCCGCCTTCTCACTCCCAGTCCAAAAGCCTCTCTTCCTCCCCCCTTCTCTCTTGCTCACTAGCTGTTGGCAGAGAGCGTTTATGTTGCTGCTCTCGGTGGTCTGGTGCAGCTGCTGAAGGTGTCTTTTGGTCACAAAGGGCAGACACTGCAAAAAGGCCATTTTGCATGCCTAAAAAAGGAGAGGAAAAGACAGAGAGTGGACTTTCAAATTTCGGATGTACGCATCATACGAAGATAAGGCATGCACCATACACACATAAAGCATCCATAATGCCAGCAGGTCGATCTACAAGCTTTCCTCCAAAATCAGGCCAGCTTGAGTGCTGCTCATCTTTATCTAGCCCAAGATCACATTGAGTCCCATTTCAGAAAAGTCTGTTTGAAGCCGTCTTTGTCCAATTTATGTATTTGAAAAGACCTCTTGATACAAAGTGGGTTCTTAAGGAGGAAAGGCCTTTTCAGACCATATCGCCTCAGCTGACCCCTGGATGTCGGACCAGGTTGGAGGCAGCCTGACTTCCCGGATGGGCCTCCTGTCCTTGAGGTGCTGGTCAGGGAGAAGCCTGGTCTCCCGCACTCACCAGCCCAGCCTTCCGACAAGGTCGGATGTGCAGCAGGGACCCCCCTCGAAGAGAGGGCCTTCCAGGTGTCCTGGACCAAAGTGGCTGAGACTTTCTTGCTGAAACTCAGCCCTCGGATTAGAACAGAAATCTCAGCCATCCAGCTCAGATCTATTTCAGAGTGTGGAAAAGCTTCTTTACGGGAGGAAGAGATGCAACATCAACCACTGCCCCCCTTTTTTTTGGCATGGCAGCTTCCAGACCCCCCCCCCTCTCCCTTACTCCCCTACAGTCCAGTCCAAAACAGCCATGTTTCCGTGCTCTGCTCGCTTGGTGCCCCAATTCCCACACTGTGGGTTTCTCTATTTCCCTGAGCTCCATGGGGACATCCCCAGGCGCCATCGTCTCCTGTGCAAGGAGCAGAACCAAGCGCCGAAGAAAGGCTGGCTGAGCATTCTGCAGTTGAGCAGAGGGGAGGACGGAGGCCCAGCCAAGGGGTCATCGGGTCCCGTGGGATCCTGGGACTGTTGCTTAGAGAAAACCCCCAGCATCCTCTTTCGGGGAGGTTGCTGGCACTCGGAAGCTGTCTCCCAACCAGGTCTCTCTGGCCCACGGACGGGACGTTCGAAATAGGTTTGGGGACTTAGATCAGAAGTCATTTTGTCTTAAGAAGGGAAAACATCTTGAACATTCTCAACATCCTATGTAATATCTACTTTAAAAATACATTTTGCAGGAAAACAGAGAACTATACATATGTAACCAATGCCTTAAAGCTCCAGTCCTACCTCTGAGATGTTGGGGTTTGGGTCGCCCTGATAGATAAGCAAGAGTGCCAAGTTCTCTTTCACTAGATTGGCAAAGAAGGTCTTGTACCCCTGCTTGGCCCGGGTGGCCAAGGCACCGAAGAGATGGAACGCTGCAGCACGGATAGCATCGTCCTCCTAAAACCGGAGAAAGACAACACTTCACTTTCATGGACAGCAAAGCCACTCTTTGGCAAGAGATCCAAAAGGCACCGCAACGTTTTGGCAAAGAGGAGGAAGGCCCCGGAATCTGCCTGGACAGACCTCCCCTTCTCGGCGCCTCGCTCACTCGCTTGCGGCGCTCACCAAAGGAGGGCTTGCCTTTTCCTAGTGGAAACCTAGGGCGACTGGCATCCCTGGGAGGCTCCTTAGGAGCAGGTGAAGGTTTCTCCCCTCTTAGTGGAGGCCCTGGCTAAGGGGATGGGTCGCCCTGAAAGCTGAGTTCTTCCCTCATGGGGTGGAAGAGAGATTATGAAGTTTCCAAGGGCCTGGGAAGAGGAGGAGGAGGAGGAGGCAGGCTCCCCTGGTGCCATCACAGGGAACCACTCCACCCACGTGGGTCAGTTCAGACTGGCAGCCCTTTTGTCAACGTGGACAGGCAAACCTCTCCTGAGCAGGGCTTGTAAAGCGGTGGGTATCTGGAGGGGGAAGGCCCTCGTCCGCTGATGGCATGGCTGGCCAGTCTCCAGATTTCTGGCCTAGCCCTCCCTGGAGATCCCTGGGATGGAACTTGGGCTCTGGGTGATGGTCTCTGTCTCCGACAGATACTTCAAGCCCCTAAGAATTCCCTCAGTCATCCTGACACGGGCCCTCGTGGGACCGTAGGATTACGATCCCTCGATGGCCGAGGAGCAGGCGTGGAGGGAGGAGAGCAGCCGACTTTGTCGAAGTCTGTTTGAAAATAACAGAAGATCTGACACTCGAGACGGGTTCTCGGCCTCTTCTCGGCGGGATCTACCGAGGATCTTGTTTCCCACCCGTGACCAGAGAAGCCTCTCTTGTGGTGAGGATCATCAGCTCAGAAACCGTCTCTGGGCGGACAGTGGGCAAAGCTAGAACATCAGCCACGCCTGGGAAGGGGAGATTCGGCTCTCCTGAGTCAGGGAGGGAAAGGGGGGTGGGTCCTTGGAGGGGGGGGGGACGGGCATCCACTTACCTCAGAGAGGTACTTGCTGGCCCTCCAGCAGAGATCGCGGAAGAGGAAGGCCACTTTCCCCATCCTCAGGCACGGCAGAACGAGCGCCAGTGCCTCCAGAGCTTCGTCAACCGCCGCGCTGTCCCGGAGGTGGTTGAAGAGAAGGATGAGAAGGTCCTTCTTCAGTCCTTTCACCTGGAAGGAGGAGACAAGACCAGGACCCTCTCTCAGCCCCTCGTCCTTCCCCAGAGCCCGCTGGCCAGAGGAGGTGGCGGGTCGGAGCCCAGGCCTTCTTCCCTAGCGGGCGACCCGCACCTCCCAGGGGCTTCCCTTCCGAAAAAAAGCTCGCTTTCTGCTCTCCCAGAAGGTATTCTCAAAACGGGTGGGTTGAAAGGACAAGGAAGGCGATGAGGAATCCAGGCGAGGAAGATCATCCTGATCAGAAGAGGTGTCTGAGGAAAGGGCCGGCTGCCTTGTCTGCTTTGGGGATTGGCACCGTGTCGCTGAAGACGGGCGTGGGCGCCGCGCAGAACCCGGTGAGTGGACTGCGCGAGTTCTAAGGGAGCGAGGGACCCTCGGTGGCACCTCTGGGGCCGCGCTTCATCCTCGTCTCCCCGGGAATAGGACTACGAAGTGCCCGTCTCTCTACTCGGCAGGAATGGAGAGCCGGACAGGCTTCAGCTTTTTAGTAAACAGAGGATGGGGGGGAAGAGGTCATGGTTGACCTGACTTGGTGCCGGAGGTTCCCACGACCACCAGCCCTTGGAAGGCTGGACCACCACAGGGTCCACCTGAGATTGGCCTTTGGCCCTCCGTGGATCCACCGAGGTGGACTGGAATCCAGGAAAGGGCACCAAAACCCTTTCTTCTCCAAAGTGCCCTGAATGTGGATTTTCTTCCGTTTCTGGCGTCTCTGGATTGGTCCCTGCTTTTATCCCCAGCGAGGAGGGAATGGGGAGGGTGTGTCTTGAACCCATTACCAGCCCACGCCTTTTGAAACAAGGGCCGCTCCAGGGGGGGAAGGGCTGACCTGGTCCGGTGCCACCAGGAGAAGGCGGCCAAGGCTGCGCAGGGCCATGCGGCGGATCCCGGCGTTCTGATCTTCCATGTTCCGGATCAGGGTCGGAACGAAGGCCCTGAGTGCGGCCCATCGGGTAAAGCTGGGCTCCTGAATCACCTGCAAGAGTTCGAGACGTTCGTTACACCCTGCGTCCCTGAGCCCTTCGGCCTCCGGAGCTCAGCCTTCTGACCCTGCCAGAATCAAGGGACTCGGAGTTTCAAAGACGGACGTAAATCTGGCCTCATTTGTGTGTGCAAGAAAGGACAGTTTCTTCTTCCTCATTCCATGCGGTGGCCCTATATTTCTTGCCCGTTTCATCTAGGGCAAGTCCAATGTTCTCAGCTGAGGGAGGAGACCTCTGCCTTCCACAAGGATCTGCTTAGCTCCGTGGGCAAGTACAGAACCAGAAAACAGCCCCAGATCCCCCCCCCCAGTGCCCCAACCCCTGGCTCTCACCTCTGTGAAGAGAGAGGTTCCTGCGAGTCGTAGCTTTTGTGAGCTGGCATCCATCCAGGGGAGGACGTCCTGGATGACCTGGTCTTTCAGCAAGCCGTTCTCCAGCAAGCACCTGGGAGAGAGGATGAACAAGGGAACCGTCAAGGAGAAGACCAGCTTCCACAACTGCTGCCCAGGGAAGGAGCCGGGCCAATTGGACTTGAGGCAGGGAGAGGTTGCCCTCCGTGGGAGGAGTTGTGGGTGCAGGTCGCCCTGGAATGCAGGAAGGGTGGCCGGATGCGTGCATGAAAAGCGCCCCACAAGTGTGAGAATGGGAGGGAGAAAACGGATTTTTGCAGACATAGAGGCAGGGAGACCAGTAGAGCTGAACAGCAGGAGATGAAGAACTGTAACCCTCCATATTTATGAGCCAGAGCGTGAGCAGACCTGGAGAACCCAAAGGAACACAAAATCTATTGACTTCAATTAAACTCGTGCTTCCTCCTCGCTACACCTCTCACCTGAGCACAAGTACCAACAGAATGAAAAAGAGGAGTAGAAGCTGAAAGCCAATGGACAAAGAACTAGCTTGCTTGCTTGCTTCCATTCATTTCCTTCCCTTTCCTTCTTCCTCCTTTCCTTCCTTCCTTCCTTCCTTCCTTCCTTCCTTCCTTCCCTCCTTCCTTCCTTCCTTCCTTCCTTCCTTCCTTCCTTCCTTCCTTCCTTCCTTCCTTCCTTCCTTCCTTCCTTCCTTCCTTCCTTCCTTCCTTCCTTCCTTCCTTCCTTCCTTAATTTCCATCCTTCCTTCCTTCCTTTCTTCCTTAATTTCCATCCTTCCTTCTTTCTTTCCTTCCTTCCCTTCCCTTCCCTTCTCCTTCCCTTCCCTTCCCTTCCCTTCTCCTTCCCTCCCTCCCTCCCTCCCTCCCTCCCTCCAGGTTTCGATTTCCCAACAGAGGGAGAGGGAGGGGAGGTGGGGAGCACTTTGGATGGGATGAGCTTCTGGGGGTGCCACCACCCCTGCCTTTCTGTCATCAGGGGAGCAGGAGGGGAAATGGCAGGACTCCGTTTCCCACAGGGGACTAGGGATGCTTCTTGGGAAGCCCCTACGCCAGACGTGGGGCAACCCCACTCTCCCTCCTTTGCTTCTCATGATCCACTCTGGCCGATGATCCAGGCTGGAGGCCATTCTACAGCCACCTGGACGACCAGCCATCGCAGGGAAAGAAAACCTGCGTCTCCTGGGCTCCACCTCCCAGAATCTCACCAGCCCCAGAGCCCTTTCCTCTCCTTCGGCTATTCATAAGTCACTTACTTGGTCAACTGGCAAAGGCCCTCAGGGTGGGTCCGAGGATCCCCGAGGAAGGACCAGAAGTCTGCCGTCTTGATCTCCTCCTGGGATGCAGTTGGTGTCCCCTTCACGACCAGAGCCTTCAGGGTGTCCACAGAGAGGCTGCAGAAGGAAAGGACCCAGAGAGGGCCTCAGAATCGCCCCCCCCTCCGAAGAAGAAGAAGAAGAAGCGGGGAAATTCCAGGAGCAGGGCTGGCAAAGACCTCCACGCGGCCGGGAGAGGATGCCGCCTTCGGCCCAGAAGGGGACCCGGGCAGAGGTTCGTGGGATGGGGCCATTCCTTGCTGCATGTAAGACGTGGGCACGCTTCCCCCATGCAGAAAGACTGCCTCCGCCCCCCCCAAAAACCCACCCCTCAGGCTTGCAGGTTTCCCAAGCCTGCCCAAGGGAGGGGACGTTACCTGCAAGGGTTACCGGGCGTCAGGTGCTGCTCCCTCAGGAACAGCCTGCGGCGACCCTCACACGGGGGCATCTTCTGCCCCAGAGTTTGGCTGACCTGCCACAGGAGGGTGAACAGGAGCTCCGGGAACACCTTCTGGAGATCCACCTCAGAGGGCAGTCCTGAGAGGACCTCAAAGATCGCACAGGTGGCCTGAAGAGGGGAGGAAGAGGAAAGGAACGGGGGGTGGGGGGGGGAGAAGAGAGACCAGGTGTTACTGGGGGTCTCAGATCCTCCCCTCCTCCCCAAGGCAAGGGTTCTGGCCTCCTTGGAGCCACCCATTTCAGCGGCTCTCAGAGCAGAACAGCCGAGACGGTTTTCCCAACGTGGTCTCAAAGGATGGGCCATCCCGTGTCCCTTGGAGCGTACTTTGAGCGGTTCTTCCTCCGCATAGTCCCCGCTTTCATCAATGCTAGAGCTGGTTGTTGATCCGAGGATGGAGGGATGGTTCACACACGACATCAGCTTGGCCAGGACTCGCACAGCCAGGGATGGGTCTCGATCGAAAGACCTCCACAGCTTGCCAGTCTCGCTATAAGGAGAGAAGGTGGGAGTTGCAGAGACGGCCTGAGCCTGGACTTGGCCTTCAGAACCAGCAGCTTGGGCGCAAGAAGCCCCTGGTGGGTCTGCACCGCCCGGCAGTGAGAAACCAATTTCTCACAGGGCAAGGAGAAACCTTGTGTGGGGTCTCCCACCAGGACTGCATCCGTCCTTTCGATCTCAGCGCCCCAGTTAAGGGACCGGGGCCTGACCGAGAAGAAAGAAGCCTCTTCCCCCAAGGACGGAAAGCCCTCTTTTCCCTCCAGCACCCACCTGTCCAAGGGGAGGCTTCGGCGGAGGAGGTGGCCCAAGACTGTGTCCAGGTGGGAGCGGGCCATGATGCAGACCGCCTCCAGAGGGACCTCCTCCATGCCTCCCTGAGTGATGATCGGCAGGTGGCTGCAGAAAGTATCGAGGAGCTCGGGCACCTGGAAGGAGCAAGACGGGGATCCCTGGCTCAGATTTGCTCTTGTAAAGCTAATCCTCCGGATTATTTCATCATAAAAGCAATGCTTCAGTGAAGAATGGTTTTATTTCTTTATTATTCTATTTAGCAATCAGAAGGACAAAATTACTCTTCCCCCCCCTGAAAGGACACCGTTCTTGTTTGAGCAACTCTTGGCTGAAGTGACTTGGAACAGAAGCCCATCTATTGGGGCCTCCAGTGAGCTCACGACCACAGCGGCGCCCCCTTGCCGCTGCCCCCCCCGGGTTGAGGTGACAGCCCACGTGGTTTATAGAGCTGGGCCCACGTCTGGACGTGGCCAGAAAGGTCGTCCCAAGACCCCTTTGTCCAGATGAAGGGCCCAGCCTAGAGAAAACAACGGGGATGAATAGGAGACGAAAAGGGCCTTTTTTGGACTACAGCACCCAGAATCCCCCACCCGAGGTGGCCATGGCTCTGCTGGCTGAGAAATTCTGGATTCTGCAGAATGGCAGAAGTTTACAAAAAGAACTTCAGCATCCTTTGGGCAAAGCTGAAAAGATGCAGGTGGAGATCTCTTTCTGACTTCTGCATCTCCTGCCTAGAGAAAAGGAGGGTTCCTGGCAAATGGCTACCTTGCTCTTCATGGCCTCCCCGTGGTTTTGGAGGTTGGCGAGCAACCAGTAACCAGCAGCCCTGGCATAGCTGGGGATCCCTGACACGAGGTCTTCCAGGATGGCTTTGGTGAAGTCCAACAGCTGATCCTTCGCAAGATGGATGCTGACCACCTGCCAAAAAAAGAAAGGACAAGCTTTTTCTATAGCTCAGACCTTCTCCTTCCCCAGTGAGATTTCCTGCCAGACCAAGGATGAGCAGCTCTATGCTTTTCCAAAGAGTCCTGCCCAAGGATTTTGCCCAGGGATTGCAAGAATTCTCTGCATCTTGCTCTTTCTTCCAAAACAAGGCGGCCTTGGCACTTCCCCGTGGACTCCAGCAGGTTCCCCTAGAGAACCGGAAAGGCCCCAATGTGGGCTTGGAGTTGGACAAGGACTGGAGCCTCTCCGCGAGGACACAGGATGGCTCAGGCCACCCGGATTTCATACCAAGGCACCTCATCTCAGAGATGAAGGCACTGCCAATGAGCCTGGCCATTGACTCGGCTCGCTGAGAAAACAGGACTCCAACCAATTCGGGAGGTGGATGTGACCCAGGCACTTGGGAGATTCCCACCCGATCAAGGGAATCACCTTAGCCAGTCTGGCCCAAGCCCCAGACAGATCGGTGGGGACTTCTGCCTGGAGATCACAGAGGGCAGACGTCACCTCTTTTTCTTCCGCCTCCGTGATTCTCGATCCGCCTGGAAAGAAAAGAGGGTGAATCATGTTATAAAGCCTGTGCTCTCGTTTAGGTAAAGAAATGGACTGCTTTAGAAACTGACAGAAGATAGAAATCAGAAGGACATGATTTAAATCTAGGATGGCACCACCTTCCTAGGGTATCAAAAAGCAAAAGACGATAAACCATTGAAGAACCATCTGATAAGGAAAGCTTTAAACTGGGTATGGACCAAGATCCGGGAAGAAAAGGACCAGAAAGTTCCTGAATGGGTCTCACCCACAGAAGCATTCACACAACCCATATTAATGGGGAAAAAGAAACTCTATTGAGATTTAGAGGTTTGTTAAAAGCGGCCTTAAGTGTGAGAGCAAGGGAAGAACTAGAAGAACAAGGCACAATACTTGATTGGTGGGCAAAAACACAGACTCAAGATGTACAAGCGATAAAGCAGTCGTTTTTTGTAAGGAACACCGCATAAGATACTTCTGAATGTAAGGGAAAAACGGATTAAAATGTGGTATCGTTATCTACCAGAATTCAAAACCAAGATGAAATAGTTAAAGAATGTATGACAAAACGGGCCCAAAATGTGGGCCACAATATTAACTGAAAGTCATGGTCACAAATCTGGGAAAGGAATGTTGACTAAAGAAAGGAACAAACAGAGAAGCAGACCAGGAAAAAAAAATGGCTGACTTGCTAGTTCAGGTTGGTTCGGGGTCATCTAAACTGGAGGACCCAAAGTTTTCTGAATCAACTGATTTTGCCCGATTTCACCAACTTCCTACTCCATGTCACCCCGCCCCAGCCTGCCCCTTCCCTTCCCACTGTCCGCCACTGCTTCCCTGCCTTGTCCGGCCACCTCTCTCTTTCCTTTGGTTTTGGACTCCTAAAGTCATGAATTGGTGACACATAAAACGTCACTGGAAAGAACCAAAAAGGGCTCAAAGTGGAATTCACACCCACAGGGTCCCTCATTGTTAAAACTAACATGGGTCAACCTGGGATTCTTGGTGTCCTCTCATGGCTAAACCAAATTGTTTGAAGGTCATCCTCGTCATTTTCTAAGCCCTGATTTGCAGGCTTGGGGATGAAGCCACCTCGAAGGGGCAGCGTTTTTCACCCTTGGGATCTGACACCTTGAAGGAGCACCTTCTGCCTCCCCTGAGGATAATCCCCTTGTCCGTTTGTAAGTGGGGTCCATCTCAGCTGGAAAGAGGTTTCCCGGGGTCCTACATCCATCCAGGTTCACCTCCAGACAGGGTCACTCCAAGAACGCTAGCGGTCACAGACTGAAGGCACCCATTGATTGGCCTTGAAGCCCTTGATCCCATCTCCCCCACCCACATTCTCACCTTGAATACGAATCAGGCAGCCTATGCACTTGGCTGCCCATTGCCGGCATGCGATGGAGTTCTCCAGGATGTAAGGGGCTAGGAAGGTTACCGCGAAACCGTAGCCTTTGAAATGCTCTCCGTCCTACCAAGAAGAGAATAAAACCGATTGAAATGGCCTTGGAAGGCCTGAGGATTTGCAGAACCGACCTCTCCTCTAAGATCTGCAGCAGAAGGGATTCTCGGAGGCCTGAAACAGACCTTACAGAGAGCCTGGTCATTGACGCGAATCGCATGTTCATCTTGCCAAGAGGCGAAGGAAGTGGCCTTCCTGTGTTTGTGAAAGCCAACTTCCAAGGGAACCCTCCTTGCCTTTGGAAGGCCAGTCCCCAAACCGAGCAAGCTCGTCTGCATCGTCCCAGAGGGGAGAGGAGCTCTGGATCAGGCCTGCCCACAGCCCTTGGGGCCGCCTTCTTGTCCAGGCTTGGGACACTTCAGGCTGGCATAGGTGGGAAGAGAAACGGGGAGGAAAGCCACAGCCAGCCCGGGTCCAAGGTGAGCCCACCTGGCTCTACAGCCCCTGCTGTGGGAGGTGCTACCGGGAGGGGAGTGAGTGTCAATCGAGGAGAAGACAGTCCTAGTGGAGACCCAGGGCGGTCGCCAGACTCTCATCTCCTCTGAGACGTCTGTTCTGCAAAGTCACTTCTGCTCTTTGGTGCTGATTGAGAAGGAAACCATTCATTGCTCGTTTCTTGGACACCATCAATGATTTCCATCACTCTGAAAATGCACACCCACCCCACCCCAAGACCAAAGGTGTGAAGCCTGATGGGCGTCGGATGGAAGGGAACCAGATGGACGTGCATATCACCACATCAGCAGAGCAGAAATGGCCTCTACCCTTCGAAAGAAAGGCATTCCCTTCCATAGACACACTCAAGCTGAGTTCTCTCATGCTTGTCCCATCTGATCCGATGGCCGAGCCCACGCAGGAGAAGATGAAATCCTCCTTCTAGAGAAGCCCCCGGGCTGGGAAAGGCTGGTCTAAAGTCATGGAGCCCAAGTCCAAAGACACCAAGGAGAGGGAGAGTTTTGCCTCTTTCCGGGGAGCCTTTCTGAATATCGGGACTCTTCCCACAGGGTCTTCTGGTCGGCCAGCAAGAGGAGGAGGAGGAGGCAGGAGGAAGAGGAGGAGGACTCACCGGAAGACGAAAGCTGGCCTGGAAGGGAGCCAGAACCTGGAAGCTGGCCTGCAGGGCCCTCTCTCGGCTCCCCTCACACTCCAGGAACCAGGGCTCGATCAGCTGGAGGCCAAGCAAGAACACAGACCCGTTTATGAGACCTCTCTGAGGGGCAAACCTTTCTCATTTTACAAACCTATCCTGCTTTTCCTTGAGATATCCCTCAGCCGGATGGGAGCCACGTAGCCCATCTGGCTGCCAAACACAGCTGGTCATTCATGGCCCGGTGGGTGAAATGTGGAAAAGGTGAGAGAGAGGGAAGGCTCCCCCCCCCCCCGATCTACATGCTGTGGATCATCCCTCCTTCGAGCACTCCCGGAGAGCTCAGGGGTTCAGGGCTCTGGCTGTGGAAGTCAGAGGTGGGGAGTTCGATTCCCCACTCGGCCTCCTCGAGGAGGGCCCAGACTTAGGCCTCCCTTCCGGCTCGGCCGTTCTAAGAGGCAACATCACTTCGCTCTTGAGGAAAGCTTTCGTGTCTGAGAGATCAGTCTGGGCGATGCAGACTGGCTGGGACAGGTGGAGAGGAGGGCCACGAGGGTGATCCGGGGACCGAAAACCAAGCCCTGTGAGGAAAGACGGAAGAAACTGGGCATGGTTAACCTTGAGGAAAGAAGGCCGAGAGGTGGTCACACCGAGGAGGGGCAGGAGGGGTTCTCAGTCATGCCAAAGCGCATCAGCACATAAGGGGATGATGGACTCAAGGGACAGGAAACCAGATTCCTGTCGAACGATGGAACCAAGGAGCCGGCCGAGCGCTCCGACACTGGAGGCCCTCCAGAGAAAGATGGACAGCTGCGTGTCAGATCTAGTTTGATCCTATATAAATGCTGAAATGATCTGATGGGGACAATTCGGACAATATGGTAATGACAGATTATCCTCAGTTTATAGTTTGACCATGAAATTGGCAAAGTTTCTGCAATACTGAATGTAAATGCCAATCCAGGGGATTTCCTTTTGGGTTTATGCTTACCTGGAACATGACATCAATCCTCTCTGAGGTTGGCTCTTCTGTAACGAGGACCTCGAAGAGTTTCCCCCTGGCCTCAACGGATCTGGTGTACATGAGCTGAAAGGACAACCCAGGGAGTGAGGCCCGAGAGCTACACCGTTCCCCTGACGCCATGGGCTCCTCATAAACCAGGGGGTGGGCAAAGCGAGGCCCAGCAAAGAGTGGAAACAAACAGACAT
The DNA here is from genome assembly GCF_051106095.1 of Pogona vitticeps. Lineage (NCBI taxonomy): Eukaryota > Metazoa > Chordata > Lepidosauria > Squamata > Agamidae > Pogona > Pogona vitticeps. The sequence goes on along the minus strand of NC_135794.1, from coordinate 10,649,394 downwards.
TGACCGCACAATGACATTAGGATGTTTAAGAGGCCTTGGCGGTTAAAAAAAAAAAAGCAAAGCGACGTTTCAGCCATCTATCCTCTTCTATATTGCATCCTCCTATGCAATAGGATGTTTCGGGAAAGCTCCCATCAGAGGTTAAAAAGGAAGACCTAGAAGAAAACCTGCCTGACATACCTCGATGTTGGACGCATCCTGTTCATCATATGCTATCCTTTTAAGACGCTCCAGGGGAGGGAGGAGAAAGAGACTCTTGATGACTCCGTCCAGCATTTCCCGGAGAGCTTCCACTGGCAGGCGCGGCTTGAGGTGGCTAGCAGAAGGAAGGTAGATTGAGAATCCAGACAGAGGTTTACAAAGGTCCCAGGCAGAAAGGCAGCCCAAATCTCAGGCTGGCTCTTTCTCGTTCTGATCTACATGTGAGAGCATCGTGACAAGCAATCAGACTGCCTCTGCCTCTGTATAATCATTGGCGAGTGGGCAGGGCAAGGACAGCAGCTTTGGAGGACTGTGTCTCTGGAGGGAAACCCTGTGGCCTTGAAGCCAGCTGGCAGCCTCACTTCCCTGCCCGTCTCGTGCCCGTCAACCAAATGCACTGACAGGGGAGCCCCCCTGTCACATCGAAGAGCCGCCCCCGCCCCACACCAGTTGCTGCCTGAGGGAGGCCTCCCTAGCCCAGCTGGCCTCTCCGTTGCCTATCGATAACTTACCTCAGGGAGACTAAGGCCGAGATGGTTGCTGGGAGAAGGGAGCTTCTCAAGTTCTCAAGGCGCTCCGTCCCAAGAAAGGCCTGAAGACCCCCGTGGTGGTGGTGGTGGTGGTGGTGGAAGGAGCAAAAAGGAAGGAAAAACAAGAAGGAGGGGGAGGAGAGATGAGGGTTTCATCCACTCAACAGAGGATACGACCAAAATGCTTTCTAAAATCGCCCAGAAGGGGGTTGAAGGTGCTTTCCTGAGGGGGAGTCCCGTTTTTTCCACGGACAGCCATTCCCCGAGGTGTTGGGGCAACAACCGTTCTGAGCAGAGCTGCCGGCTGGACGCTTTGCTCCCAAGGAGACCCCTCCCCAAAGAGCGGGTGGGGCTCTCGTGGTGGAAGCCCTCCAAGAAGGGTCTCCCTGGCGGAGCTTCCAAAAGTCTCCTTTGTGCCACGAGGAAGACCCCCCCGGGTCTGAAGAGACGCCCCCTCCCTCTTCTGGGCTTTCTGGGAACCCCACCGGACCCTTCGGGTGTCCCGCCCCCCCCACGTTGCTTACCAACAAAGCCTCCAAGAGCTCTTTTTTGCAGCCCAGCTGGAAGTTCCCGTCCTGGGCTTCAGAGATGGCTTTGCAGATGCTGGCGACGCTCTCGCAGAAGATCAGCTTCAGGTGGGTGTCCTGTCTTGCCTAAAAGAACCCAATGGTCATCATCCTCCTCCTTTGGTACTGGTACCAAATGTATGTCTACAATCTGCTTGTTTAACTTCCCTCAGCAGGGAGATCATGAACTTGGGGGCAGCCCCTGAGAAGGCTTCCTCTTGCCTCCCCACCAGATTCGCCTCGAACAATGGTGAGTCTCTCTCAGAAAAGATCAAACCCGAGAGAAGGATGTGGTTCAAAGAGCCTTGCCCAAAGTCAGGTAGGATTTCGCTCAAAACTCTGCGAAACCACCAGCCACAGAAATTGCAGTGAGCAGACACGAATTCCACGGGGGTGGGAAGGAACCCCTTTTAAGGAATTCTGTCGGCCTATCAAGCTGATTTCTCTTGGGTCCCTCCACCTCAAGAAAGAAGCCTCCTCAAAGGGTTGATCGTGTGAGGATCCTTTCGCAGTCCTGCCGCCTTCCGAGAGCCAGCATGCTATAGCCAGTTGAGTTTGGAACGGGGCTCAGATCGCGGCCTGGCCCTGGGAACTCGCGAGCGGGAGTCAACCCTGGAGGCCTTCAAGAGCCAACTGGACAACCCTCGGTCGGATCTGCTTGGATTCGGATTCCTGCCTCGAGCAGAGGGTTGGACTCGATGGCCTCCCAACTCCAGGATTCCAGGATTCCAGGGTGAGCTTGGTGTGAACGTCTCCCACCCTCTGGAAGCGGAACGAGGGCTGCCATCCAGAAGCAACTGGACAGGGCAACAAAAATAGCAAGCCCTCCCCCCCCCCCGTTTCATGCCGTCTGGCGGCATCTCTCTAGGATTCCTCAAGTGGGGGGAGGAGTTGATCATCATCATCATCATTATCATCATCATCACCATCATCATCATCATCATCATCATCATCATAGTAGGACAAGAGATTCCACCAGGGGAAATGCCACATATGAATAGGGGCCCTAGCAGGGGCCCTCCATCCTGCTTCCACTTCAAGGGGAAAAATCCGGACACGGAGGTGCCCGATCACACCCTCAGATCTGCGACAGCTTACCTGGCTCTCAATTTTGACTCCCAGGACCTGAAAAATAAAATGGAGAAACTGACCTCTTTGCACAAGCCTAGAAAGGCAGCTGGCCTTTTTAAAATTTATTGTTTAAAATGTTAAGGACACAGGCCTTGGGCCAGGGGATAAACGGCTTTGCTATGCAAATGGCGCAGAATCATCAGAGGGGGTTCCCCCTCAATGGTCTGGATTTTTCTTGAACGGTTCTGAATGGAAAAAGCCCAAAACTGAATGCTTCTTGGCAGATGTCACCTCTTCCTTGCTAGGAAGGAGGGAAGTGAGATTTCGGGATTGAGACAGGCATTTAAGAGAGAGATCAATTCTCTCTCTCTCTCTCTCTCTCTCTCTCTCTCTCTCTCATTCTTTCTTTCTCTTTGTTTTGGCTCCCAGAAAGAGATTTCCTCAGAGCCAGATGCCTAGACAATCCAAGATGAGCACTGAAAGTGGCCACTCATGAAACAAAACCTACAAGATGCAAGTGGTGAAGGTGAGGGAAGTCAGCTACTATGGCAACCAGACATCTTTTACCACTTGAGGAGCACCACTTCTGAATAGGAGCTAAGCGTCTCATCTGCTTCAGTTCTCAGTGAGGCAAGAAAAGGCTAATGGCAGCACCCTGAGACACACAAGCTGCAACGTGGCACCTGAATTTTAGGGCAGGTCACTTTGGCTGGTTTCTGGAGTACAGTGAACTCCCTCTCTTCCATTCCCACCCCTCCCCACAGCGACCTGCTCCCTCCGTGCCCCATTTCACCAGAATCCAACCCTCCGACCCCCTTCTACTTCTTACCTGGAAGCTCATCCTGTAAAGGTCGAGGACTTTTTTCAGGATCTCTGCCTCCCCACTCTTCAACAGGAGCTCTTTGGGGGCCCGGATGGCAACCCGGCTGTAGGCCAGGATCAGGGTCTTAAGGAGGTGCCCTCGCCTGCCAGTCTTGTAATCCTAAGTAGGCAACAGAAAGGGGTGTTTTGGCAAGGTGGCAGCTGCTACCTTATCATCTGTTTGTCTGTCTGTCTCTCTCTGCCCGTTTCCCTCTTCTGTCCCTTCTTTGATCGCCATGGCAGCAGGATTGATTTGGTTTTATCAAATTACATATGTCCTGTGATCTGGGGGTGAGTGGGGGAAGGCGGACTGACTTTCCCCCATTAAAAATGCTTCAGGATTGTATGCTTAACTTCACTTTTTGGGTGTTGGAAACAATCCAGCACTCCACCTGTCTCATCTGCAGAAGCCCAGGGGCTGAAATCCTGTTGAGCAGCTCCGCAGGCACAATGATTCTGTGCACAAATCGACTGCAGAAGATGCCGCTTGGTGACAGGCTTCTCTTGGCAATTTTGGGGTTCTGCACCCTGAAATTGCCATCAAGCAGCAGCAATGGGCTCATAATGAGCAGGGATTTGCCACCAATGATGATGATGTCATCCCCAGGTGCAGGTGGAGCTGCCTGTGATGAGATGGGTTTTTAAGATTAAAATCTTTTAAGGCATATGGGTTTTGTAATTAAGAAATAAGCCAGAGAGGTTCCATTTTGTTTCTTTGTATATGGTATCTGTGCTATGCTGACAAGTTGTTTTCTAGGCGAGCAGAGAGAATGTTATTCTGAAGGCCTGAGAAGGGCTCTGTGTGATTAGATAGATGGAAATTGTTGTGACTCTTTGAGAAACCACCGTAAACCCAAATAACATCTGGTGCGTATGAGAAAGAATTCATGTGATGTAACAGGACTGTTTGCCTAGTAACGAACTCTGATTGGATGACATCGTGAGAAGGTGCATTAGGCCTTTGCCAGTTACTCTTGAAAAAGGAACTTTTTACCTATGGACATTGTCTTTCCAAGACCGACCTTTCAGTGATTCGTGATCTACACTTCAGCCATTTGGGACTTACCCTGATGTCTTGAGAGAGAGTGTGGTGGCCTACCTACATGGACTGGTTTCTATGCTTTGCTGGATTACTTTTAGACTTATGGGATTTTCCTAAGGACTATGCATGGACTATTCTCTATGGACTGTTACCTATGGAATATTCTCTATGAACTTCTTTTCTTGGAATACTCCATATGGACTATGCTCTTGTAATTTTGTAAGGACTATGGTATATTTACTGGATTTTTCTTTTCTAAGGACTATGGGACATATAATAGATTTTTACTTTTGTTTAGGGATTTTTATTCTATAGGATCACTGAGGACTATAGCCTTTTCATAACCTACTTGGATTATTTTATTTTACTAATGATTTCTTGGACTGGAACTGTTTTTATTCTTTTTAATGGCTTTTTGGATTTTTGAATACTTTTATATTTTTCATGTTTTCTTTGATTCACTACATCTGTGTACCTAAACAGCACAATACTAGATTATTTGTTTTGGTTTAATTTGGCTTAGTAACATGCTTTTTCTTTAATAAAATAAAGATTATAAAACTCATTTGGTTTCCTGAACAGTACACTTGCCATAGGGTCATCTGAGAGTGCTGCCTCGGCCTAGCTTACTTAGAGTCCTGTCAGTGGTGCAAGTTAAGTCTAAGGACTACAAAGCCCACTTGACCTTTTCACAATAATATCTGAGAGTACCAGGGTGTTCTTATGTGGGCAGACTTGTGAGAAGGAGTGTTGTAGCATGGCTGGCTGAATTGGACTCTTTCAGCCCATTTTAGCATGTGCAAGCTCCTGATTGCTCTCTGTCCAAGCTTACACGTGTGTTTTCGAACCCGTGTTCGTCACACTGCCCAACAGGAATTCAGCCACGGAATGCACTGCTGAGTCGTATGTCAACACTTAGGTAAATCCCATCAGTTGAGCAAACCTCCTCATTCTGCAGCCAGCGATCCCATGGAATGTGATGAATGGCTGGCATCAGAGGAGGCTCAGGCTCCAGTTTTAGATCCCGTTGAATCCAGGGTGGCTTATTTGAGAGTTGGCATTGACCTGCTGGCCCCGCCCGCTGGTTTACCTTATGGTGGGTGAGGAGGGCAGACAACCCCATCTTGAGATCTATGCCAGCTCTGCAGTCGTTCAAGGTGGCCAGGGTCAGATCTAAATGGTCCAGCGCAGCAAAAGAAAGGATTTCGGCAACTTTCTGTAAGGGGGGGTGGGGGGAGAGGTGACCGAGAGAGAGAGAAAGATTGGAGAAGGGATGCTGATGTGAGAAATGACTGAAACTGGATTAGATCTCCCCGTGTGGAAGGGAGGGAAGACCACCCCTAGCACACCATCATGTTCCTGACTCTGTGGCATCCTAGCACAGCCAGGTGCTCTTCACTCCCTTGCAATGTTGTGGAGGGTTTCAACTTAAGAGAGGTAGAAAAACCTTCTTGGTTGAAGAGCAGGGCGTCCATCTATTAAGAAGCCGCCACCGTCCCCACCCCTCAAAGGACAAAAGAGACGCCAGGTGGGTACAGAACTCTGAAGGCTGCCCTGACTCGCTAGAGACTCACCTCTTTCTCGGCTGCTTCCAAATAATTGGCGTTCTCAATCAAACGCTCCAGCCAGTGCAGGACGTACGTGCGGTCCGCGCAGCAGGCCAATGACAAGCCCAGGACTTGATAGAGGACGCTCTGAAAGAGAAGGAGGGGTAGACCGGGGGGGAGGTTTCAGTCGAACAATCGGACACCTGTCTAGATCTTTGGGTCGGCGGTCCTTCACTGGAGGCCGTCCAGCAGAGGCTGGACAACTCCGGCCGAAATCCGGTTGCTTGGTGTGGAAAGTGGCCCTCGAGAAGGCCCACTGAAGCAACAGAATCCTGAGGGAGGCGTTGACCCATCCCACCCCCGCCCATTCAAGGGGCCTCCACCAGGGCGACTTCCTAGGCGAAGCAACAGGATTTCCGCCACTATGTTCTGCAGCAGCTGCTTTGGACGAATGTTGGCTGAGAGGGACTGAGGTCTCCCCCAGGTTGCAGCAGCTTTCCACCCTCGGGGGAGAAGCTGAGGGGCCACAGGACTGCGGGTTTTACGAGAAACGGGGGAACGAACCTTTTCAAGCGACCCGTCCGCATAGCTGCCCATCTGATCTTCCAGGGCTAAGATCAGGTTCTTGGTCCACCTGTCGTCCTCCATGGTCTTCAGGGACCTCCTCAGGAACTAAGGGGGAGAGCATGAATGAATCCAGACATTTGGTTCACGAGGGCCTCGGCGTCTGCTCCTAAGACTCCACTCCTGCCCTTTCCCCTGCCCAAATGCCTTAAAAATGTCCTTGGAAAATCACTTCTTAAAGAAATGGAGACTATGACTTCCCACCGGAGCTGAGGGGAAAAGGGGCTAAGCACTCTCTTCACCTAGTCTAAAGCCAATAGGCTGCCAAACCGGAGAGCCAAAATGGACCAGCTTGGTCTCCGAGTCAAACACTGGGGGAGGACGGTTCTCCGCTGTGTCCTACGTCGTCTACACCTGTCTGTCCTTCTTCCCATTTGCTGCCCAGGGCATCTGACTTCACAGGCTCTTCCTTTTTGCCCCTCAGGCTAATGGACCAGAGTCCAGGAGACACCCCTCCCACCCCCAGCCTGGTCTGTCGAAGAGATCCCTCTTCTCCCTCCAGCCAGTTCCTGGTCGAAGAAGAGCAGAACCTCACCTGCAGAAGCTTCTGCTGCCACTCAGGTTGGCTTCCTCTGGTGCCTTCTGGAAGGAAAAGAGGACATCGTTGTACCAACTCAATTGGGACGGGGGTGGGTGGGTGTGGGTGTGATGTAGAGTTTGGGACCGTATTTTTCAAGAGTAGTACTTGAGCCATGACTTCTTGAAATGGAATATGTTGGTCATCCCTCACTGTTTAAAGAGGAACGTCCTACTAACGTACTCTTAAAAATAGGCAAAAACCTCCCTCTTAGAGACCCCCAGGCAGGATTTTGAAAGGCATCTCTAAATATAATTGGCTACATGTGAAAAAAGGAGGCAAAAGTAATGCTGTTTACCAATTGTGGTGCTATTTCACAAGAATAACATTTCCTTACTATTCCTCAAACTAGCCGAGGATGGTCAACATCATCACTTGGAACACATGACTTTCACACTATAGGTGTGTCATGCACAAGGTGCAGACATTTTTCACAATCTTTCAAGTACCAAATGGTAGGAAAATCAGTCCTTTTTAAACTGTCTGTGCCCTGTTTTTGTGTGTACCCTATTAGTAAACATTGTGACCTTTACATATAGATTCAATATATAGAGAGAGAATTACAATGTTTCAACATCACCAAAATGACTAAAGTTCTCTGACATATTAATATAATCCATGTAAAAATACAAACAGAAAATGAATGTATGTTACAAAAGTAACATAACTATTTCCTTTATGAATTTGAAAACTGCTCAAAGACTTTAAGCCACCCATGCCTGCCAGAACCTATATAGAGGTCCGCCTGCTTCGTGTGCGTCCCTGGGAGGTGGGGGGGCCTGTCTAGGGAAGCTCTTCAGAACTGGGGCAAAAGGTCTGAAAAGGCAAACCTACTTTTGGATTGCTAGGTGCTCCTGAATTCTTCCAGGAAAAAATCCAAAATCAGGTGAACGGATGAAACGAATGTCAGGAACTTTAGAGAAATGAAAGCAAGATCAAGGGGCCTTCTGGAAGACAGCGCTATTCCTCGGATAGCTTGCAAAGTGAAGTGCAGCACTTTTAAGATTTTGAGACGGGCCGGGGGGCGGGAAAGCATTTCACCATGAATCCTCCTGTCAGGCACCCATCGGGCGACCTACCTGCCTGGCAATACCCCCAAAGCGCTGGGATTTGCTGCGCCCACAGATGAACGATGGCCTCATGGATGTCAGCTCGCAGGGCGTGCAGAAGCTGGAGGGCCCAGAAGCCTCTTTGGCTCCCGGAGGAGGACAATACCTGTAGGCAGGAGAGGAGACATGAGAAAGGAGGGCCCCCGAAGGAGAAGCCAGGACTCACCCGTCCATCTCTAACTGCCAGCGGCTCAGATTCAGGAGCAGTTCCTCTGCTGGAAATAGGCAGGCAATCGCCCTCCCGAGAGGAGGGGGGTCCCAGGGACCCGTTGGCGCCTTCTCTGCTCAGTCCGTTTCCTATCCGGGGGGGGGGTCCTGCGCTGGGCAACATCCCGGCCTTGAAGAGGATGTTCAAAAAAAGGCTGCTCCCTGAAGCCTCGGAGGGCATCCTCTTGTCAGGCTCAGGTGGCAACGAGGCCACCCTTTGTGCCATCGCCTGGTTAGTCTGATTTATGAGCTGCGGTACGGATGGTTTTGATTTCCTTGCTTTATATGAGATGCGTTGCTTTTAGATGATGTTCTATTTATTGTCCTTAATTATTATTATTTTTTACATAAACCGCCCAGAGTAGTGCCTAGCATTACGCAGGCACTATCCTAACTTATGCTTTCCTTAGGATTCTGGGTCTCTCCGCTGGATTTGGACGGGAGAGCCCTTCCACTAGATGACACCATCCCACAGAAAACTGCCCCCCTAAAAAGCAAGTGGGTGGTTTCCTCACTGAGAGACCAGAACAAGACCGGGACGTCTTCTCTAGTTCCCTCTCGTGGCCCCTTCGGTTGTTGCGTTTTCAGTTTTTGACACAAGCGGGGGAGCTGGTTGGCCCCAGCAGGGCTGAGGGCTGCATTTTGCCTCTCCCTGGGTTGTCATGAAGCCAGCTAACAATATTGCAGCGGAAGGAACTTTCCGATCCTTCGGGGAGTTCCTTTCTTCCTACATTTCTCGTTAGCCCACCTTTAACTAATTTTCTGCAATGAAGAAGGCAACGACATCTCCGTTCAAAGGGGGGGAGCACTTTGCTATGGGATGACCTGCTTTTTCACCTTCCAGGGAGGATCTGGGGTGAATGGCTTTTTGCAAAAGCAGCTTTCCAAACTCTGGAAAGAACCATTAGAAGTAATAATGCAAAGATCGTGTGCAGTCAAGACAATATGGACTTCTGGCCACCCTTTCCAGGGCTTCCAAGGGACACAGCACTCAGAGGTGCCCCTCCAGCCCTTGGCAGAGGAGGTGCATCTGCAGCTTGCCCAAGGCCCCGCAGGCTGGAGCTTCTCTGGAGCAGGCTCAGCATGGAATCCATCTCACCCCCTCGGGCCCTCCGGCCAGAACGGTCTCCCACTCAGCTCCCCAGCCAGCGTACTGGGCCGAAGAGGTTTCTGCAATACCTCTCTTTTGGAATCCCTGCACCGAGAAGCCACCACACACTCTGGGAAATGGGAGGTCAAGGAACTGAGAGGACCTTTCACCTCCATACTCCCACCCACCCCCAAGACAAAAACGTAGATGCTTTTTCTAAGCATTGCTCACCAGAAGCCGTCCGAAGACTTCTTGCGGACTTGGGAGCAGGGGTCGAGGGGGGGGGAGGACGTTAGTGATGCAAGCTCTGGAATCATGGAAAGGTTTCCCACTGTTCCTCATCTCCTTCCCAGGTCTACTCACTGGGATTGTTCCAGCAACGGACCGGGCTCCTTCGGAAAGCCACAAAAGGACATGGAGGTCTGGGGTGGGCCGGAGGTGGGCCTGCTCCTTTCTGGAGCACCCCGGACTCCCCTTGGCCCGAGCTTTCACTGAGAAATAGGATTCCCCTTCCCTCCGGGCTCAAGGAACGGCGAGCCTCCTTCCATCCCAGAGGCCCTGCCTTGCATCTTATCACATTGATCTCTGGCCCCTCTGGGGGTGCTCTGGCCTGGGTTTTCCTGGGACATATGTCTGACATTGGCCCCTGGAAGGCTCCCCACCCACCCGAGACCTCTTCAGCGAGGCATGACCTCTCCAAAGGAGAGAGGGATCCATTCCCTCCCATGGGAAGAGAGGTGAGTGCCAATCCCACCCAGCCATGCACAGTTCAAGCCCAGGGGACTGCCTTTGGTACCCAACCAACCCACTGACCAACTGACCTCCTCTGCAGGATCCCAGGAAAAGGACGGATCCTTCCGGCCGAAGGACGGCCAACTCCTTAAGGCATCTGCAGAGCGGGGTCAGAGCTGGCGTGTATTCCGGAGGAAGCAAGAAGGATAACAGCTTCGGCCACAGAGCCTGCCAAGAGGAGAGAGGGGACCGTCAGAGAATCAGAGCCCAGCCTCGGTCTGGAGTAGCTCGGCATCACAGATTGGGGCCAGGCTGGCGTTCTCTTCCCCGAGTGCCGTAGGATTGCTGGGACATAAAGCGCTCCCCAGGCTAAAATGCCAGCTCTCTCCCTGCCTGACCTCACCCTGAGTAGGAAGAGGGGTGAAACTCCTCCGGTCTTCTGAAGGGCAAATCCACCCAAGCTACTCACTTTAAACATCCCGGTGGCCGAAGTGTTGACGTGTTCCAGGACCTCGATGGACAAGTCCTGGACATCGGCTTCCCTTGGCATCAGGCCTCTGGCACTGTCTCTGACCTGCCGTACACAGACACACAAGAACCACAGAAACAACCAGGTCAGGAAACCAGAACCGTCTCCAGAGAAAAGGTCCCCCCTCCCAAAAAGCGCCCCTTCACCCACGGGGAGTGCCACAAGCACAAAGCTTGCGCACCTCGGAAGCGTTTGAGCCAGACGGTGGTGGCAGCACGTGGAGGAGGTGCCCCTGTGCCAAGGTGCAACCCAGCGAAGGCTGGAGTGAAAAGGAGGGACTCGGACACACAAACACACACACAGATGGGAGGGCCTCTTCCCCACCCAGCCGATTCCAAGAGGGGCTTGACTGCACACCCACCCCTGCACAACGTTTCCAACCAGTGCACTCTTGATGATGGAGGGATGATGGGACGCCTACTAGAGCCCAGAGCTTGGGAAACGTCTTTTGGAATGGCAGGAGGCAGGCGGTCACGAGACAGGCAGGCCCAGAGAGGCCTCCCGATGGGCTTGGAAGGGGTCCCCGAGTCGCCTCGTCCCTGCCAGAGGAAGGATCTCTCGGGGCTCTTTCGCGCTGACTTACCCCTTGACTGGTACGAACGGCGACCTGACGGAAGAGGTAGGTGACCATCTCCCATTCCAGACATCCCTCGACCTTCGGGGAGCTCAGGAGCTCCTTCAGGAAGAACAGGGTCGCTTCCCTCGCCTGGCAAAAAAAGGGAGGAAAGTCATCTCGTCGGTTGCCTCTCCAAGTCTGCCTCCCGTGCTGAAGAAACCCCATCTGAGGGGGATCCGGAAGCCCCTAAAAGCGCCTTGGGAGGAGAGCTGCTGGTCCCGCCGGCCATTCCTTCTGCAAGACCAGGGCCTGCTTCCTGCCAGGGAACGTTTCTGAGGACTGGAACCTCCTTCTCTCGGCCTTTACTCTCTCTGTTGAGCAGATTCAGGTCGTGCAGATGTCTCCTGGCTGTGGCTCCTGTTTGGACTCCCTGGCAATTTCACTGGGGCCCCGGCAGGGATTTGTTATTGCCAGAGTTTGGACAATTATTATTTTTTTTTGTATGCTTTTCTTTTTCCTCCCTTCCTCCCTCCCTTCCTCCCTCCCTCCTCCTCCTCCTCCTCTTTCTTTTGGATTATAGAGCTAACATCACACAGCCAGAATGGTCTTTTTTACTGTAGTCCAAAAAAAGTAAATTTCTTTTTGGTTGGGCATGGAAACCACTTTCCATCTGGACTGCATGGTTTTCTCTGAATCCCCTCAATGTTTGGGCCTCACCCTTTGTCTGTGTCGGGTTGCAAGACTTTGCTTTTACTCCTGGCTTGGAAAGCCAGAGAGACCTTTCTGCCTTGCACCCACGTCTCTAGGCCCTCGTCTTCATCTCAGCTCATGACGTTCTCCTTGTGGCGATGGGATCCACCCTTCCTCTCCATCACGTGAAAGAGGCTGGAGAGATCTCCAGATCACCAGAAGGGAGAGCAGCAAAGCTCTTGGGGAGTGGGATGATTTTCAGGCTGCTCTGGGATGGGGTGAAAACTGTTCCACATCCCTGTGTCAGCTGGAGGATTCTGGGCAGTGTAGCCTAGTGATGCCACTCTTATGATATCTTTCTAGCGCACCCCCCGGGCACGTGGAGAGCAACCAACGGGGGCTTCCGTTTTGGGTGGGAGGGATCGCCATCAGAGCCTTCTCTGACTTACCTTGCTGAACGTGGACTTCTCAAGAGTCCAGAAGACCTTCTTGAGGTTTGGGGGATGACAGTCCACGCAGCCCTCCAGGAACAGATAAAGTCCCTAAAAAGAAAACACGGGCGGTGGGGGGGGGGGAGAGAGAAGTCAGTGTCTGTTTGGTGCTGTGCCTTTTCTCAGCCATGCAAATTGAGCCCCCGGGGCTGAAGAGCAGCAGGACCGCTTCCTGAGCAGGACAGTGGTCAAGGCCCTGGAGAAGCCTGCGAGGGGGCCCTTCCTATTCTCCCAGAGCTCAGAAAGGCTTTCAGGAGGGGGGGAGTTGGACTACCATCTTTTGACTCTCCCACCCAGCAACAGTGGTGCTCTTTATGGTGCCCCGTGCGCAACCCTTGCGCTCAGGGCCTGTAAATGTCTTCCTAGGTCTGGAGCCGTTTCACGGCCCCCTCACCCCCCAAAAAATCCTGGCGTCTCCACTCTCCTCTGTAGGGCTGCCTCTGCCAGCTTAAGGGATGGCCTGGCTTTGGTGATCCAGGACAAGCCCAAGCAGGGAGACCCTGGCGAGCACCTCTCTGCCATCATCCTCCTGAGCGCGCCCGTCTCCAAAGAATGTATTCCCGCCTCTCCCATGACTATCCATTTACTTTGGCCATGAGGGGAGCATCCACCATCCTGCTCTCCTTGATGACATCTGGGAACTTCCTTAAAATTTCATCCTGCTGTGTCTGGTACCGAACGAGAACGGCCAACATTGGCCACCGAGCCTTCAAAGCCGCCTCGCTCACCTGCAAGAGAGAGAAATGCAAAGAACCTCCTTAGGGTTCGGTCCCTCAATCAATGCAGGGAAACGGATCCATCCCCAGAGGAGAAGGAATCTCATCTCAAGCCAGGACAAGCTTGGCTGGCCTTCGTCAGAGATGAAACCAATGCTGACCGTAAGATCCCGGCACTCTGGACAGACAGGATTCTTCCCAGCTGTGCAGTCACCGGGCAAAGCAGCCGATCATCCAGACGCTTCACGAGGACCAACACAGGAGCAAAAGAGGGGCTGTGTATCTTTTTCATTCTTTTTTTGCAAGGCATCACTGGGAGGGGAGAATCAAGGTTGCCCCCCCTCCGCCCAATGGAAGAGCAATCTTTGCATTGCAGCTCCTTCCCCAGCAACTATTCCGAGTGAGGGCACTCCGTCTCGCCTTCCCTCCCGATTGGCTTTGAGTCAGAGGGAAGGCGCTGCTCCCCCTTCGTTGGCCCTTCCTGACCAGAGCCAAGGCAAGGGAAGCCCTTTCGTGTAAGAGACACAAGCCTCTTCCTGTGCAGGGAGCAGCATGACCGAAAAAAGACTCCCCTCTCCCAGGCTGGCACAACTACTTCTACCTGATACAACCGGAAACTCACCCAAATTGAAATAAAAATGAGTTTGCTTACATTTCTGTCCTCCTCCTGCTGCCAGTATCCACTCAGCCGCTGGTAGATGGACAGGAGGGGACGGCAAAAGCTGGACTCCGCCTCCCGAGGATAGTGGCACAGCCTCCAGTTCTTATAATAGTGGGCGACGGAGACACACATTTTCTCCACAGCTGTGAAAGAAGAGGACGAAGGTGAAAGCCTGACCCCTGAGGACCTTCCCTGGGGTCAGAGACATGGAGCTTCTAGCAGGCGGACAGGGTTTGACCCTTAGGGGAAATGGACCGGATCCTTCCCCATTGCTCCTTTCCCAAACCCGCTTGGCTTTCTTTTGCAGAAGCCTCGCTCAACCTGCTCTACTTGCCCCTTGCACCTCGTGTGTTGCTTTTGGTCTCCTCCCCTTCTAACACTTGGGGTTAAACTGAACAATCCATTTCTCTGCCCTTGAAGAAAGCCGTTTGTCTCTTCAAAAGCTGGAGCAAGTCTCAGGAAAGTCACCGGGAAACGCAAGACGGGAAGAAGACGGGAAGATGGGATGGTGGGGAATATGCCAATGACCTCGGCACAGAAGTCTGTACTTTAAGGAGAAGAGGGGCTCCGTCTAGAAAGGCCGTCAGACGGATAGGAATGGGGAGGACTCTTAGGCCAACTCCCGAGGAAGAGATCCGCTTTCCCACTCACCAGAACAGATGGCCACCTTCTCTCGGCTTCCCAGGTCAAGGATCAGGATGACCTGAAGGTAAAGGAAGCTGGTAATGATGTAGGGCACGGTCCGGAGAGCTGCAAAGGGAGAAAAAGACCCACACCATGATCTACTCATTCATTTCCATCAAGATGTGATGGGGAAGAAATCAAACAGGGTAGTGAAGCCCAGCAGGAAGCTTAAGAGGCACAACCCAAACACTCCTTCGAGGGAAGGCAACGGGCATTCTGAGGAGGAGGAGGATCACGCTGTAGCCGCTTTCTGCTACAGCTCAGTGTCAACATCACTCCGGGGCAAGCTTGGGCGAGTCTTTTTTGAGACCCAAGGTAGAAGCAGGGAAAACAGCAAGGCGAGGGGGTCCGGCAGAAAAGACACCACCCTCTACCAGGGATTCAAGAACAAACAAGGAACACTAGGGAAAGGGTGGGCTTTCCTGCAATTAGTCGGACATTGTGCAGTTGGGGAAAAGGGGGTCCCTTCCCACTTCTAATTTTAATGGAGGTCTCATGAATTTGGCACCTTTGGTCCAGCTTCTTCAGTTCACTAGTCCTCCCCCAATCCCCCTCCCCGCAAGCCATCTGGGAAAGGAGGACATCAAAACCCACAACCATGGAAGAAAAACTCGAGAGGTGCAGACCGTAGCGAGAGCTGAAGTTCTCCAGGGTCTTCAGCAGCATGGGGTGGGGCGGCGTGTCCACCTCCTTTAAGATGTTCTGGAGGTATCCCATGACCTCATGGAAGTGGCCTTTGGCCAAAGACAGAAGGAGGTCGCTGGCTCTCTTGCTGCGTTCCTCCGGAGCTCCCTAAACAAGCAGATCAGGTTGAGGCATCATTACTCCCTTCTTTATCCCCTTGCAAACTTGAAATAGGGGATGGGCTTTCAGGGAACCAATGAATCCAGAGGTCAGGAATGTTTTGGCTGTCCGTGGCCAGAATCTCCCATCCAGCCTGGCTGGTAACGAGGGCGGCTGGGGGTTTCTCAGAACCATCATCTTCAGAAAAAGATACTAACTTTCCTAAACTCTGGATTGATTCCATGATCCGACCCTGGCTAGAAGTGCTGGTCAAATGGCCCACCGTGCACAATCCTTCCGGCCGACAGCGACCAAACCCAACCCTGCCCCCCAAAGCCAATATTTTAACTAAACTATCTTTTGTCTTACACCACTGACTAAATATTACTAGTAAGCACCAAAACAAATCTGTTCCCCAGGCTTGCCCTCATCCGTTTCCTATCGTCCGGTGCCCCCCCACCCCCATTGCTGAAAGAGTAAAAAAGCACGCATACATATATGTATAATCCCCATTATTAGTCCTAAAATAATGTAATCTTATGCCCCATGTATATCGTGCATAGATGTTTTTGCCCCATGCATATCATCATAGACATAATGCTCTTAATCGTACTAATTACATGTCACTACATAAAGTACAGTAAATTGCCCACCCCATGGATAACAAGCATGCAAATACCTGCTTAATCTTACAGAATCCTTGCCCTACCATCAAATATTCTATATTGTACCCCTCCTGAGAGGTCAGCAATCCTTGCATGAAAGGTTTATCATGTCCAGCTTCAGGCTCTTATATCGAGGTTGCATCACAACTGTATTTTCCAAGACCTGTGGTTGTTAAGTCAGGCACATTATGTCCAACTCCACCCACTGTTATCCTTCCAAGACCGCCGGTGGTTGATGAGTATGATGATGTTAATTCATTCCTAAAAATTTGTTGCTAAGCGAAAACATCGCTAAGCGAAACACGGTTTCCCATTGAAATGCACTGAAAACACTGCAGGTTGGAGAAAGATTTATGAAACTAATTAAAGCAATATATACGGAGCAAAAGGCAAAAGTAAAAATTAATGGCGAACTATCAAAAGAAATCCAAATACAGAAAGGTACTAGACAGGGGTGCCCACTCTCCCCACTCCTGTTTATTTTGACTCTGGAAATACTAAACGAACAAATTAGAAACAAAAAAGAATTGAAAGGATTAAAAGTGAAAGGTCAAGTCTACAAACTCCAGGCCTTTGCGGATGATTTAGTTATCATATTGGAAGAACCATTGGATTCAATAGAGGACCTGATGACAACGTTAAGAATTTTTGGTGACATGGCAGGAATGAGAATAAACCAAAAGAAGACTAAATTACTTACCAAAAACATGAGAGAACATGAAAGACAAGAGCTAATAGAGAAGACGAACTTTCATGAGGAGAAGAAAATTCGATATTTAGGAATACAAATTACAAAGAAGACAAGTACATTATTCAAAGATAACTACATGAAACTAATGAAAGAGATACAGAACAATTTGGAGAAATGGGACAAATTACAACTATCGTTGTTGGGAAGAATTGCAGCAATTAAAATAACTATTTTACCAAAAATCCTATTCTTATTTCAGTCAATCCCTATAATATTAAAACAGTCATTTTTCAAAGAATTTAATAAGATAATCATGAGATTTATATGGCAAGGTAAAAAACCAAGAATTAAAATTAAGGCAATGCAAGATGCTAAGCAGAGGGGTGGCTTTGGTCTTCCTGACTGGGTTCTGTATTATAGAGCTTGTATTCTAGATTGGATAAAAGAATGGATAACTCTAGAAAATGATAGATTACTTAGCTTGGAGGGACATGATTTGCAATTAGGCTGGCATGCCTATTTATGGTATAAAAAGGACAAAGAACAAAAAAATTTTAATTCACATATGATAAGAAGAGCTTTACTGGGAATGTGGAGAAAAATTGTACAACAAATTTATTATAAAATACCTGTATGGGTGTCACCGTTAGAGGCCTTTATCCAACCCAGTCTTATGACAAAAACAAACTTTTTAAAATATCAAGATCTATTAAAAAAGGATGGTGAACTAAAGTCTAAAGAAGAGCTAGAGTCACAGAATATATAGAGAGAGTGGTGGCCTAGAGCACAGCTAGAATCTAGATATACAAAAGATAAAATAGAAGGCTTCTACTTAGAGCAAACGATTTTTGACAAACTTTTATTAGGTTCAAAAGAACAAACTGTTAAGAAAATGTGTAATTATATGTTGGAAATTAAGATGCAAGATGAAATGGTTAAGGAATGTATGATTAAGTGGGCACAAAATATAGGGCATAACATTGATATTGATTAATGGCTGAAAATATGGCAAAATAATATAAAGCTTACAAGATCGGTGAACTTTAAAGAGAATATATATAAGATGTTTTATAGATGGCACATGACCCCAGAAAAATTGTCAAAGATGTATACAGATGTATCAAATAAGTGTTGGAAATGTGAATCACAAGTGGGAAGCTATTATCATATGTGGTGGTCATGTGGAGTAGCGAAACAATATTGGAAAAGAGTGCATGTAATGTTGGAACAAATATTGCTCTGTAAAGTGCCATTAACCCCAGAACTGTTTTTATTGAGTATGATACCTGAAAATATAGATAAGTCAAAGAATTATATAGTTATATACATAGTTACGGCAGCTAGAATTTTATATGCTAAAAATTGGAAAAGATCGACGGTACCGAAACAAGAAGATCTTATTGAAAAGATACGGGAAATAGCCGAAATGGACATTTTATCAGAAGTCATGAAGGACTATCCCTTGCAAAAGGCAACAGAAAGATGGGATCTATTTAACAAGTGGACAGAATCAACAGGCAGCTTGTGAACAGTACATATTGAAAGGAGAACTGAATCTAGAAGGCAGAAAAGAGTAAATAGAATAATTTAAAATCTTGATATGGCAATAGGTACAGAATGGATGAAAGTATGTTATTGTCTCCCCTCTTCCTCATCAATCCCAATTCCCTTTTCCTTTCTGTTATCCCTTATAAAAAATAAAAAGTACTCCCTCTGGGAACAGCGAGAAAAAAAAAAAGAAATGCATTGAAAACCGGATAATCCGTTCCAATGGGAACGAATTGCCATCCTTAAGCGAAAATCGCCATAGGAAACATCGCTAAGTGAAACGCGGTTCCCCAATTGAAATGCATTGAAACCTATTCAATGCATCTCAATGGGGGGGGGGGAACAACAACAAATTAAAAAAGAGTCAGAACAAAGTCAAATTTGGTTAACAGAGGGTTTATTAAGTGCACTTTATTGTTTGAAACATTTTAAACAGTAAACTTTAACTTAAAAACATTTTAAAAACAGCAAACATGAGGCTGTTTAAACCATCGTTATGCTAAAGAGGTGACCCAAAATTTAATTGTTATGCAAAGCATGGTCCCAACCATCGCTAAGCGAAAATCGCCCATAGGGACCATCGTTAAACGAAGGGCAAAAAGGCTCAGAAAAAGTCATCGCTAAGCAATTTCATCGTTAAATTGAGCAATTGCTAAGCGAGGCACCACTGCATTTGTTATCTATTTTCAACTCTCTGTACATTTCAAGTGCCCAACCATTACAGTGCACCTAGTCCATATTATCAAGGTGTTTACTCTGCTAGATATCCCATGTATTACAATCTTTAAATGCTCATATGACATAAAACTTCTAAAAAACCATCAATTTCACCAAAAATACCGAGAACAACAAACATTTTGTTAAACACTCATTGCAAACGACCCCTACCCTGTATTTTCGAGTAACAGGACACCCAGCCCGAGCCAACTCTAACACAACAAGCAATATAAGCAATAGCCCCACCCCAAGAAAAAAGACAGACCCCCCAGCTGAGTACAACATAGAAATTCCACCGTAGCCAGAGTCTAATATACAAGCCAACTCACCCCACACCCCAGTTAAATCTAAATAATTTCCCCACCCATGCAAGGTACTGACACTCCTCCAGCAGATATTTCCAGAAGACATCAAGGCCCTTTTCCAACACTGCCTAACAACCACCTACTTTCAGTAGGATAACAAGTTCTATGAACAGACAGATGAAGTGGCCATGGGGAGCCCCCTCAGCCCAGTTACAGCAAACTTCTACAGTGGTACCTCGACTTACAAACTTAATCCGTATTGGAACGACATTCGTAAGTCAAAAAGTTCGTAACTCGAAGTACCATTTCCCATTGAAATGCATGGGAACGGAATTAATCCATTCCAGCATTTCAAAAGCCAAAAAAAGCAGGGGGAAAGGGCTGGAAAATTGAATTTCCAGGCCTTTCTCCCTGCCTTTTTGGCTTCAGAGGTCTCAAAGGGCTTCCTCCGATCTCAGGGGGAAAGCCCTTTGAGAACAAGGTCAAGGCTCTGTTTCCAAATTTTTTTTGCCTATGGGGCTGTTCATAAATGGCTCCCTGCAAAAAGGCAGGGAGAAAGGGCTGGAAATTCGAAGTTCCAGCCCTTTCTCCCTGCCTTTTTGCAGGAAGCCATTTACGAACGGCTCCGTTAGCAAAAAAAAAAAAAAAAAAAAAAAAGGCATTGACTTGCGAACAGAGCCTTGACCTTGTTCCTAGGTCGAGCTCTGTTTGCAAGTCGATGCCAATTTTTGCCAACGGAGCTGTTCGTAAATCGAAAAATCCGTATCTAGGGACGTTCAGAAGTCGAGGGTTGACCATACATGGAACATTTCGAAAAAAAGGCCCTGGCTTCGGCACCCTTCACACCCACAGTCTGGTTCCGATACATGGATGACACCTTCGCAGTTTGGAACCATGGTGAAGAAAAACTGGAAGAATTTCGAAACCATCTTAACAGCATCCACCCAATTATACAATTCACCATGGAAAAAGAAACAGAGGGCCAGCTCCCTTTCTTAGATGTCGTGGTCATACGCAAAACTGGCCTCCTATTGGGACACAAGGTCCACAGAAAACCCACACACAGAGACCGGTACCTACACAAACACTCCAACCACCACCCACGACAAAAAAGAGGCATAATCAAAACTCTGGTAGACCGTGCAAATGGGAACTGTGAAGCTCCATTTCTCAGCACCGAACTCAACCATCTGAATTGGGCCCTACAGGCGAATGGCTATTCCAAGAATGAATCCAAGAAAACAACACCAAACTGAAGAGGAAAAACAGGCACCCACAAATAAAGTATTTCTGCCTTACATCAAAGGGGTAATGGACCGCATGGGGAAACTTTTGAAAAAACACAGCCTACAAACAATATTTAGACCCACCACAAATATTACAGTCAGCAAAGGACAAAAGGAAGCCCCTCACCACTGCAGGAATATACCGGATACCTTGCAGTTGTGGACAGGTATACAGTGGTGCATCGCAAGACATGCGCTGTGTTTAACGACGAATCCGCATTACGACGAGGTTTTTGCAATCACAACAGCGATCGCAAAACAACATTTTAATGTGGGAATTTCGCTGCGTGATGATCGGTTCCCTGTTTTGGGAACCGATTTCCGCTTCCCAACGATCAGCTGATCGTCGGGTTTTCAAAATGGCCGTCAGATGCTCAGAATGGCTCCCTGCTGTGTTTAGGAGCCATTTTTCGCTGCACAGACACCTGAAAATGGCCGCCCCTATGGAGGATCTTCGCTGGACAGTGAGTTCTTAGCCAATTGGAACGCATTAAACAGGTTTTAATGTGTTTCAATGGTTTTTTTATTTTCGCTTAACGACATTTTCGTTCTACAGCGATTTTGCTGGAACGAATTAACGTAATGCGAGGCACCACTGTATATTGGAACCACAAAACACAGCTTTCACACCAGAATCAAACAACATGAGAGACACTGCAAACTAAAACAACCGGAAAAATCAGCAGTAGCTGAACATTCCCTAAAACAAACTGGGCATGAAATTCTATTTCAAAACACTGGACTACTGGACAACACCAGCAAGCTTTATGTTAGACTGCACAGGGAAGCCACTGAAATCCATAAGCACCAGCAGAGCTTCAACAAAGAAGAGGAAAGTCGATAAAACTTAATAAGGCTTGGCTCCCAGCACTGGAAAATACAGCCTGCAAAAGGTCAACCAACTCTACCCAGCCACGAGAGCCAGGGGTCATTGCACAAAAAAAGACCAGCTAAAGATTATCTGTCACAGTGACAGATAATCTCTCCCTCTTATCATAACAATACATCCACAACAAAAACACGCTGATCACCATCATCAACCTATCTCCTGAATAGGACAAAAAGCTGTTCCCACAGCTATAAATGCTCAACTATCCAGCAAACAGCAACAGAGCATGGACTGAGTTCCTACTCCAGTCCTCTGAAGATGCCAGCCACAGAGTCTGGAGAAACGTCAGGAACAACAACCATCAAAACACGGTCAAAGAGCCTGAAAAACCCACTACAACCATATATGGATATCGTTTCCTCTTCTTTTCACTTTAAAATACTGATTTTTCTTGATTGCAAAAGCATTGACACTCTGATGTATAACTGGATTGATAAGGATGCAGGAAAAGAATCTACAAATTTATTTTTTCTTGAATAACTATATTAAGATATATTGTTAGCAACTCTGGACTTTCGTCTATATAGGTAATAGATAAGCATATATAATTCTTAAACTTGAAATGTTTCATGTTAAATATAATAATAGAAAATGCTTAGTGAAAGATAAATATAGGTGTAAGATTATACTTCAGATAATGTATGTATGTTAATTATTATAAATCAGGAAGTTGTTTACTAAACTTAATAGTTGAAGCATTGATACAAAATATACATACACATACACACACACACACACACACACACACACATATTAAAAAACTTTTCTTACATCACAAACAGACATAAAAAACAAACAAAAACCTATATGCGGGAAGGTGTTTTCCATACAATCATATCCAATATATAGTCTGACTACATAAACCATATTGCCCTACTAAGATATTTAAACCATATTATAGATACACACACATATTAAAAAACTTTTATTACATCACAAACAGACATTAAAAAACAAATAAAAACTTATATGCGGGAAGGTGTTTTCCATACAATCATATCCAATATATAGTCTGACTACATAAACCATATTGCTCTACTAAGATATTTAAACCATATTATATATACACACACACATATTAAAAAACTTTTCTTACATCACAAACAGACATACAAAACAAACAAAAACATATATGCGGGAAGGTGTTTTCCATACAATCATATCCAATATATAGTCTGACTACATAAACCATATTGCCCTATTAATATATTTTAACCATATTATATTCTCCGTTTTAGAATATAACATGGTTTAAATATCTTGGTAAGGAAATATGGTTTATGTAGTCAGACTACATATTGGATACAGTGGTGCCTCGCATTGCGACGTTAATTCGTTCCAGCGAAATCGCTGCAAAACGAAAACGTCGCTACGTGATATTAAAAAGCCCATAGAAACGCATTAAAACGCGATTAATGCGTTCCTATGGGCTTAAAACTCACCGTTCAGCGAAGGTCCTCCATAGCGCGGCCATTTTTGGTGGGTGTAGATTGAGGAATCCGTCCCAGAAAACAGCGGACGGCCATTTTGTTTACCCAGCGGCCATTTTGATACCGCCAATCAGCAGTTAAAAAATCAACACTTTGCGATGATCGGTGCCCGAAGCAGGGAACCGATCATCGCAAAGTGAAATTCCCCCATAGGGAACATCACAAAGCAATCTCTTTTGCAACTGCAAAAAATGTGTTGCAAAGTGATTTCATCGCTAATCAGAGCGATCGCTATGCGAGGCACCACTGTATGATTGTATGGAAAACACCCCCGCACATATATATATGTTTTTGTTTGTTTTGTGTGTCTGTGATGTCATAAAAGTTATTTTTTTAAAAAAAAAGTTAGATCCTGCCTTTCAGACTGTCCCCTCCTATCAGACCTGCCACCTGGAACGATGGAAAGACTGATAAAAGCCATTGCCGAGATGCCCTCCTCTGCAGCTCCAAAGACTCCGAAGACAACTTTCCAAACAAATTGCTGTTGATTGTGAAAAATTGCCTCTTACCTCTTTCAGCATCTCTTCGGTCAACAGAGGGACCAGCAGCTTCGTCTTGCTCTCTCCAGCTGTGCGGAGGAGATCTTGGACAGCCTCATCAGCATCTTCCAGGCCCTGCAGCTGGATGCTAACCTGATGCTGAAGCTCTGAAAGGGAGAACATGGGATCGGTGGTTACCAATAAGAGAGTTGTAAGCCGCCCAGAGACCTCTGGGTAATGTGGGCGGCATATAAATAAATAAATAAATAAATAAATAAATAAATAAATAAATAAATAAATAAATAAATAAATAAATAAATAAATAAGAGGCGCAAGGAACAGAGTCTGGCAAATCTGTCCTAAGATGGTGGGCTTGGAAGGGCTGATGAGACCATCCAATCCAACCCCCTGCTGGACCTGGAAGCCAAGCCCTGGGAGGATAGACTGAAAGAACCCCCTCCCTCCCGCCCTCCTTCCGCCCCCCCCACCTACCTTTCTTTAAGTGGCCCTCCATATTGGACCACTTTGGCCCCAGAGGGGCCCTGGCTGCCAGATGGATAGGATATATCAATAATTAAACTAATAATAATAATGATAATGATATTGATAATAATAATGATGATAATAATGATGGTAATAATATTGATAATAATATTGATAATAATAATAATCAGAATAATAATAATCAGAATAATAATAATAATCAGAATAATGATAATAATAAGAATGATAAGAATAACAATAATTTGAGTGAACTAAGCAAAAAAAAATGGTTCTTTGCTCAGGACCGCATTCACTCTGAGGGAAAATTTTGAGGGGGGGACAGAGGGCTTGTCTTTCCTCTATGACATGTCTTGATGACCCGAGCTGGCCAAGGGGGGCAAGGCTGCTGGCCTGCAGGCTGCTTTCATCATCCTTAAAACCATTATGATCTGGCCTGTTTACTGCCCCCTGTTTACCACAACATCCCATCCCAGGAAGCCCTCTGGGACGCGTGAGGAAACCCCAAGCGGCTTTTGCCTCTCAGGGAACCAGACCCGGGAGGCCAAGTCGGCTTCCATCGTTCCAGGATGTCCTCTCAGCAGAAGAGGCTGCCCGGCCCTTTCCTGACTTATATGTGGGTCTGAGGTCTGCTCCTGGTCCTCTAAATAAAACCCACGGTGGTCCCAGCCAAGCATTTCTAGTCCTTCTCTAAGGGTGTGACTCCTCTGGAGAGCTGAACAATTCAGCATGGCTGGGGTTTGATTCACGGCCCATTTCACGTCTCAAACCGCCATCGGTGCTCACACGGGAGCCCTGGGTTGCTTCAAGCGTTCACCACTCATCCTTGCTGCACCGCAGGGAGACTTCCCATGCCCAGCTCCATCTCTTCCTCTGGTCCTGCCTCTTGGCCGCTACTCCTTCCTGGGCCTGCCTCTGCCGATTCTTTCCTGGCTGGCAGCCCCGAGGGCTCTCCGACTCCAGGGTGAAGGGGATATGGGGGGGGGGAGGTGCACCCAAGAACCCAGGAGAAGGTTGCCTCCCTGGGGACGCCCAGGCAGCACAGGGAGAACTCCAACAGATGAGTCCCAGAAATCCCCTAAATGGAGCACAACGCGGATACGTGTGGCCAGAAAAGAGTCCCAGGGCAGGGTGGGGGGTGGGTGCTGGAGGGTGGGGGAAGCGTTGCAAGTGTCCCCCTGATACGGTTCTAGAGGAGCCAGGGAGGGGGTACGTGCCCCAAAGAAACACGCCAGGTCTTGTTTGCAGACAAGTGGGGTAGAACTTCCCAGGTTCAGCCCAGGAGCCTGTCCGAGGATCCTCCCCCCCAGTCAAACCTGAGACAACTACATTTCTGAAAAAGCTTTTTATAGAAAAAGAATATGATGGAAAGGTCCTTCCTCGTTCCAGAATACAAAATATCAAAGGTCTGAACAGTCATGTTGCAAAGCATGCCACGATTCACAACTGAGAAAGAACCCCGATAGAATCACACACACCCCCAATCCGTTACTTCTCTTCCTTGCTCTCAAGTAAGGCGTGCAGGACTGACCTCATCTCTGGGGACATTAACTAGTTTAAACTAAATTGAAACCTGATGTCACCAGAAAAGCATCATCCCTGCCTGGGATACTTGAAAAGAAGGGAAAGGGGGAATAGATGGGTGGCGGGACTGATTTGGGAGTTCACCGTTGTCACGTTCCCGCGTGGCCCCTGGTTGTTCCACCAAGCGAAGGGCTCGCACTATGTGTCATTCAGCTCCCACTGGTTGATGACATCAACACTGTTTATCTTTCAGAACCAAGCAGACATTGTTTCTTGTTACAGATGATGACAGTACAAGCAGAGTTGTTAACTCTTAACCAAACTTCCTCCTTCCTCCTCTTCCTCCTCCTCAACCACCACTCTCCCTCACCCAGTTTCCAGCATCATCAAAACTCTATTCTCTCCCTCTCTTCCTCCTGCAGAGACTCTGGTGACTCCACCTCTAGAACACTCTCATTGGTCCATGCAGATATATCTCATTAATATTCATTATCTGGGCGGATGCCACTACCATTCATGCTGGTTGCAACGCTTGCCCAGAAAGCTTGGAGGGTCTCATCCGGCCATGGGGACACATGTCTTAGTGACCTGCTGGCTAGAGCAGGGGTCCCCAACCTTTTTCACCCCACGGACCGGCTGGGGAAGGCGAGGCACCCCCGCACCCATCTGCATGTGTGAATAAGTGCATGCGCTCTCTCTCAAGAGCGTGAGCACGCATGTGCGAGCAGCGTGCCACTGTATGCGCCTGCGCAAAGCATGGGGGTGCTCGTGCGCATGCAGAAATGGCGATGCAGCACTCGCACGTGGCACAGGGGCGCTCATGTGCATGTACAGTGCAGTGCTCACATGGGGTGTGGGGGCACTTGTGCACATGCACAAGCAGTGGTGCAGTGCTTGCATGGGGTGCAGGGGCGCTCATGGATATGCGCAAATGCGGTGCATCACTTGCATGGGGCGCAGGGGTCATGCGCCTTTTTCTTGGGCCTACCACCTTTGCAGGTGCATCTGATGGAGACAGAGGAAAAGGTCTTCTCTGTTGCTTGTCCCAGACTTTGGAACTCCCTCCCACTTGAGGCTAGGCAGGCCCCATCTTTGCTGTCCTCCTAGAAGCGAGCCAAGGCCTTTCTCTTCAGTCAAACTTTTCCTCCCTTGCTGGCTGCCCAAGTGGGATTTTGAAACGGATGGTTGTGCCTTTCTGTTATCAGTGTGTTTTTGAGGTGGCTTTTGTTGACCTTGTAGTGTGTGCTGTTTGATCCTTTTTAGCATTCGTATACCTTTTGGTTTTAGTTTTAAATATTATATTTTAATGATGTGAGCCACCTTGGGTCCTTTTGAAGGAGAAAAGCATGGTAAAATATTTTAAAGAAAATAAAATAACAACAGAGGTCTACATGCCAGCTTGAAAAAGGAAAAGTTCCCAGTGACGGGGGGGGGGGGAAGCTACTTTGGGAGCAGAAAAGACAGGAACTAATTGCAAGCAGGGTTTGTATCATGTGGTCAGTCAAAGACTTGACATTCACCTCTTTTAGAAGCAGTGCAAACCAGGTAGCCTAGGTATGGTTCTGTTAATGCATCCTGGCGCTAGCCTTCTTCCCCGTTTTCATTACACTCATTGACAGCTGAACATAACAGAGATATTTTCATATGTACCAGTGTTACCCTGGGGATCTCCCACTGGAGCTTTGGCCACGCGTCGCATTATTTTGTTCCAAAATACAGAGCTGAGTCTTGATCTGTTATCAAGAAAAAAGAGAGAAAAAATTCACAATCTTCAGAACAGGGTGTGATGATCTGAAGGAGAGTGGGATTTGTAGTCAAAGAAAATGTAGACTGTTACGTTCAAAGTGACATGATTTTAAAGTCTCGGAATGTGTTAGGCTGTGAGACTGTTTTTCAGATCCACTGACTGTCCTCTAAAGCCCACCGTGGTCCCAGCCGACCCACAGCTTGATCTTTCTGTGACACAGAGAGACATTGTGCACCTGCTCAGAGGTCTGAAACTGTGGAGGCAAATGAGGCTCAAGAGCTGGCATTAGGCAGTCACTCCTATTTTTCCAGTCATTGGAGCTCCATTGTGCCTTCAAACTAAACTAGCAAAGACAGGCAGACACACAATATTTACTTATTTCATTTATTTAAAATGTTTTCACCGCCCTTTCCTCCTAAAAAAGGAACCAAGGCGCCTTATATCATTGAAACAGAGGATGAAAGCTAAAAACAGGGAAGCTCTCCCGGTTGCATTCCTGCCTGCAAGGCACTCGGGTGTCAACACAGCAAGGGCTGTGGGGAGAGAATGTGGAGCAAGGAGGCCTAGAACTGGGGGGGGGGGGCGATCGGCAGCCATGGATACGGTTGCCATGGTTTCCAGATGACGCTTCAGCCATAACGTCATTTGGCTCCAGGCCCCGCCCACGCCGCCTGCTCTCCCCGCCCGCAACTGTGCCTTCGGAATCGGGCGAGCGCGCTCGACGTCATCGCCGCGCGACGGGAACGCCTGAGGGAGGAGGAGGAGGAGGCGGGCGGAGGGGCGATGAGGGGCTGGTTGTGGAGGCTCGGGCGGGACGGCTGGAGGCGGGCTCACGGGACGGCGGCGGCCGGGGAGCTGCCCAGGAGGCGAGCAGGGCCGCCCTGGAGGGTTCTTTTCTTCGGCACCGACGACTTCTCCGTCGAGACCCTCCGCGCCCTCCAGGCCGCTCGGTGTGTCCTGTGGCCCAGGGGTAGAAAGGGGAAGCGGGGGGTGGGGGGTGGGGGTCAGAGGTCAAGCGGAAGTTGGGTTGAAGGGTGGCTGAGCGGGGGGGGGGAGGCAGGGGGAGAAAGCCCCGGGAAGCAGACGCGTGGGCTGGGCGAGGGTCGTGGACAGCAGGCGGGTTCCCATCCATCCCTGTGTGGAACTGAGGGGCTCAGGGGCTGGAGGTTCCCTCGGGTGGTGCAAGGCTTCGTGGGCCGGACCAGGACCCAGCAGGCTTGGCTTCAGATCCCTCCAGGGCCGTTAAAACTCACTGGGGGGGGGGGAGCGTCATTCCTAAAATCCCTCCTTCGGTATCTCCCTTCCTTGGAAAGCCCTTCTAGAGTCGCTCTGCACAGGTTCCAACTTGACAGCCTCAGCAGGGACTTTTCCCGAGACCCTCAGGATCTATTCATTTATTTATCTATCTAATGACTACACTGGCATGAGAAAAACCTCCAAGCGGCTTCTCTCCCTCTCTGTATGTATGACGGAAAACAGTTTTAAAAGCCATCTGAAATAGCAAATGAAAAGCACATCTACAGCAAATGTAGAAATTGTGCAAAGAACTTAATAATTGTATTTTTGAAGGCTTTCACAGCCAGGATCCGATGGTTCTCTTAGGCTTTTCGGGTTGTTTGGCTGTGTTCTTAAGGTTGTTCTTCCTAACATTTCACCAGTGTCTGTGGCCGGTGTCTTCAGAGGACAGGAGTCGGAACTCTTGTTTGCACTCTGGGCTTAATAATTACTGGACAAAGTATGCGATCAAGTGCACATACTTTGTCCAGTAATGGAGGCTCTTGAAGGACTAAAGGCTTGTAGTGTGTAATTTAACCATATGGCAATAAGTCTGCAGAAAGCCATCATAGATGATTTACAAGATACAGAATAATGGGGATCCAGAGTGTTTGGGAGTAGAAGTATGAATAAAAAGACTAGTTCAGCAGCAGAGCATATCCTTTGTGCACAAATGACAGGCTCACTCCTTGTAATCTCTGGTGACTTCTTTGTGACCAAGACTTTAAGAGATGTGAGGCAAGCTTGAGCAGACTTTTCAGTGCGAGAGCCTCATTCTGTTTCAAAAGCAATCTCAGGGTGTTTTTATTTTGATGGTGGGTGGCGTCAAAGGATCAACCAGCATTTGAACTTACTATATCTTTAACAAAGCCTTAGAGGTTCAATCTTTTTTGGAATTGAGGAAGAAGAACACTGTGCAAAGGTTGGGAAATCACCAAACATTGATCTTACAGGGAAAGGACATAAGGAGAGACAACCAGTTTTAGCCCCAGGAGTTAAGTTTTCCCTCCCCTAGAGTAGACAGTACTGGCTTAGATGAGCAGATATCTGACTTGGTATAAAGCAGTTTTCTTGTGGGGTTTAGATCTTGGTGTGGTAGTAACTTAGCAGTGTCAAATCTTCCATTTGACCTCTTTTTTTAAAACGTCCTGTTGCAGGGAGCCCAGACCGAATGCTCTTGTAGACCATCTGGAGGTGGTGACTGTACAGCCCCAGCTGCCAAAAGGACTGCCTGTCAAGAACTATGCAGAGCAGTCTCAACTCCCTGTCCACTTCTGGCCAGATGTTGCCTCGTGCAAGCACTTTGACATCGGTGTGGTGGCATCATTTGGCCATCTGCTCCATGAGGACCTCATCTTGAAGTTCCCATAGTAAGACTGTGGTCTTGGAGCATGCTCAGTGTGATCTACATAATTCAGAGTATTTGGCTAATATATAAGTGGAAGGTCACTGACCACTGGGGAGGGATGCTGCGTGGGATGAAGTTACTGGTGCCTGAAGTAGAGCCTGCTAGAACTATTCCCTGAAGTATTCAGCTTATTATTAATCTCTCACAAGGTGAACAAAATGGGGGATCTTTATTACTGTGTTAAATCATTTCTATCTTACAATTTCAGTTTTATGTAACAATTTAAAAAAAATTCAGATTGTTTTCTTGTTCCACTTCCCTTATCCTTCAGTTCTCTGCTTCTCTACTGTCTACAGTTTATAAGGTTAATTGTCAGAATGCCAGCCTTGGGGGGGGGGGGAATTATTTTTAAATCAAATTGATTTAAATCACAATTAAAACATTTTAAAGTGGATTTTTTTAAAAAAATACAGTAAATAATAAAAAAATACAGTAAATAATAAAAAAACCCCACAATGTTTTAAATATAAAGCATGATTTAAATTGTGATTTAAGTCAAATGCACCCCCCTGATGGCAACATACATTTGTACATAAAGTGGAAAAGGGACCATAATTGAGCAGTATATATTTGCAACAACTTTACTGAATGTTAAGATGCCTATTTAAAAAGGGGTTGTCCTATCTGGAAAAAAAACCAACTTGGCGGCTGATGATATTAACAACTATCGTCCAGTTGCCAATATCCCCTTTATTGGCAAGCTGGTAGACAGAGTGGTGGCCAACCAGCTTCATGCTCTCCTGGAGGAGACTGGTGCCCTTGATCCATTCCAGTCTGTGTTCAGGCCGCATCGTGGCACGGAGACAGCATTGGTCACCCTGCAAGATGACCTCTTGAGGGAGGCCAATAGGGGCAAAGTGTTCTTGCTGGTTCTCCTCGACCTCTCAGTGGCCTTTGATACCACTGATACCACCTTTGATACCCCAGGTACCCTCCTGGGGAGGCTCTCGGGGTTGGGGGTTGATGCTCAGGCTTTGCCCTGGCTCAGATCCTTCCTGGAGGACCGTCCTCAGAGAGTTCAGCTTGCGGAGATGTTGTCCGCTCCATTGGCTCTCAATTGTGGAGTCCCGCAGGGGTCGGTCATCTCCCCAATGCTCTTTAATATCGATAGGAGGCCGCTGGGGGATGTCATCAGGAGTTTGGAAGCTTTGTGTCACCAATACGCAGATGACACCCATCTCTATCTCCCCTTCCATCCTTCTGCAGTGGATGCTGTCCCGTCCCTTGAGTGCTGCCTGGATGCGGTGCCGGGATGGATGAGGGAAAACAGACTGAGACTGAACCCGGAGAAGATGGAAATCCTGTGGGTGGGGGCCTCTGTTGTCTGGGTGCCTCCTTATCTTTTTTTTTGTGGGGGGGACACTGTTTCCATGAACGATGAGGTTCATAGCTTGGGCATGATTTTGGACCCATCGCTATCAGTGACATCTCAAATAGTGTCTGTGGTCCGGTCAGCTTATTTCCACCTAAAGCTGATCACCCAGGTACGTCCTTACCTTGACACCAGGTCCCTCACCACGCTGGTCCATGTGCTAGTAATCTCGAGATTAGACTATTGTAATGCCCTCTATGTGGGGCTGCCCTTGGAACTGCTACAGAGACTGCAATGGGTCCAGAATGCGGTGTTGAGACTTCTGAGTGGGGTTAGAAAATGTCAACATATATCCCCCACCCTGGCCGCCTTACACTGGCTACCTGTTCGCTTCCGTACCAGTTTCAAGGGGATGGTACTAACCTATAAGGCCCTAAATGGTTTGGAAGCTCAATATCTGGCTGAGCGCCTCCTTCCGGTTAGGTCTGCCCATCCTATACGATCATTGCAGGCAGGGCGGCTGAGAGGCCTGACCCCGAGAGAGGCCTGGAAAACAACCACCGGAAATCTGGCCTTTTTAACGGAACCTTCGCAACTATGGAACTCTCTTCTGCCCGCAGTCCGCCTTCCCCCTTCGCTGGGCACATTCAGAAAGCTATTAAACACCTCATTATTTAAACAGGCCTTCCCTGAACTAACTATACTGTGATACAGTAGTGTGCAATAATATAACTTCTATCATACTGCCATGTTCCATGTTTTTATTTTTCTCTACATTTAATTGTGTTTATTGTATTATAATTTTGTATTGTATATTAATGCTGCTATTTGCTATTTTGTTACTCTGCTGTTTTTTGTTATTCGTTGTCAACTGCCCAGAGTGGCCTTGGCTGCCAGATGGGTGGTATACAAATCAAATAAATAAATAAATTGGTCACTAAGTGCTTATGCATATTATAGAATTAGTATTCTCTTCTGATTTCCAAATTTCTTCTAAATTTCTGATTCAGTGGCGTATTGAATGTCCATCCCAGCTGTCTTCCGAGATGGCGTGGTCCCGCACCAATCATCCACACAGTACTCCATGGAGATACAGTTACTGGGGTGACAATAATGCAGATTAGGCCAAAGAGGTATAAATGCTATTTTATCTAATGGAATAACATGTCAAAACCTATTTTTTGTCAACTCTGAAAATTTTGTGGGTGCTGAGTGATCTTCCCATCTGTTAAAACTACATTGTGCCATTACAAATGCTTTTCTCTTTTTTATGTATTCAAAGGTTAGGATTATGCAGCTTGATTCTATATTTTTGTGCTGTCTGGAGCTTATTAAAAAAGACAATGGCTACTTAATAATAAGTACTAAGAACTTAGTTTGTTATTGTCAGTGTTTTTGGAGCCAAAGTGACAGAATAAGGAGAGCCCCAAGAATGCAAAACATTTTTCAGAAATGACAAGTGGAAGCAGGGTCAAAAAGAACTTGTTTAGGAGGTATATCCTACAGTGGGCATTGAATTAAGACTAGGGGTGGGAGAATGAGAGGAGAGGTTCGAATGGCATTGGTCGTCTGGAACCTAAAGCAAAACTTTCACACTACAAAAATGTTGTAGCAGGTTTCATGTGACCTCTTAAAACCATTGAGCAGTATGTTTTATGTAGAGATGTAGAAGTATGTAGAGATGTTCAGCCAAAACTGCCTTAGTTCATGTTTGTGCTGGTATCTCTGTACTGCAGTTTTTAAATAGATTATTTATTTATTTATTTAACTGATATGCCACCCACTCTAACCAAAGTAGAGTAGTATATCTACTATCTAGATTTTATAGAATAGTGGCACTTAAAGCAGCTCTGACTGAGGGCGACCTTGTAAGATCAAACACTGAAGGCTTGTTTCTTGCAGGGATGTGTATCAATAATTTTCTGACAGCTTCTTGTCCTCCCATTGATTTACAAACTCTCATGAGCTCTTACTCTTTGTTTAAAAACCATAACTCCAAGTTAAAAGTAAAAACGTAATGCTATGTGTTATGTCCATAGGTTTGATGTAGGTCCCATAATTAAACAGGAAACCATTCCAGTTCCACCCAACTGCACGGCAAAAGAATTGGAGTCAGTGTTATCCAAACTGGGTGCAGACATGGTAAGTTAACATGGCCCTTCTTCAAAGTGGGTTTTGCAACAAGAAATGGTAGTGAAGGTTTTATGTATCAGTGAACCAAACAAGAAGAACTTCATCATCCGATGGATGAAGCATTAATTTTTAGACAGATGAAACAATAAAAATGGAGAAACATGCTTCCCTGGTTTAGAAATTTGAATAAATATGATCACATTCGTTGGAGTCTATCTTTTGTAATATATGCTTTGGATTTTGTTTTCTCAGCTCATTGCTGTTCTAGAACACTTAGCCGAAAGTTTAAGGAACAAGAGAGAGCAGCCAAAGGAAGGAACAACAGCTGGTATGTTTGGAGTATTTCTTGAATGAAGTCAGTATTGCCTAATACAAGGGTCCCCAAGACCCGGGCCACAGACCAGTCCCAGTCCGTGGCCTTGGAAGGACTGGGCCACTGGGACAGATGAGTGGCGAGCAGGAGGTGAGCGGTGAGCGAAGCTCCGCCTCCTGTCAGCGTGCTCCTATCAGGTTCTGAGCTGCTGCTGATCTAACAGGAGGTGGAGCTTCGCTCCCCTCCTGTTGCTGCAAGATCTGCTGGGCCTGTGGCATTAGAGTCTAATGTAGAAGTCTGCACTCCTATTAGATTTTAAGCTGCTGCTGATCTAACAGGAGGTGGAGCTTCAATTGCATTTCACCTCCTGCTCACCACTCATCTTGTCCTGGTATAATACATGTAATGGGCTTGATTCAAAGCTGTTTTCCAGCAACCTACTGCATAA
Organism: Pogona vitticeps; assembly: GCF_051106095.1. Classification (NCBI taxonomy): domain Eukaryota; kingdom Metazoa; phylum Chordata; class Lepidosauria; order Squamata; family Agamidae; genus Pogona; species Pogona vitticeps. The sequence goes on along the minus strand of NC_135794.1, from coordinate 10,615,396 downwards.
CAAATACCCTCCCCCAGACCTTGGGAGAATGGTCTTCAACTAAACCTGTCCCTGGTGTCAGAAAGGCTGGAAATCACTGGTGTAATAGACTGGTGCAATTCCCTTCTTAATTTACTATTATTTTATTAGTTAGGGTTCTTCTACAAGGTGTTTGAAATAAGTCAATTAGTTTTTCACCAGGAATCTTTTCTCTCCCCCCCCCCCATTTAGGAAAGCTAGGAGCAGCAGCTGATTCTTCTAATGAATCACCGTAGAGCATCAGGATTTGTGGGTGGGTGGCAGTGGTGGGATTCAGCAGGCCAACAAACGCTTCTGCAGAACCAATAATACATTAGCTACCGGTTCTGTAGAACTAGCGCGAACCTGCTGAATCCCACCATTGGTGGGTTGGGAGCCCAAGAGGTGAGTATGGTGGCATTCTTTTAAGATGAGGAAGGATTATGACATTACCGTACACTGTAGTAAATTAATACTAGTGATGCAATTATCTGAATGGTGGGTTTATTTAGAAGAGATGTCCAAATATTTAAAGAGCTAAGGTGTAAAATGAGGTCTGTTGACTCCTGCATTTGCTTTTATCTTAAAGCTCCTAAAGTTACTGCTGCTATGAGCTGCATTGAATGGGAAGAGCAGGCCCCTGAGCAAATACTAAGGATGCACCGTGCCTTGGGAACATTGGTAAGAACAGTCTTGCAAATCGGTTTACAAAAATTACTCACTTCCAACTTTTACTTTGCTGTGCCTTCAAAAGAACACAGAGTAACATTCCGCCTAGAGTGGTCCATCGGTCCAGATAGGTGGGGTATAAATCAAATAAATAATAATAATAATAATAACATTCAAGAAAAGCAACAAAAATTACTACTATAGTAGCATAGTTGAAGCTTCTGGTCCACCCTCAAATAGAAAGTGACCAAAAACCAAACATAAATTGTGTGCCTTTTCCCCAACATAACTTTGTAGAGCTTGGCAGGTGAAATATGTGTTATTTTTGTTAGCCTTAGATTTCGCTTCATGTATTAAACATTCCAGTGACACACTCCTCTTTCTTGGTGCTGATACATTTAATTGCAGGCCAGAGAAGCTGGTGGTGGATAAAGCCAGTTATTGAGTAGAGTGCTATGTGAAGTATTGGTGGTTTTGCGGCCCTAGACTAACAAGACTGCTCTGCTCCTATGCCTGGAGACCTCCTCCAGGCTGAGCGGACATCCTGTTGATTTTACACATGCCATGCCTCTGCTGAAACACCATCAGGGGAAAGGAGGAATTGGTTCTTTTCTCTACTGGTAACTGAGCATGGCACCTTCCCAGAGGTGGCAGGCTTGGTCTGTCAAGAGTACATGCTTTGCATGCAGTTGTCCCACGTTAAGTCCTTGGTAGGCCTGGGGAACTGAATGTCTGAACTCCCTAGAGAACCATTTCCAGTCATTGCAACTCTGGGCCAGGTGGAGTCGTGGTCTGGCTCAATGTAAGACAGTTCCTTAGAATTCCTGTAAAGCAGCAAGTACTGTAACTCTGAATTTCTCCCATATAAGTCAGGCAAAAAAACAAAAGAGAAATAAAAAGTAAGAAAACTCTTGTGGCACCTTAAAGACTAACTGCTATATTTCAGTGTAAGCTTTCATGGACAACACCACTTCCTGAGACACAAGATGCCTCGTGTTAATATATGTTGTGCCTAGATATTTTATTGTGCTGTATCTTTTCAGATGCCCCTGCGAACACTGTGGATGGGCAGTGTGGTAAAGCTCCTGGATCTTGCAGAAGTGGAGACATTGCCTGATTTTATTGGTTCGTAAATGAATCATTTAATATTCCCATTTGTAAAACGCTGGGGAATAAAGGTTAAATGACACTGCAGGGCATTCTATGAAGTAGAGCTTATATTTCTTTTGTTGCCCATAATTTGTTTCCTGCAAGTGTTTTTACTACTGTTTCGGTATCCAGCTTGGCTGTATGTCCCCTTCTGAAAGTACTGCTTTGGATCTATAAAGCCTTTAGTAACCCAAAGCTAAGCCACTCCACTTACATAGGAAAGTGGTAGTTGTGCTATCGTGCATCGTGACATCTAAGGTCAGCGAAAAGCACCGTGCATGTATTGATCCCAGAAACAAATTTGGAGAGTATGAGGTGTGTTAAGATTTATTAGCTGATCCAGCTGAGTTACAAAAGTCTCTACTTGAGCCTTACAAAGGCCAGAGTTTAAGGAGCACTGGGAAGCACGTTTAAGATCTGTTACTTTGATGAGGTTATAGAAGGAGGTTGAACCATTGAGAGTGTCCTAACCTATGGCATTCTGGCATGGTTTGGGAGTAGCTCTGTAGCAGACAAAAAAGCTCTACAGAGAACCATTAAAATTGCCCAGAATATCATCGGGCTCCAGCTACCAACCCTGGATGACATCTTCACATCCCGCTGTCTAAGGAAGTCACACAGCCTCCTGAGAGACTCTTCCCATCCTGCTTATAAGTTTTTTGAACTGTTGCCGTCTGGCAGAAAATATAGAACAATTAAGACTCGGACCACACGTTTTCTCAATAGTTTTTATCCCAGAGCTATAATTGCAATTAATAATGAGCTTAAAGACCACCAGTAGTGAATAATTAGTTGGACTGTGTTACTTGGCCTGCGGTGTAGATGTTTGTATTTTTAGTGGGGGATTTTTAAGTGGGTGGGGAGTGTTTGGGGAATTTTGTGTGTGTGCATGTGTCTGGTCTCTGGGTGTCTGTGAATTTCATTGTATGGGTATACTGTGTATATACTTACAATGACAATATATTATTATTATAATAACTTAATAATCACTTGTTGTGGGAAAGCAATGAGTAGAACACGTGTTTTCCGTCCAGATAGGTTAAGACCTGAAAATGAGATTCTCCCAGGATCAGTGTTCTACGATAAGAAGTCAGAAGCATTAGTGATCCACTGCAAGGTATGTTCCTAAGTGTGGTATTCCATTCTTTAAAAACCCCCTTTCCCTGTTGGGGCAGTGGTCTAGTCCCAATTTGTTAAACTGAAGGAATGGTTTCAAATGTAGCTTTATGCTCTACTTGCTTGCTCATGTCGTCTTTACCCTGGCTTCAAAATGCACACTATGGTGGATGCTAATGCCTTTCTGGAACCTCTGCCTTCTCCTTCTCCCAGACAAAGTTCGGGGGTTTCATCAGGCCCTGCCCCCCCATGTTCTCCAAGCTGACTCCTGTAGCCAAAGAAAGATGGCATTACAAAGCCTTGAAAGCCGAGAGGAACAGCATGCTTAGCCTCTAGCTGTGGGCAGTGACCCTGTAGACTTGCAGGAAGTGCTCTGGCCTTTCCCAGTCTCACTTTGCCTATTTCCCTTTTCTAGGAAGGCTGGGTTGGAGCAAAGACCGTGATCCTTAAGAAGAAGCTGACAGCTGTTGAATTCTACAATGGATATTTGCATCCCTGGTTTCAGCAGAATTCCAAAATGCCTCTCAGAGAGTGCAGGTTTCAGACACTCCAGATGGCCAGAACAAAAAACAGTTCCAAAAGCAGAGTGTTGCATCCACACAATGCACAGCAGCAATTGACTTGAATTACTGTCCGGAAGAATCCGGTGATGATTCCAAATGACATGGCTGGAAGCCCCTCAGCATTGTTTCAAATCCGTCCTTAAGTGAAGGGTTCCTTTTGAACACTTGAACGGATTTTTCAGTGCAGCCAGAAGGATTTCCTGGAATCCATATCCTCTGTTATGAGCATGTTCTGAGGTTCTTTTCTAAAGTACAGCTTTGTGATCCAAAAGAACAATGCAGAATTTAGTAACAGCCATTTTGAAAAATGCTGGAAGAGAACAATGTCCAACTTTCTATATTGGACAACATAAATACTCATTGAATAAAATTGCTGGTGTATCATCTAGAAATGGAAAGCTTCAGCTAGCCGGGATATGGACTGTAATTTTTAATCGATCCCTGACACTATGCGCAGTTCCCGTCTGTCTCAAGGCTTCCGTCATCGTTCCACTACCTAAAAAGTTGCCTACAAACAGTGCGAATGACTACAGGCCGGTGGCACTAACTTCAATCTTAATGAAGTGCTTTGAGCAGTTAGTTCGGAAATATATTATCTCCTGCCTTCCTGATCCCTTTGATGGGCTTCAGTTTGCTTATAAAGAAAATAGATCAACCGAGGATGCGATCAATACTGTGCTTTATATGGCTTTATCCCACTTGGAAACACAAGGGAATTATGTAAGAATGCTGTTCGCAGACTTTAGCTCTGCTTTTAACACCATTATACCCCACAGATTAATAGACAAACTTAAAGATCTTGATTTTCCAGATTCTATCTGTCTGTGGATTTTGGATTTTTTAACAAATCGTCCACAAAGGGTTAAACTGAATGACTACATCTCTACTGACAAGATACTCAGCACTGGCACTCCACAAGGCTGTGTCCTTAGTCCACTACTGTTCTCCATTTGTTCATCGGATTGCACCAATAACCATCCCAGTAATAGGATTATCAAATTTGCAGACGATACTACACTAGTAGGACTTATCTCTGGGGATGATGAGTCTGCGTATCGGGACGAGGTATTACAGCTATCCCGCTGGTGCAAAAAACCCAATCTTTTATTTAACATCCAAAAAACCAAGGAATTCATAGTGGACTATAGGAAAAAAAGAGCATTCAGCCACTGTATATAGATGGAGTTTGTGTGGAACAGGTGGTTGAATGTAAGTTTCTTGGGACTATCATAACAAATGACCTGACTTGGAGTGCAAACACCGCTGCGTTAATCAATAAGGCACAACAACGGTTGTATTTTCTAAGGATTCTTAGAAAGCAACAATTGACTGAGAGTTTGTTAATCACCTTCTATCGGAGTTTGATTGAGAGCATATTATCCTACTGTCTCTGTGTATGGTTCACGAGCTGCACAGTGGCAGAGAAAAAGGCAATTCAAAGGGTGATTAAGACGGCCCAAAACATCATTGGCTGTTCACTCCCCTCTTTGGAAGAATTGTATAAGAACAGATGTAAGAGGAAGATATCTAACATACTGAAAGACTCCTCTCATCCGGGACATCAGCTCTTTAAATTATTACCATCAGGAAGGAGATTCAGGGTATTGAAAGCAAGGACAAGCAGATTCAAGAACAATTTTTACCCAAGTGCAGTATTGAGTTTAAATGCGGGGCCATAGGTTTTTGGTGGAATTTTAATTGCTGAGAGAAAACGGGGTATCTATATTTGGATGGTGAAAGTTGTGTATATTTTAACTTTTTTTTTGTAGTGTTGTCCAGTTTTACCTTGGGGAAGAGCACCTCATTTCATTGCACCCACTTGTGAGCGCAATGACAAATAAATTTCTTATGTCTTATGTCTTATGTCTTTCTGTGGTGTATACTGTAGATGTGCCAGTCCTTAACATTTGTCACACTCTTGAATTGCCAAGCAGACTAAGGCCCTAGTCACACGAGGGAAAAGTTTTCCAGTTCTTCCATTACTTTCCATACCTCTGTTGTGCTGTGGTTTGTATCCCAGGACTACTGTCCCAAGAACTTTTATCAGTACCAGTTAATTTCCTCCTGTTTTATTTTATGCCCTGCCATCTTAGAGGGAGACTTGTTTCTGCTATAATGATTTATCAATGAATTATGTTTATTGATATAAAAATAATTTATTTTTATTGACTCGCACTCGGGCATGAAACTGAGCCTTGATTGCCTGCCTTCCATCTCAAGCAGAGGAGGGGCTTATAGCTCCCCTGCTACAACAGCTGGACTGGCGACGTGCCTGTTCCCAGGCCCAATTCAAAGTGCTGGTGATGACCTACAGTCGGAAGCCCTTTACCGTCTGGGTTCAGGCTCCCCGGTGGACCGTCTCTCTCCTGATGACCCGTCACAGATCCTACCTTGTTGTTGTTGTTGTTGTTCTGCCTCTCTCCTGATCAGGAGACACAAGGCAGCTCACCATGTTAGAAAAGTAGATTTAAAAACGTTTAATGCAAATTAAAAAGCAATTAAACTTTCTGTTCATAAAAATACAGTTGAGTCATTCAAAGTGAGCAAATATGAAAAATGATCAGAACTTTTAAAAGGCATTGGGGACTTAAATGTGATGGTTAGAAGTTTGCCCTTCTCTTGGCCCCACTTGGCATCCCAGGAGTCTTTGACAGGGACGTAGAGAGAGGGGCTTCCCTCCGGTTGCGAGATGCCCTCCCTTGGCACAGAGGTGGGCCACCTCCCTTTTCTCCTTTCAGCAACACTGAAAGACCTGCCTCCTTAGGTAGGCTTTTAATATCTAGGATTGAGTGGATGCTCCAGGACGCTGGACATATGTTTGTTTTAAGTGGGGTTTGAAAGTTTAAAAATGCCTTTTGTTATTACATAATGAACGGATTGCTTTTTAATTATTCTTGTATACTTCACTTTTTAAAACTTTGTCATCCATGGTGTATTTCGGCTGACCAGGTGTTTTAATCCTTACGGGGCCCTCACCAGGAGAAGGTTGACCAAGAAATGGGACGAAGCAAGCAATCCGTCGAGGACTCTCCAAAAAGGAACCTCTCCTCTCCGGCAGCAGCTTAAGCGATGTGGCAGAGGAGGCCAAAGGAAAGGAGCGCCCTCTTCTCCTTCGGGCCTTGTACCCATCTGCCCTTGGCTTCAGTCTTGCCCATCTCGGGCACAGAGCCCCCAACCAATTCTAGAGGAAGCGTTCAGCCTTGGAGGAGAATTCTCTCCTCGAACGGAAGGCAACCTTCTTCAATCTGGCCCCCCTCTCACAATCTCTGACCCCCAGACATGCTGGCTGAGGCCTGGGAGAGTTGTAATCCCGGATGCCCAGAAGGCCTTGGCTTGGCAAAGCTTGTTCTCCAAGAGCCTTTTGATTTCATCCCCGGGTCTGAATTCAGCCAGGGCTCTTTCAGATCAGCAAACTCTACGTATTTAATCCCCAAGGTGGTGGAATTCAGTAACCAACGCAGGACAGAATCCCTCTTTCACACAAAGCTAACAAAAAACAAGACTGCATTCAAATTTGTGAAAACTTCTATATCACATTTTAATAAAGAAGAATCCAAAGTTTAGCCGTTTTACAAGGTGGGAAACTTGAATACATTCTCTATAATAACGTACACATTGACATGAAAAATGATACGGACGTCTTAACCTTATCCTTCTTGACGGGTAGTTTATTGTTTCAGAGAGATACTGTATGTTGAGGCTCCACCCTGTAGATCTCTTCTTGTGCAAACTGAGGACTGCTCGTGAGACGTCTTCTTCTTCTTCTCCACTGAGGACAGAGGGTACTTTTTTTTTCATCTTCAAGCTGTGTTTAGAGGCTTTAAGCTGGAGGTCTCTTGCTAGGAGTTACAGGCTCTTGTGGGATGTCTTCTTCATCCCTGTCGTGCAGAGGGTTTTCTGGTTTGGGGTTTCCTGGCTGCAATTTGTAACCTCACCCAAAAAGATTTCCTTTGGTCTTCCAGAAACTTTTCAGGTGTTTACAATCCCTTTGATCAGTTGTCCATCATATTCTGGTTCTGCTTAACTCCCAACCCCATCCGTTAACATCTGAACAGAAAACAACAAAGATTTGGTGAAGAGTCGGCAATTTTTTTTTTGTTAGGTTTTAGGTCCAACCTATCACCTCTTCCTCAGATCCTTTTCAAAGTAGACCCAAAGGGTTTTGTGAAGTCTGCAGATTTGTCCACCGCTGGACCTTTGGATTGATTTCTAAGGCACCCATAGAAGCCAATGCATGATGGAACTAATGCTTTCAGGAAAGCTTTGTCAAATACGCAGCCCTACTTCTGGGCAGAAAAGGGAGCGATTTCATGTCAGCTCTCAGGTCTCTTTTCCTGTAGAGAAATCAATATTTCCAGGAGAAAAGTACAAAGGGACTCGGAGGGGGACTAATCTGGTCTACCTTGGGATCATAAGAGAAAAGGGAAGGGAAAGGAAAGGGGGAGGAAAGGAGATGAGTTAGGGATGGGAAAGGAAAGAGGGAGGAAAGGAGATTAGTTAGGGAAGGGAAAGGAAAGGAAAGGGGGAGGAAAGGAGATTAGTTAGGGATGGGAAAGGAAAGGGGGAGGAAAGGAGATTAGTTAGGGAAGGGAAAGGAAAGGAAAGGGGGAGGAAAGGAGATTAGTTAGGGAAGGGAAAGGAAAGAGGGAGGAAAGGAGATTAGTTAGGGAAGGGAAAGGAAAGGAAAGGGGGAGGAAAGGAGATTAGTTAGGGAAGGGAAAGGAAAGGAAAGGGGGAGGAAAGGAGATTAGTTAGGGAAGGGAAAGGAAAGAGGGAGGGAAGGAGATTAGTTAGGGAAGGGAAAGGAAAGGAAAGGGGGAGGAAAGGAGATTAGTTAGGGATGGGAAAGGAAAGAGGGAGGGAAGGAGATTAGTTAGGGAAGGGAAAGGAAAGGAAAGGGGGAGGAAAGGAGATTAGTTAGGGATGGGAAAGGAAAGGGGGAGGAAAGGAGATTAGTTAGGGAAGGGAAAGGAAAGGAAAGGGGGAGGAAAGGAGATTAGTTAGGGAAGGGAAAGGAAAGAGGGAGGAAAGGAGATTAGTTAGGGAAGGGAAAGGAAAGGAAAGGGGGAGGAAAGGAGATTAGTTAGGGAAGGGAAAGGAAAGGAAAGGGGGAGGAAAGGAGATTAGTTAGGGAAGGGAAAGGAAAGAGGGAGGGAAGGAGATTAGTTAGGGAAGGGAAAGGAAAGGAAAGGGGGAGGAAAGGAGATTAGTTAGGGATGGGAAAGGAAAGAGGGAGGGAAGGAGATTAGTTAGGGAAGGGAAAGGAAAGGAAAGGGGGAGGAAAGGAGATTAGTTAGGGATGGGAAAGGAAAGAGGGAGGAAAGGAGATTAGTTAGGGAAGGGAAAGGAAAGGAAAGGAAAGGGGGAGGAAAGGAGATTAGTTAGGGAAGGGAAAAGAAAGAGGGAGGAAAGGAGATTAGTTAGGGAAGGGAAAGGAAAGGAAAGAGGGAGGAAAGGAGATTAGTTAGGGAAGGGAAAGGAAAGGAAAGGGGGAGGAAAGGAGATTAGTTAGGGATGGGAAAGGAAAGGAAAGAGGGAGGGAAGGAGATTAGTTAGGGAAGGGAAAGGAAAGGAAAGGGGGAGGAAAGGAGATTAGTTAGGGAAGGGAAAGGAAAGGAAAGGGGGAGGAAAGGAGATTAGTTAGGGAAGGGAAAGGAAAGAGAGAGGGAAGGAGATTAGTTAGGGAACGGAAAGGAAAGGAAAGGGGGAGGAAAGGAGATTAGTTAGGGAAGGGAAAGGAAAGAGGGAGGGAAGGAGATTAGTTAGGGAAGGGAAAGGAAAGGAAAGGGGGAGGAAAGGAGATTAGTTAGGGATGGGAAAGGAAAGGAAAGAGGGATGGAAGGAGATTAGTTAGGGAAGGGAAAGGAAAGGAAAGAGGGATGGAAGGAGATTAGTTAGGGAAGGGAAAGGAAAGGAAAGTTTGAGGAAAGGAGATTAGTTAGGGAAGGAAAAGGAAAGAGGGAGGGAAGTAGATTAGTTAGGGAAGGGAAAGGAAAGAGGGAGGGAAGGAGATTAGTTAGGGAAGGGAAAGGAAAGGAAAGGGGGAGGAAAGGAGATTAGTTAGGGATGGGAAAGGAAAGGAAAGAGGGAGGGAAGGAGATTAGTTAGGGAAGGGAAAGGAAAGGAAAGAGGGATGGAAGGAGATTAGTTAGGGAAGGGAAAGGAAAGGAAAGTTTGAGGAAAGGAGATTAGTTAGGGAAGGAAAAGGAAAGAGGGAGGGAAGTAGATTAGTTAGGGAAGGGAAAGGAAAGGAAAGGGGGAGGAAAGGAGATTAGTTAGGGATGGGAAAGGAAAGGGGGAGGAAAGGAGATTAGTTAGGGAACGGAAAGGAAAGGAAAGGGGGAGGAAAGGAGATTAGTTAGGGAAGGGAAAGGAAAGAGGGAGGGAAGGAGATTAGTTAGGGATGGGAAAGGAAAGGAAAGGGGGAGGAAAGGAGATTAGTTAGGGATGGGAAAGGAAACAGGGAGGAAAGGAGATTAGTTAGGGAAGGGAAAGGAAAGGAAAGGGGGAGGAAAGGAGATTAGTTAGGGAAGGGAAAGGAAAGGAAAGGGGGAGGAAAGGAGATTAGTTAGGGATGGGAAAGGAAAGAGGGAGGAAAGGAGATTAGTTAGGGATTGGAAAGGAAAGAGGGAGGAAAGGAGATTAGTTAGGGATGGGAAAAGAAAGGAAAGGGGGAGGAAAGGAGATTAGTTAGGGATGGGAAAGGAAAGGAAAGGGGGAGGAAAGGAGATTAGTTAGGGATGGGAAAGGAAACAGGGAGGAAAGGAGATTAGTTAGGGAAGGGAAAGGAAAGGAAAGGGGGAGGAAAGGAGATTAGTTAGGGAAGGGAAAGGAAAGGAAAGGGGGAGGAAAGGAGATTAGTTAGGGATGGGAAAGGAAAGAGGGAGGAAAGGAGATTAGTTAGGGATTGGAAAGGAAAGAGGGAGGAAAGGAGATTAGTTAGGGAAGGGAAAGGAAAGGAAAGGGGGAGGAAAGGAGATTAGTTAGGGATGGGAAAGGAAAGAGGGAGGAAAGGAGATTAGTTAGGGAAGGGAAAGGAAAGGAAAGGGGGAGGAAAGGAGATTAGTTAGGGAAGGGAAAGGAAAGGAAAGGGGGAGGAAAGGAGATTAGTTAGGGATGGGAAAGGAAAGAGGGAGGAAAGGAGATTAGTTAGGGAAGGGAAAGGAAAGGAAAGGGGGAGGAAAGGAGATTAGTTAGGGATGGGAAAGGAAACAGGGAGGAAAGGAGATTAGTTAGGGAAGGGAAAGGAAAGGAAAGGGGGAGGAAAGGAGATTAGTTAGGGAAGGGAAAGGAAAGGAAAGGGGGAGGAAAGGAGATTAGTTAGGGATGGGAAAGGAAAGAGGGAGGAAAGGAGATTAGTTAGGGATTGGAAAGGAAAGAGGGAGGAAAGGAGATTAGTTAGGGATGGGAAAAGAAAGGAAAGGGGGAGGAAAGGAGATTAGTTAGGGATGGGAAAGGAAAGGAAAGGGGGAGGAAAGGAGATTAGTTAGGGATGGGAAAGGAAAGGAAAGGGGGAGGAAAGGAGATTAGTTAGGGATTGGAAAGGAAAGAGGGAGGAAAGGAGATTAGTTAGGGATGGGAAAGGAAAGAGGGAGGAAAGGAGATTAGTTAGGGAAGGGAAAGGAAAGGAAAGGGGGAGGAAAGGAGATTAGTTAGGGATGGGAAAGGAAAGAGGGAGGAAAGGAGATTAGTTAGGGAAGGGAAAGGAAAGGAAAGGGGGAGGAAAGGAGATTAGTTAGGGATGGGAAAGGAAAGAGGGAGGAAAGGAGATTAGTTAGGGATGGGAAAGGAAAGATAGAGTAAAGGAGATTAGTTAGGGAAGGGAAAGGAAAGGAAAGGGGGAGGAAAGGAGATTAGTTAGGGATGGGAAAGGAAAGAGGGAGGAAAGGAGATTAGTTAGGGATGGGAAAGGAAAGGGGGAGGAAAGGAGATTAGTTAGGGATGGGAAAGGAAAGAGGGAGGAAAGGAGATTTGTTAGGGAAGGGAAAGGAAAGGAAAGGGGGAGGAAAGGAGATTAGTTAGGGATGGGAAAGGAAAGGAAAGGGGGAGGAAAGGAGATTAGTTAGGGATGGGAAAGGAAAGGAAAGGGGGAGGAAAGGAGATTAGTTAGGGATGGGAAAGGAAAGAGGGAGGAAAGGAGATTAGTTAGGGATGAGAAAGGAAAGAGGGAGGAAAGGAGATTAGTTAGGGAAGGGAAAGGAAAGGAAAGGCGGAGGAAAGGAGTAGTTAAAGAAGGGAAAGGAAAGGAAAGGAAAGGGGGAGGAAAGGAGATTAGTTAGGGATGGGAAAGGAAAGAGGGAGGAAAGGAGATTAGTTAGGGAAGGGAAAGGAAAGGAAAGGCGGAGGAAAGGAGTAGTTAAAGAAGGGAAAGGAAAGGAAAGGGGGAGGAAAGGAGATTAGTTAGGGATGGGAAAGGAAAGAGGGAGGAAAGGAGATTAGTTAGGGATGGGAAAGGAAAGGGGGAGGAAAGGAGATTAGTTAGGGATGGGAAAGGAAAGAGGGAGGAAAGGAGATTAGTTAGGGAAGGGAAAGGAAAGGAAAGGGGGAGGAAAGGAGATTAGTTAGGGAAGGGAAAGGAAAGGAAAGGGGGAGGAAAGGAGATTAGTTAGGGATGGGAAAGGAAAGAGGGAGGAAAGGAGATTAGTTAGGGAAGGGAAAGGAAAGGAAAGAGGGAGGAAAGGAGATTAGTTAGGGATGGGAAAGGAAAGAGGGAGGAAAGGAGATTAGTTAGGGATGGGAAAGGAAAGAGGGAGGGAAGGAGATTAGTTAGGGAAGAGAAAGGAAAGGAAAGGGGGAGGAAAGGAGATTAGTTAGGGATGGGAAAGGAAAGAGGGAGGAAAGGAGATTAGTTAGGGATGGGAAAGGAAAGAGGGAGGAAAGGAGATTAGTTAGGGATGGGAAAGGAAAGGGGGAGGAAAGGAGATTAGTTAGGGAAGGGAAAGGAAAGAGGGAGGAAAGGAGATTAGTTAGGGAAGGGAAAGGAAAGGAAAGGAAAGGGGGAGGAAAGGAGATTAGATAGGGATGGGAAAGGAAAGAGGGAGGAAAGGAGATTAGATAGGGATGGGAAAGGAAAGAGGGAGGAAAGGAGATTAGTTAGGGAAGGGAAAGGAAAGGAAAGGGGGAGGAAAGGAGATTAGATAGGGATGGGAAAGGAAAGGGGAAGGAAAGGAGTTTAGATAAGGATTCGAAAGGAAAGGGGGAGGAAAGGAGTTTACACAGGGTTGGAAAAAGGAAAGGTTTAGGAAAGGAGTTTAGATAAGGATGGGAAAGGAAAGGGGGAGGAAAAGAGTTTAGGTAGGGATGGGAAAGGGAAGGTTTAGGAAAGGAATTTAGATAGGGATGGGAAAAACCCACAACAACCATCTATATATATTTTTTGTACCAAAATGGAAACCTCTGATTTTTGTCTGGGTTTATTTGATCAGTGTGACCAGAAAGTTTAATCCCCCTCCGTTTGTCTTCATCTTATTATTATGGTTTTTTTAACCTATGGTTGTGCATCTCCTTTGCTTTGGCTTTTTTTCTTCAATGATCTAAATAATTTTTCAACAAAAGAACATTCAGGAAGAAGAGCTGTCTTCAATCCCTGACGAATTCCAGTTCCTCAGAGAAGATCAGCGGTGGACCAAACCTGCAGAATTCATTCGTTACCTGACCTTCTCTAGGCCAGAGGAGGATCTGAGAAATGGCGAGGAGTTGGTACCCTCAAACCTGAGCCTCTCCCTTCTTTTCTCAACGTCGAATCCGTCGGCCTGTTCCTCCAGTCCCACGAGTCAGTTCTTGGATCTCGTCCGATGGTTGGCGAATGCCCGGCTGTAGAAGTTCTCTTTCATGGGGTGAAGCCTTTGCTCTCAATGGATGGCCTGGAAGAAGAAAAGAGCAAGAAAGCAATGGAAAGTCTGCGGAGAGGCCCTGGAGGGTCCTACTGATGTTTCCAAGGAACGTTTGAGCTCACTTCCCCCCTTTGTCAATGAAGCACATTAACCCTTCTTTCTAAGGATCTAGCGGTGTGACCACACAAGGAAAAAGATCTCCATTCAGGCTGCCTGTAGAGTAACCCGGTGCCCTCACTTTCCCGGCTCCAGTCCAACCCTGATGCGTATCCAAGGTGTGCCTTTCGGGAGGAGCTCAGAGAAAAACGCTTGTAACAAAGGAGAAATTACCTTCTCCTCTTGTGCTGCTGTTGAACCCTCCCCGCCACCTCCACCTCCCCTCAAGTTGCTCCTTCCTCCACCACCAGCGCCGCGGCCAGAGTTGGGTATTCGGCCTTCTCTCCCACAACACCTGGGTGGAGTACTTCAGGAACGCCATGTAAAACCAACCCTGGCTTTTAACACTATAGAAAACCGTTTTAGAACCACATACGTACATTTAGTGCCGGTGAAAACCAAGTAGCCGCTGGTACCACGTGGCTGAATTCTGAGTGGTGCGGCTTCCACGCGTGGCGTCGTCCTGAAGCTCTGCCGTCTTTTGATGGATGTGGTCCTCTAGAGCTTCCGCTGCTGATTGCAGGGTTGTGCTCGCGTCCCCCTGCAATGGGGCGAGTTCTGAAACAAGAGGTGGGCAAAGCATCCACGGGTCAACCCTGCATTAGGCGGCCAAAGCAGGAGCTCAACGCTTGGGCTTCCTCCAGACCCTCCGGAATCCAATGTCTGGTCAATGGAGGGTCAAACCCGTATTTTGTGATGGGGCCTCCTTCTGGAAGCGAAAGGAATCTTCATCTTCCCTCCCTTTCTTCCCCCCAACGACCCACCCATTCTTTCAGCAAGGAGAGAGCACTGAGGTGGGCAGCGACACCCGATCGCCCCCATCGCTCCCGTGCCTTACCGGTCAGAAGAAGCTGCAGCGTTCTTTCGTGTAGCGCTGTGACTGGGGTGCTCTGGAGGAGGGCTCCTAAGGGAAAGGCATGAAGGGAGCAGAGGGTCAGGTGGCCTTTCCCGAGGCCGGGTTCTGGGGAGGATTTGGACCGAAAGGAAGCGCCCCTCCCACTATTCTCCCTTTGCCCACAGAAGCTGCGAGATGGGATTCCTTGGAAGTCGAGAGAGGGCTCGACCCTTCCCGATGGTGGGAATCCGCTTGAGGCTGCTTCCGACACCCTCACTGAGCAGGGATTGTAGCACGAATTCCATATAAAAAGGAAAACAAATGTTGGAGAGGGGTTAATGAGGGAGAAGAGGAAGCTGGTAAGACCCGAAGCGTGGCAGAATTGACCCCCTGGAGACCACGTGCATTTCTGAGGGAAAACGTCTGTAGAGTTTCCAAAAGAAGTGAAGAGGGAGGGAGACTGGGGTAGAGGGTAGCTGGGCGACATTTGAGCCCGGTCGGTCGGCACTTCTTGGAGGTTTTGAGACCCTCGTAGGTGTCTCTTCCCTTCCTCCGGCCTCCCTGACTTCTGGGATTTGTGGAAGGGCCCTTGAGATCCTTCAAGAGACCATCTTCTCCCTCAGAACTGCTGCCCAGCCCGGTGGTTCAGACCTCTCTTTGGGATTCCCCGCTGGGCCGCTCAGAGGATTGTCCGGTTACCTGAGATCTCCACAGCTCTCCTTTGGAGCTCTTCCTGCCTACTCTGGAAGTAGGGCACAAGGTCTCTCTGGAGGCCCATGCTCAGGTGGGGGCACTCTTGGACCTAAAGAGGGATGTAAAAATCACTTCAGTTCGTTGTGCCGCCCAAATCCATGGTCCAAAGAACACCATGGCAAGGATTTTATTCAAGTCTTGGGCCAATCCCTCACAATGCTGTGTTGCCTTTTTTGAAAGAGACACTTTTTGGGTGTTTTTTTCCTGATTACTACTGTACATGTCAGTAAAACCGATCCATCCCTTTTCCAGCTTACGAGAACGGCCAGATTCCTTTCAGGGGTTCTGTCCTGTTTGTTCCTCACTTGCCACATCTAATCGACAAGGTCTCCGTCTGCACCTCCGTGGTGGAACCGGAGGCACGACCGGGCGTGTGGGTGCAACGGGCCCTGGCACCTGGTCTCCTCGCCGCAGGGAGGATGGAAAGCCAGGCTTCCGGAGTCCTAGTCCACCGCTCTGTCCACTACATACACCACCCTGGGTTCTCTGTGGGGGACGAGGGAGTGTGTCCTCTCGTCCCTGCGTGGCCGAAGGAGCTGGATTCGGTTCCTGCCAACCTTCCAGAGAAGGCTGTCAAGGGATAGCCTTGGAACCAGATCAGAACCAGATTTTTTTCTTCATTGGGGAGTTTTAGTAGGAGACTCGTGTCATGCTTTTCAAACACTGCAACCGTTTATGATTAGATTTCAACTTTTTTTAAAAATAATTATAAAAGCCCCCTTGGAACCTTTCGGAAAGATGTGGCCAATACATTAGCTAGCAATGACAGTCTACTTAGGCTTGGTTAATTCAACTCCCTGTCCCTCCCCCGCCTTCTCACTCCCAGTCCAAAAGCCTCTCTTCCCCCCCCCTTCTCTCTTGCTCACTAGCTGTTGGCAGAGAGCGTTTATGTTGCTGCTCTCGGTGGTCTGGTGCAGCTGCTGAAGGTGTCTTTTGGTCACAAAGGGCAGACACTGCAAAAAGGCCATTTTGCATGCCTAAAAAAGGAGAGGAAAAGACAGAGAGGGGACTTTCAAATTTCGGATGTACGCATCATACGAAGATAAGGCATGCACCATACACACATAAAGCATCCATAATGCCAGCAGGTAGATTTACAAGCTTTCCTCCAAAATCAGGCCAGCTTGAGTGCTGCTCATCTTTATCTAGCCCAAGATCATATCGAGTCCCATTTCAGAAAAGTCTGTTTGAAGCCGTCTTTGTCCAATTGATGTATTTGAAAAGACCTCTTGATACAAAGTGGGTTCTTAAGGAGGAAAAGCCTTTTCAGACCATATCGCCTCGGCTGACCCCTGGACGTCTGACCAGGCTGGAGGCAGCGTGACTTCCTGGATGGGCCTCCTTTCCTTGAGGTGCTGGTCAGGGAGAAGCCTGGTCTCCCGCACCCACCAGCCCAGCCTTCCGACAAGGTCGGATGTGCAGCAGGGACCCCCCTCGAAGAGAGGGCCTTCCAGGTGTCTTGGCCCAAAGTGGCTGAGACTTTCTTGCTGAAACTCAGCCCTCGGATTAGAACAGAAATCTCAGCCATCCAGCTCAGATCTATTTCAGAGTGTGGAAAAGCTTCTTTACGGGAGGAAGAGATGCAACATCAACCACTGCCCCCCCTTTTTTTGGCATGGCAGCTTCCAGACCCCCCTCTCTCCCTTAGTCCCCTACAGTCCAGTCCAAAACAGCCATGTTTCCGTGCTCTGCTCGCTCGGTGCCCCAATTCCCACACTGTGGGTTCCTCTATTTCCCTGAGCTCCATGGGGACATCCCCAGGCGCCATCGTCTCCTGTGCAAGGAGCAGAACCAAGCGCCGAAGAAAGGCTGGCTGAGCATTCTGCAGTTGAGCAGAGGGGAGGACGGAGGCCCAGCCAAGGGGTCATCGGGTCCCATGGGATCCTGGGACTGTTGCTTAGAGAAAACCCCCAGCATCCTCTTTCGGGGAGATTGCTGGCACTCGGAAGCTGTCTCCCAACCAGGTCTCCCTGGGCCACGGACGGGACGTTCGAAATAGGGTTGGGGACTTAGATCAGAAGTCATTTTGTCTTAAGAAGAGAAAACACCTTGAACATTCTCAACATCCTATGTAACATCTAATTTAAAAATACATTTTGCAGGAAAACAGAGAACTATACATATGTAACCAATGCCTTAAAGCTCCAGTCCTACCTCTGAGATGTTGGGGTTCGGGTCGCCCTGATAGATAAGCAAGAGTGCCAAGTTTTCTTTCACTAGATTGGCAAAGAAGGTCTTGTACCCCTGCTTGGCCCGGGTGGCCAAGGCACCGAAGAGATGGAACGCTGCAGCACGGATAGCATCGTCCTCCTAAAACCGGGGAAAGACAACACTTTCATTGACAGCAAAGCCACTCTTTGGCAAGAGATCAAAAAGGCACCGCAATGTTTTGGCGAAGAGGAGGAAGGCCCCGGAATCTGCCTGGACAGACCTCCCCTTCTCGGCGCCTCGCTCACTCGCTTGCGGCGCTCACCAAAGGAGGGCTTGCCTTTTCCTAGTGGAAACCTAGGGCGACCGGCATCCCTGGGAGGCTCCTTAGGAGCAGGTGAAGGTTTCTCCCCTCTTAGTGGAGGCCCTGGCTAAGGGGATGGGTCGCCCTGAAAGCTGAGTTCTTCCCTCACGGGGTGGAAGAGAGATTATGAAGAAGGAAATTTCCAAGGGCCTGAGAGGAGGAGGAGGAGGAGGAGGAGGCAGGCTCCCCTGGTGCCATCACAGGGAACCACTCCACCCACGTGGGTCAGTTCAGACTGGCAGCCCTTTTGTCAACGTGGACAGGCAAACCCTCTCCTGAGCAGGGCTTGTAAAGCGGTGGGTATCTGGAGGGGGAAGGCCCTCGTCCGCTGATGGCATGGCTGGCCAGTCTCCAGATTTCTGGCCTAGCCCTCCCTGGAGATCCCTGGGATGGAACTTGGGCTCTGGGTGATGGTCTCTGTCTCCGACAGATACTTCAAGCCCCTAAGAATTCCCTCAGTCATCCTGACACGGGCCCTCGTGGGACCATAGGATTACGATCCCTCGATGGCCGAGGAGCAGGCGTGGAGGGAGGAGAGCAGCCGACTTTGTCGAAGTCTGTTTGAAAATAACAGAAGATCTGACACTCGAGACTGGTTCTCGGCCTCTTCTCGGCGGGATCTACCGAGGATCTTGTTTCCCACCCGTGACCAGAGAAGCCTCTCTTGTGGTGAGGATCATCAGCTCAGAAACCGTCTCTGGGCGGACAGTGGGCAAAGCTAGAACATCAGCCACGCCTGGGAAGGGGAGATCTCGGCTCTCCTGAGTCAGGGAGGGAAAGGGGGGTGGGTCCTTGGAGGGGGGGACGGGCATCCACTTACCTCAGAGAGGTACTTGCTGGCCCTCCAGCAGAGATCGCGGAAGAGGAAGGCCACTTTCCCCATCCTCAGGCACGGCAGAACGAGCGCCAGTGCCTCCAGAGCTTCGTCAACCACCGCGCTGTCCCGGAGGTGGTTGAAGAGAAGGATGAGAAGGTCCTTCTTCACTCCTTTCACCTGGAAGGAGGAGACAAGACCAGGACCCTCTCTCAGCCCCTCGTCCTTCCCCAGAGCCCGCTGGCCAGAGGAGGTGGCGGGTCGGAGCCCAGGCCTTCTTCCCTAGCGGGCGACCCGCACCTCCCAGGGGCTTCCCTTCCGAAAAAAAGCTCGCTTTCTGCTCTCCCAGAAGGTAGTCCCAAAACGGGTGGGTTGAAAGGACAAGGAAGGCGATGAGGAATCCAGGCGAGGAAGATCATCCTGATCAGAAGAGGTGTCTGAGGAAAGGGCCGGCTGCCTTGTCTGCTTTGGGGATTGGCACCGTGTCGCTGAAGACGGGCGTGGGCGCCGCGCAGAACCCGGTGAGTGGACTGCGCGAGTTCTAAGGGAGCGAGGGACCCTCGGAGGCACCTCTGGGGCCGCGCTTCGTCCTCGTCTCCCCGGGAATAGGACTACGAAGGGCCCGTCTCTCTACTCGGCAGGAATGGAGAGCCGGACAGGCTTCAGCTTTTTAGTAAACAGAGGATGGGGGGGAAGAGGTCTTGGTTGACCTGACTTGGTGCCGGAGGTTCCCACGACCACCAGCCCTTGGAAGGCTGGACCACCACAGGGTCCACCTGAGATTGGCCTTTGGCCCTCCGTGGATCCACCGAGGTGGACTGGAATCCAGGAAAGGGCACCAAAACCCTTTCTTCTCCAAAGTGCCCTGAATGTGGATTTTCTTCCGTTTCTGGCGTCTCTGGATTGGTCCCTGCTTTTATCCCCAGCGAGGAGGGAATGGGGAGGGTGTGTCTTGAACCCATTACCAGCCCACGCCTTTTGAAACAAGGGCCGCTCCAGGGGGGGAAGGGCTGACCTGGTCCGGTGCCACCAGGAGAAGGCGGCCAAGGCTGCGCAGGGCCATGCGGCGGATCCCGGCGTTCTGATCTTCCATGCTCCGGATCAGGGTCGGAACGAAGGCCCTGAGTGCGGCCCATCGGGTAAAGCTGGGCTCCTGAATCACCTGCAAGAGTTCGAGACGTTCGTTACACCCTGCGTCCTTGAGCCCTTCGGCCTCCGGAGCTCAGCCTTCTGACCCTGCCAGAATCAAGGGACTCGGAGTTTCAAAGACGGACGTAAATCTGGCCTCATTTGTGTGTGCAAGAAAGGACAGTTTCTTCTTCCTCATTCCATGCGGTGGCCCTATATTTCTTGCCCGTTTCATCTAGGGCAAGTCCAATGTTCTCAGCTGAGGGAGGAGACCTCTGCCTTCCACAAGGATCTGCTTAGCTCCGTGGGCAAGTACAGAACCAGAAAACAGCCCCAGATCCCCCCCCCAGTGCCCCAACCCCTGGCTCTCACCTCTGTGAAGAGAGAGGTTCCTGCGAGTCGTAGCTTTTCTGAGCTGGCATCCATCCAGGGGAGGACGTCCTGGATGACCTGGTCCTTCAGCAAGCCGTTCTCCAGCAAGCACCTGGGAGAGAGGATGAACAAGGGAACCGTCAAGGAGAAGACCAGCTTCCACAACTGCTGCCCAGGGAAGGAGCCGGGCCAATTGGACTTGAGGCAGGGAGAGGTTGCCCTCCGTGGGAGGAGTTGTGGGTGCAGGTCGCCCTGGAATGCAGGAAGGGTGGCCGGATGCGTGCATGAAAAGCACCTCACAAGTGTGAGAATGGGAGGGAGAAAACAGATTTGGGCAGACATAGAGGCAGGGAGACCAGTAGAGCTGAACAGCAGGAGATGAAGAACTGTAACCCTCCATATTTATGAGCCAGAGCGTGAGCAGACCTGGAGAACCCAAAGGAACACAAAATCTATTGACTTCAATTAAACTCGTTCTTCCTCCTCGCTACACCTCTCACCTGAGCACAAGTACCAAGAGAATGAAAAAGAGGAGTAGAAGCTGAAAGCCAATGAACAAAGAACTAGCTTGCTTGCTTGCTTCCATTCATTTCCTTCCCTTCCCTTCTCCCTCCCTCCTTCCTTCCAGGTTTCGATTTCCCAACAGAGGGAGAGGGAGGGGAGGTGGGGAGCACTTTGGATGGGATGAGCTTCTGGGGGTGCCACCACCCCTGCCTTTCTGTCATCAGGGGAGCAGGAGGGGAAATGGCAGGACTCCGTTTCCCACAGGGGACTAGGGATGCTTCTTGGGAAGCCCCTACGCCAGACGTGGGGCAACCCCACTCTCCCTCCTTTGCTTCTCATGATCCACTGTGGCCGATGATCCAGGCTGGAGGCCATTCTACAGCCACCTGGACGACCAGCCATCGCAGGGAAAGACAACCTGTGTCTCCTGGGCTCCACCTCCCAGAATCTCACCAGCCCCAGAGCCCTTTCCTCTCCTTCGGCTATTCATAAGTCACTTACTTGGTCAACTGGCAAAGGCCCTCAGGGTGGGTCCAGGGATCCCCGAGTAAGGCCCAGAAGTCTGCCGTCTTGATCTCCTCCTGGGATGCAATTGGTGTCCCCTTCACGACCAGAGCCTTCAGGGTGTCCACAGAGAGGCTGCAGAAGGAAAGGACCCAGAGAGGGCCTCAGAATCGCCTCCTCCTCCTCCTCCTCATCCGAAGAAGCAGCGGGGAAATTCCAGGAGCAGGGCTGGCAAAGACCTCCACGTGGCCGGGAGAGGATGCCGCCTTCGGCCCAGAAGGGGACCCGGGCAGAGGTTCGTGGGATGGGGCCATTCCTTGCTGCATGTAAGACGTGGGCACGCTTCCCCCATGCAGAAAGACTGCCTCCGCCCCCCCCAAAAACCCACCCCTCAGGCTTGCAGGTTTCCCAAGCCTGCCCAAGGGAGGGGACGTTACCTGCAAGGGTTACCGGGCGTCAGGTGCCGCTCCCTCAGGAACAGCCTGCGGCGACCCTCACACGGGGGCATCTTCTGCCCCAGAGTTTGGCTGACCTGCCACAGGAGGGTGAACAGGAGCTGGGGGAACACCTTCTGGAGATCCACCTCAGAGGGCAGTCCTGAGAGGACCTCAAAGATCGCACAGGTGGCCTGAAGAGGGGAGGAAGAGGAAAGGAACGGGGGGTGGGGGGGGAGAAGAGAGACCAGGTGTTACTGGGGGTCTCAGATCCTCCCCTCCTCCCCAAGGCAAGGGTTCTGGCCTCCTTGGAGCCACCCATTTCAGCGGCTCTCAGAGCAGAACAGCCGAGACAGTTTTCCCAACGTGGTCTCAAAGGATGGGCCATCCCGTGTCCCTTGGAGCATACTTTGAGAGGTTCTTCCTCCGCATAGTCCCCGCTTTCATCAATGCTAGAGCTGGTTGTTGATCCGAGGATGGAGGGCTGGTTCACACACGACATCAGCTTGGCCAGGACTCGCACAGCCAGGGATGGGTCTCGATTGAAAGACCTCCACAGCTTGCCAGTCTCGCTATAAGGAGAGAAGGTGGGAGTTGCAGAGATGGCCTGAGCCTGGACTTGGCCTTCAGAACCAGCAGCTTGGGCGCAAGAAGCCCCTGGTGGGTCTGCACCGCCCGGCAGTGAGAAACCAATTTCTCACAGGGCGAGGAGAAACCTTGTGTGGGGTCTCCCACCAGGACTGCATCCGTCCTTTCGATCTCAGCGCCCCAGTTAAGGGACCGGGGCCTGACCGAGAAGAAAGAAGCCTCTTCCCCCAAGGACGGAAAGCTGTATTTTCCCTCCAGCACCCACCTGTCCAAGGGGAGGCTTCGGCGGAGGAGGTGGCCCAAGACTGTGTCCAGGTGGGAGCGGGCCATGATGCAGACCGCCTCCAGAGGGACCTCCTCCATGCCTCCCTGAGTGATGATCGGCAGGTGGCTGCAGAAAGTATCGAGGAGCTCGGGCACCTGGAAGGAGCAAGACGGGGATCCCTGGCTCAGATTTGCTCTTGTAAAGCTAATCCTCCGGATTATTTCATCATAAAAGCAATGCTTCAGTGAAGAATGGTTTTATTTCTTTATTATTCTATTTAGCAATCAGAAGGACAAAATTACTCTTCCCCCCCCTGAAAGGACACCGTTCTTGTTTGAGCAACTCTTGGCTGAAGTGACTTGGAACAGAAGCCCATCTATTGGGGCCTCCAGTGAGCTCACGACCACAGCGGCGCCCCCTTGCCGCTGCCCCCCCCGGGTTGAGGTGACAGCCCACGTGGTTTATAGAGCTGGGCCCACGTCTGGACGTGGCCAGAAAGGTCGTCCCAAGACCCCTTTGTCCAGATGAAGGGCCCAGCCTAGAGAAAACAACGGGGATGAATAGGAGACGAAAAGGGCCTTTTTTGGACTACAGCACCCAGAATCCCCCACCCGAGGTGGCCATGGCTCTGCTGGCTGAGAAATTCTGGATTCTGCAGAATGGCAGAAGTTTACAAAAAGAACTTCAGCATCCTTTGGGCAAAGCTGAAATGATGCAGGTGGAGATCTCTTTCTGACTTCTGCATCTCCTGCCTGGAGAAAAGGAGGGTTCCTGGCAAATGGCTACCTTGCTCTTCATGGCCTCCCCATGGTTTTGGAGGTTGGCGAGCAACCAGTAACCAGCAGCCCTGGCATAGCTGGGAATCCCTGACACGAGGTCTTCCAGGATGGCTTCGGTGAAGTCCAACAGCTGATCCTTCGCGAGATGGATGCTGACCACCTGCCAAAAAAAGAAAGGACAGGCTTTTTTTCTGTAGCTCAGACCTTCTCCTTCCCCAGTGAGATTTCCTGCCAGACCAAGGATGGGCAGCTCTATGCTTTTCCAAAGAGTCCTGCCCAAGGATTTTGCCCAGGGATTGCAGGAATTCTCTGCATCTTGCTCTTTCTTCCAAAACAAGGCGGCCTTGGCACTTCCCCGTGGACTCCAGCAGGTTCCCCTAGAGAACCGGAAAGGCCCCAATGTGGGCTTGGAGTTGGACAAGGACTGGAGCCTCTCCGCGAGGACACAGGACGGCTCAGGCCACCCGGATTTCATACCCAGGGACCTCATCTCAGAGATGAAGGCACTGCCAATGAGCCTGGCCATTGACTCGGCTCGCTGAGAAAACAGGACTCCAACCGATTCGGGAGGTGGATGTGACCCAGGCGCTCGGGAGATTCCCACCCGATCAAGGGAATCACCTTAGCCAGTCTGGCCCAAGCCCCAGACAGATCGGTGGGGACTTCTGCCTGGAGATCACAGAGGGCAGACGTCACCTCTTTTTCCTCCGCCTCCGTGATTCTCGATCCGCCTGGAAAGAAAAGAGGGTGAATCATGTTATAAAGCCTGTGCTCTCGTTTAAGTAAAGAAATGGATTGCTTTAGAAACTGACATAAGATAGAAACCAGAAGGACATGATTTAAATCTAGGATGGCACGACCTTCCTAGGGTATCAAAAAGCAAAAGACGATAAACCATTGAAGAACCATCTGATAAGGAAAGCTTTAAACTGGGTATGGACCAAGATCCGGGAAGAAAAGGACCAGAAAGTTCCTGAATGGGTCTCACCCACAGAAGCATTCACACAACCCACATTAATGGGGAAAAAGAAACTCTATTGAGATTTAGAGGTTTGTTAAAAGCGGCCTTAAGTGTGAGAGTAAGGGAAGAACTAGAAGAACAAGGCACAATACTTGATTGGTGGGCAAAAACACAAAGAGACTCAAGATGTACAAGCGATAAAGCAGTCGTTTTTTGTAAGGAAAACCGCATAAGTTACTTCTTCTGAATGTAAGGGAAAAACGGATTAAAATGTGGTATCGTTATCTACCAGAATTCAAAACGCAAGATGAAATAGTTAAACAATGTATGACAAATCGGGCCCAAAATGTGGGCCACAATATTAACTGAAAGTCAGGGTCACAAATCTGGGAAAGGAATGTTGACTAAAGAAAGGAACAAACAGAGAAGTAGACCAGGAAAAAAAAAATCGCTGACTTGCTAGTTCGGGTTGGTTCGGGGTCGTCTAAACTGGAGGACTCAAAGTTTTCGGAATCAACTGATTTTGCCCGATTTAACCAACTTCCTACTCCATGTCACCCCACCCCAGCCTGCCCCTTCCCTTCCCACTGTCCGCCACTGCTTCCCTGCCTTGTCCGGCCACCTCTCTCTTTCCTTTGGTGTTGGACTCCTAAAGTCATGAATTGGTGACACATAAAACGTCACTGGAAAGAACCAAAAAGGGCTCAAAGTGGAATTCACACCCACAGGGTCCCTCATTGTTAAAACTAACATGGGTCAACCTGGGATTCTTGGTGTCCTCTAATGGCTAAACTAATTTGTTTGAAGGTCATCCTCGTCATTTTCTAAGCCCTGATTTGCAGGCTTGGGGATGAAGCCACCTCGAAGGGGCAGCGTTTTTCACCCTTGGGATCTGACGCCTTGAAGGAGCACCTTCTGCCTCCCCTGAGGATAATCCCCTTGTCCGTTTGTAAGTGGGGTCCATCTCAGCTGGAAAGAGGTTTCCCAGGGTCCTACATCCATCCAGGTTCACCTCCAGACAGAGTCACTCCAAGAACGCTAGCGGTCACAGAGTGAAGGCACCCATTGATTGGCCTTGAAGCCCTTGATCCCATCTCCCTCCACACACGCATTCTCACCTTGAATATGAATCAGGCAGCCTATGCACTTGGCTGCCCATTGCCGGCATGCGATGGAGTTCTCCAGGATGTAAGGGGCTAGGAAGGATACCGCAAAACCGTAACCTTTGAAATTCTCTCCGTCCTACCAAGAAGAGAATAAAACCGATTGAAATGGCCTTGGAAGGCCTGAGGATTTGCAGAACCAACCTCTCCTCCAAGATGTGCAGCAGAAGGGATTCTCGGAGGCCTGAAACAGACCTTACAGAGAGCCTAGTCATTGACGCGAATCGCATGTTCATCTTGCCAAGAGGCGAAGGAGGTGGCCTTCCTGTGTTTGTGAAAGCCAACTTCCAAGGGAACCCTCCTTGCCTTTGGAAGGCCAGTCCCCAAACTGAGCAAGCTCGTCTGCATCGTCCCAGAGGGGAGAGGAGCTCTGGATCAGGCCTGCCCTCAGCCCTTGGGGCCGCCTTCTTGTCCAGGCTTGGGACACATCAGGCTGGCATAGGTGGGAAGAGAAACGGGGAGGAAAGCCACAGCCAGCCCGGGTCCAAGGTGAGCCCACCTGGCTCTACAGCCCCTGCTGTGGGAGGTGCTACCGGGAGGGGAGTGAGTGTCAATCGAGGAGAAGACAGTCCTAGTGGAGACCCAGGGCGGTCGCCAGACTCTCGTCTCCTCTGAGACGTCTGTTCTGCAAAGTCACTTCTGCTCTTTGGTGCTGATTGAGAAGGAAACCATTCATTGCTCGTTTCTTGGACACCATCAATGATTTCCATCACTCTGAAAATGCACACCCACCCCATCCCAAGACCAAAGGCATGAAGCCTGATGGGCATCGGATGGAAGGGAACCAGATGGACGTGCATATCACCACATCAGCAGAGCAGAAATGGCCTCTACCCTTCGAAAGAAAGGCATTCCCTTCCATAGACACACTCAAGCTGAGTTCTCTCATGCTTGTCCCATCTGATCCGATGGCCGAGCCCACACAGGAGAAGATGAAATCCTTACTCTAGAGAAGCCCCCGGGCTGGGAAAGGCTGGTCTAAAGTCATGGAGCCCAAGTCCAAAGACACCAAGGAGAGGGAGAGTTTTGCCTCTTTCCGGGGAGCCTTCCTGAATATCGGGACTCTTCCCACAGGGTCTTCTGGTCGGCCAGCAAGAGGAGGAGGAGGAGGCGGGAGGAAGAGGAGGAGGACTCACCGGAAGACGAAAGCTGGCCTGGAAGGGAGCCAGAACCTGGAAGCTGGCCTGCAGGGCCCTCTCTCGGCTCCCCTCACACTCCAGGAACCAGGGCTCGATCGGCTGGAGGCCAAGCAAGAACACAGACCCGTTTATGAGACCTCTCTGAGGGGCAAACCTTTTCCATTTTACAAACCTATTCTGCTTTTCTTTGAGATATCCCTCAGCCGGATGGGAGCCACGTAGCCCATCTGGCTGCCAAACACAGCTGGTCATTCATGGCCCGGTGGGTGAAATGTGGAAACGGTGAGAGAGAGGGAAGCCCCCCCCCCGATCTACATGTTGTGGATCATCCCTCCTTCGAGCACTCCCGGAGAGCTCAGGGGTTCAGGGCTCTGGCTGTGGAAGTCAGAGGTGGGGAGTTCGATTCCCCACTCGGCCTCCTCGAGGAGGGCCCAGACTTAGGCCTCCCTTCCGGCTCGGCCGTTCTAAGAGGCAACCTCACTTCGCTCTTGAGGAAAGCTTTCGTGTCTGAGAGATCAGTCTGGGCGATGCAGACTGGCTGGGACAGGTGGAGAGGAGGGCCACGAGGGTGATCCGGGGACCGAAAACCAAGCCCTGTGAGGAAAGATGGAAGAAACTGGGCATGGTTAACCTCGAGGAAAGAAGGCCGAGAGGTGGTCACACCCAGGAGGGGCAGGAGGGGTTCTCAGTCATGCCAAAGCGCAACAGCACGTAAGGGGATGATGGACTCAAGGGACAGGAAACCAGATTCCTGTCGAACGATGGAACCAAGGAGCCGGCCGAGCGCTCCGACACTGGAGGCCCTCCAGAGAAAGTTGGACAACTGCGTGTCAGATCTAGTTTGATCCTATATAAATGCTGAAATGATCTGATGGGGACCATTCGGACAATATGCTAATTACAGATTATCCTCAATGTATAGTTTGACCATGAAATTGGCAAAGTTTCTGCAATACTGAATGTAAATGCCACTCCAGGGGATTTCCTTTTGGGTTTATGCTTACCTGGAACATGACATCAATCCTCTCTGAGGTTGGCTCTTCTGTAACGAGGACCTCGAAGAGTTTCCCCATGGCCTCAATGGATCTGGTGTACATGAGCTGAAAGGACAACCCAGGGAGTGAGGCCCGAGAGCTACACCGTTCCCCTGACGCCATGGGCTCCTCATAAACCAGGGGGTGGGCAAAGCAAGGCCCAGCAAAGAGTGGAAACAAACAGACATTGACCGCACAATGACATTAGGATGTTTAAGAGGCCCATGCGGTTAAAAAAAAAAAAAAAGTAAAGCGACGTTTCAGCCTTCTATCCTCTTCTATATTGCATCCTCCTATGCAATAGGATGTTTCGGGAAAGCTCCCATCAGAGGTTAAAAAGGAAGACCTAGAAGAAAACCTGCCTGACATACCTCGATGTTGGACGCATCCTGTTCATCATATGCTATCCTTTTAAGACGCTCCAGGGGAGGGAGGAGAAAGAGACTCTTGATGACTCCGTCCAGCATTTCCCGGAGAGCTTCCACTGGCAGGCGCGGCTTGAGGTGGCTAGCAGAAGGAAGGTAGATTGAGAATCCAGAGAGAGGTTTACAAAGGTCCCAGGCAGAAAGGCAGCCCAAATCTCAGGCTGGCTCTTTCTCACTCTGATCTACATGTGAGAGCATCGTGACAAGAAATCAGACTGCCTCTGCCTCCGTATAATCATTGGCGAGTGGGCAGGGCAAGGACAGCAGCTTTGGAGGACTGTGTCTCTGGAAGGAAACCCTGTGGCCTTGACGTCAGCTGGCAGCCTCACTTCCCTGCCCGTCTCGTGCCCGTCAACCAAACGCACTGACAGGGGAGCCCCCCTGTCACATAGAAGAGCCGCCCCCGCCCCACACCAGTTGCTCCCTGAGGGAGGCCTCCCTAGCCCAGCTGGCCTCTCCGTTGCCTATCGATAACTTACCTCAGGGAGACTAAGGCCGAGATGGTTGCTGGGAGAAGGGAGCTTCTCAGGTTTTCGAGGCGCTCCGTCCCAAGAAAGGCCTGAAGACCCCCGTGGTGGTGGTGGTGGTGGTGGTGGTGGTGGTGGTGGAAGGAGGAAAGAAGAAGGAGAAACAAGAAGGAGGGGGAGGAGAGATCAGGGTTTCATCCACTCAACAGAGGATACGACCAAAATGCTTTCTAAAATCGCCCAGAAGGGGGTTGAAGGTGCTTTCCTGAGGGGGAGTCCCGTCTTTTCCACGGACAGCCATTCCCCGAGGTGTTGGGGCAACAACCGTTCTGAGCAGAGCTGCCGGCTGGACGCTTTGCTCCCAAGGAGACCCCTCCCCAAAGAGCGGGTGGGGCTCTCGTGGTGGAAGCCCTCCAAGAAGGGTCTCCCTGGCGGAGCTTCCAAAAGTCTCCTTTGTGCCACGAGGAAGACCCCCCCCGGGTCTGAAGAGACACCCCCTCCCTCTTCTGGGCTTTCTGGGAACCCCACCGGACGCTTCGGGTGTCCCACCCACCCCCCCACGTTGCTTACCAACAAAGCCTCCAAGAGCTCTTTTTTGCAGCCCAGCTGGAAGTTCCCGTCCTGGGCTTCAGAGATGGCTTTGCAGATGTTGGCGACGCTCTCGCAGAAGAGCAGCTTCAGGTGGGTGTCCTGTCTTGCCTAAAAGAAAACCAATGGTCATCATCCTCCTCCTTTGGTACTGGTACCAAATGTATGTCTACAATCTGCTTGTTTAACTTCCCTCAGCAGGGAGATCATGAACTTGGGGGCAGCCCCTGAGAAGGCTTCCTCTTGCCTCCCCACCAGATTCGCCTCGAACGATGGTGAGTCTCTCTCAGAAAAGATCAAACCCGAGAGAAGGATGTGGTTCAAAGAGCCTTGCCCAAAGTCAGGTAGGATTTCGTTCAAAACTCTGCGAAACCACCAGCCACAGAAATTGCAGTGAGCAGACACGAATTCCACGGGGGTGGGAAGGAACCCCTTTTAAGGAATTCTGTCGGCCTATCAAGCTGATTTCTCTCGGGTCCCTCCACCTCAAGAAAGAAGCCTCCTCAAAGGGTTGATCGTGTGAGGATCCTTTCGCAGCCCTGCCGCCTTCCGAGAGCCAGCATGCTATAGCCAGTTGAGTTTGGAACGGGGCTCAGATCGCGGCCTGGCCCTGGGAACTCGCGAGCGGGAGTCAACCCTGGAGGCCTTCAAGAGCCAACTGGACAACCCTCGGTCGGATCTGCTTGGATTCGGATTCCTGCCTCGAGCAGAGGGTTGGACTCGATGGCCTCCCAACTCCAGGATTCCAGGATTCCAGGGTGAGCTTGGTGTGAACGTCTCCCACCCTCTGGAAGCGGAACGAGGGCTGCCACCCAGAAGCGACTGGACAGGGCAACAACAATAGCAAGCCCTCCCCCCCCCGGTTCATCTCTCTAGGATTCCTCAAGTGGGGGGAGGAGTTGATCATCATCATCATCATCATCATCATCATCATCATCATAGTAGGACAAGAGATTCCACTAGGGGAAATGCCAGATATGAATAGGGGCCCTAGCAGGGGCCCTCCATCCTGCTTCCACTTCAAGGGGAAAAATTCGGACACGGAGGTGCCCGATCACACCCTCAGATCTGCGACAGCTTACCTGGCTCTCAATTTTGACTCCCAGGACCTGAAAAATAAAATGGAGAAACTGACCTCTTTGCACAAGCCTAGAAAGGCAGCTGGGCTTTTTTAAATTTATTTTTGAAAATGTTAAGGACACAGGCCTTGGGCCAGGGGATAAACGGCTTTGCTATGCAAATGGCGCAGAATCATCAGAGGGGTTTCCCCCTCAATGGTCTGGATTTTTCTTGAATGGTTCCGAATGGAAAAAGCCCAAAACTGAATGCTTCTTGGCAGATGTCACCTCTTCCTTGCTAGGAAGGAGGGAAGTGAGATTTCGGGATTGAGACAGGCATTTAAGAGAGAGATCAATTCTCTCTCTCTCTCTCTCTCTCTCTCTCTCTCTCATTCGTTCTTTCTCTTTGTTTTGGCTCCCAGAAAGAGATTTCCTCAGAGCCAGATGCCTAGACAATCCAAGATGAGCACTGAAAGTGGCCACTCATGAAACAAAACCTACAAAATGCAGGGGATGAAGGTGAGGGAAGTCAGCTACTATGGCAACCAGACATCTTTTACCACTTGAGGAGCACCACTTCTGAATAGGAGCTAAGCGTCTCATCTGCTTCAGTTCTCAGTGAGGCAAGAAAAGGCTAATGGCAGCACCCTGAGACACACAAGCTGCAATGTGGCACCTGAATTTTAGGGCAGGTCACTTTGGCTGGTTTCTGGAGTACAGTGAACTCCCTCTCTTCCATTCCCACCCCTCCCCACAGCGACCTGCTCCCTCCGTGCCCCATTTCACCAGAATCCAACCCTCCGACCCCCTTCTACTTCTTACCTGGAAGCTCATCCTGTAAAGGTCAAGGACTTTCTTCAGGATCTCTGCCTCCCCGCTCTTCAACAGGAGCTCTTTGGGGGCCCGGATGGCAACCCGGCTGTAGGCCAGGATCAGGGTCTTAAGGAGGTGCCCTCGCCTGCCAGTCTTGTAATCCTAAGTAGGCAACAGAAAGGGGTGTTTTGGTAAGGTGGCAGCTGCTACCTTATCATCTGTTTGTCTGTCTGTCTCTCTCTGCCCGTTTCCCTCTTCTGTCCCTTCTTTGATCGCCATGGCAGCAGGATTGATTTGGTTTTATCAAATTACATATGTCCTGTGATCTGGGGGTGAGTGGGGGAAGGCGGACTGACTTTCCCCCATTAAAAATGCTTCAGGATTGTATGCTTAACTTCAGTTTTTGGGTGTTGGAAACAATCCAGCACTCCACCTGTCTCATCTGCAGAAGCCCAGGGGCTGAAATCCTGTTGAGCAGCTCCGCAGGCACAATGATTCTGTGCACAAATCGACCGCAGAAGATGCCGCTTGGTGACAGGCTTCTCTTGGCAATTTTGGGGTTCTGCACCCTGAAATTGCCATCAAGCAGCAGCAATGGGCTCATAATGAGCAGGGATTTGCCACCAATGAGGATGATGTCATCCCCAGGTGCAGGTGGAGCTGCCCAACAGGAATTCAGCCACGGAATGCACTGC
This sequence comes from Pogona vitticeps, assembly GCF_051106095.1. Taxonomy (NCBI): domain Eukaryota; kingdom Metazoa; phylum Chordata; class Lepidosauria; order Squamata; family Agamidae; genus Pogona; species Pogona vitticeps. Next base: position 10,584,082 of record NC_135794.1, on the reverse strand, counting down.
TGAGTCGTATGTCAACACTTAGGTAAATCTCATCAGTTGAGCAAACCTCCTCATTCTGCAGCCAGCGATCCCATGGAATGTGAAGATGAATGGCTGGCATCAGAGGAGGCTCAGGCTCCAGTTTTAGATCCTGTTGAATCCAGGGTGGCTTATTTGAGAGTTGGCATTGACCTGCTGGCCCCGGCCGCTGGCTTACCTTATGGTGGGTGAGGAGGGCAGACAGCCCCATCTTGAGATCCATGCCAGCTCTGCAGTCGTCCAAGGTGGCCAGGGTCAGATCTAAATGGTCCAGCGCAGCAAAAGAAAGGATTTCGGCAACTTTCTGTAAGGGGGGTTGGGGGGAGAGGGGACCGAGAGAGAGAGAAAGATTGGAGAAGGGATGCTGATGTGAGAAATGACTGAAACTGGATTAGATCTCCCCGTGTGGAAGGGAGGGAAGACCACCCCTAGCACACCATCATGTTCCTGACTCTGTGGCATCCTAGCACAGCCAGGTGCTCTTCACTCCCTTGCAATGTTGTGGAGGGTTTCAACTTAAGAGAGGTAGAAAAACCTTCTTGGTTGAAGAGCAGGGCGTCCATCTATTAAGAAGCCGCCACCGTCCCCACCCCCAAAGGACAAAAGAGATGCCAGGTGGGTACAGAACTCTGAAGGCTGCCCTGACTCGCTAGAGACTCACCTCTTTCTCGGCTGCTTCCAAATAATTGGCGCTCTCAATCAAACGCTCCAGCCAGTGCAGGACGTACGTGCGGTCCGCGCAGCAGGCCAGTGACAAGCCCAGGACTTGATAGAGGACGCTCTGAAAGAGAAGGAGGGGTAGACCGGGGGGGGGAGGTTTCAGTCGAACAATCGGACACCTGTCTAGATCTTTGGGTCGGCGGTCCTTCACTGGAGGCCGTCCAGCAGAGGCTGTACAACTCCGGCCGAAATCCGGTTGCTTGGTGTGGAAAGTGGCCCTCGAGAAGGCCCACTGAAGCAACAGAATCCTGAGGGAGGCGTTGACCCATCCCACCCCCGCCCATTCAAGGGGCCTCCACCAGGGCGACTTCCTAGGCGAAGCAACAGGATTTCCGCCACTATGTTCTGCAGCAGCTGCTTTGGACGAATGTTGGCTGAGAGGGACTGAGGTCTCCCCCAGGTTGCAGCAGCTTTCCACGCTCGGGGGAGAAGCTGAGGGGCCACAGGACTGCAGTTTTTACGAGAAACGAGGGAACAAACCTTTTCAAGGGACCCGTCCGCATAGCTGCCCATCTGATCTTCCAGGGCTAAGATCAGGTTCTTGGTCCACCTGTCGTCCTCCATGGTCTTCAGGGACCTCCTCAGGAACTAAGGAGGAGAGCATGAATGAATCCAGACATTTGGTTCACGAGGGCCTCGACGTCTGCTCCTAAGACTCCACTCCTGCCCTTTCCCCTGCCCAAATGCTTTAAAAATGTCCTTGGAAAATCACTTCTTAAAGAAATGGAGACTATGACTTCCCACCGGAGCTGAGGGGAAAAGGGGCTAAGCACTCTCTTCACCTAGTCTAAAGCCAATGGGCTGCCAAACCGGAGAGCCAAAATGGACCAGCTTGGTCTCTGAGTCAAACACTGGGGGAGGACGGTTCTCCGCTGTGTCCTACGTCGTCTACACCTGTCTGTCCTTCTTCCCATTTGCTGCCCAGGGCATCTGACTTCACAGGCTCTTCCTTTTTGCCCCTCAGGCTAATGGACCAGAGTCCAGGAGACCCCCCCCCGCCCCCAGCCTGGTCTGTCAAAGAGATCCCTCTTCTCCCTCCAGCCAGTTCCTGGTCGAAGAAGAGCAGAACCTCACCTGCAGAAGCTTCTGCTGCCACTCAGGTTGGCTTCCTCTGGTGCCTTCTGGAAGGAAAAGAGGACATTGTTGTACCAACTCAATTGGGACGGGGGTGGGTGGGTGTGGGTGTGGTGTAGAGTTTGGGACCGTATTTTTCAAGAGTAGTACTTGAGCCATGACTTCTTGAAATGGAATCTGTTGGTCATCCCTCACTGTTTAAAGAGGAACGTCCTACTAACGTACTCTTAAAAATAGGCAAAAACCTCCCTCTTAGAGACCCCCAGGCAGGATTTTGAAAGGCATCTCTAAATATAATTGGCTACATGTGAAAAAAGGAGGCAAAAGTAATCTGTTTACCAATTGTGGTGCTATTTCACAAGAATAACATTTCCTTACTATCCCTCAAACTAGCCGAGGATGGTCAACATCATCACTTGGAACACATGACTTTCACACTCTAGGTGTGTCATGCACAAGGTGCAGACATTTTTCACAATCTTTCAAGTACCAAATGGTAGGAAAATCAGTCCTGTTTTTATTGTCTGTGCCCTGTTTTTGTGTGTACCCTATTGGTAAACATCGTGATCTTTACATATAGATTCAATATATATAGAGAGAGAGAATTACAATGTTCCGACATCACCAAAATGACTGAAGTTCTCTGACATATTAATAGAATCCATGTAAAAATACAAATAGAAAATGAATGTATGATACTAAAGTAACATAACTATTTCCTTACTGATTCCTTTATGAATTTGAAAACTGCTCAGAGACTTTAAGCCACCCATGCCTGCCAGAACCTATATAGAGGTCCGCCTGCTTCATCTACGTCCCTTTGGGGGGGGGCTGTCTAGGGAAGCACTTCAGAACTGGGGCAAAAGGTCTGAAAAGGCAAACCTACTTTTGGATTGCTAGGTGCTCCTGAATTCGTCCAGGAAAAAATCCAAAATCAGGTGAACGGATAAAACAAATGTCAGGAACTTTAGAAAAATAGAAGCAAGATCAAGGGGCCTTCTGGAAGACAGCGCTATTCCTCGGATAGCTTGCAAAGTGAAGCGCAGCACTTTTAAGATTTTGAGAGGGGCCGGGGGGGCGGGAAAGCATTTCACCATGAATCCTCCTGTCAGGCACCCATCGGGCGACCTACCTGCCTGGCAATACCCCCAAAGTGCTGGGATTTGCTGCGCCCACAGATGAACGATGGCCTCGTGGATGTCAGCTCGCAGGGCGTGCAGAAGCTGGAGGGCCCAGAAGCCTCTTTGGCTCCCGGAGGAGGACAATACCTGTAGGCAGGAGAGGAGACATGAGAAAGGAGGGCCCCCGAAGGAGAAGCCAGGACTCACCTGTCCATCTCTAACTGCCAGCGGCTCAGATTCAGGAGCAGTTCCTCTCCTGGAAATAGGCAGGCAATCGCCCTCCCGAGAGGAGGGGGGTCCCAGTGACCCGTTGGCGCCTTCTCTGCTCGGTCCATTTCCAATCCGGGGGGGGGGTCCTGCGCTGGGCAACATCCCGGCCTTGAAGAGGATGCTCAAAGCAAGGCTGCTCCCTGAAGCCTCGGAGGGCATCCTCTCGTCAGGCTCTGGTGGCAACGAGGCCACCCTTCGTGCCATCACCTGGTTAGTCTGATTTATGAGCTGAGGTACGGATGGTTTTGATTTCCTTGCTTTATATGAGATGCGTTGCTTTTAGATGATGTTCTATTTATTGTCCTTAATTATTTTTTTTAACATAAACCGCCCAGAGTAGTGCCTAGCATTACGCAGGCACTATCCTAACTGATGCTTTCCTTAGGATTCTGGGTCTCTCCGCTGGATTTGGACGGGAGAGCCCTTCCACTAGATGACACCATCCCACAGAAAACTGCCCCCCAAAAAAGCAAAGTGGGTGGTTTCCTCACTGAGAGACCAGAACAAGACCGGGACGTCTTCTCTAGTTCCCTCTCGTGGCCCCTTCGGTTGTTGCGTTTTCAGTTTTTTACACAAGCGGGGCAGCTGGTTGGCCCCAGCAGGGCTGAGGGCTGCATTTTGCCTCTCCCTGGGTTGTCATGAAGCCAGCTAACAATATTGCAGCTCAAGGAACTTTCCGATCCTTCAGGGAGTTCCTTTCTTCCTACATTTCTCGTTAGCCCTCCTTTTACTAATTTTCTGCAATGAAGAAGGCAACGACATCTCCTTTCAAAGGGGGGGAGGGGGAGCACTTTGCTACGGGATGGCCAGAAGGGTCTCCCACTCAGCTCCCCAGCCAGCGTACTGGGCCGAAGAAGTTTCTGCAATACCTCTCTTTTGGAATCCCTGCATCGAGAAGCCACCACACACTCTGGGAAATGGGAGGTCAAGGAACTGAGAGGACCTTTCACCTCCATACTCTCCTCCCACCCACCCCCCCAAGACAAAAACGTAGATGCTTTTTCTAAGCATTGCTCACCAGAAGCCGTCCGAAGACTTCTTGCGGACTTGGGAGCTTTACTAAAAGGAGAAGAACAGGGGTCGAGGGGGGGGGGGGAGGACGTTAGTGATGCAACCCCTGGAATCATGGAAAGGTTTCCCGCTGTTCCTCATCTCCTTCCCAGGTCTAGTCACTAGGATCCTTCCAGCAACGGACCGGGCTCCTTCGGAAAGCCACAAAAGGACATGGAGGTCTGGGGGGGGCGGAGGTGGGCCTGCTCCTTTCTGGAACGCCCCGGACTCCCCTTGGCCCGAGCTCTCACTGAGAAATAGGAGGATTCCCCTTCCCTCCGGGCTCAAGGAACGGCGAGCCTCCTTCAAGCCCAGAGGCCCTGCCTTGCATCTTATCACATTGATCTCTGGCCCCTCTGGGGGTGCTCTGGCCTGGGTTTTCCTGGGACATATGTCTGACATTGGCCCCTGGAAGGCTACCCACCCACCCGAGACCTCTTCAGCGAGGCATGACCTCTCCAAAGGAGAGAGGGATCCATTCCTTCCCATGGGAAGAGAGGTGAGTGCCAATCCCACCCAGCCATGCACAGTTCAAGCCCAGGGGACTGCCTTTGCTACCCAACCAACCCACTGACCAACTGACCTCCTCTGCAGGATCCCAGGAAGAGGAGGGATCCTTCCGGCCGAAGGACGGCCAACTCCTTAAGGCATCTGCAGAGCGGGGTCAGTGCTGGCGTGTATTCCGGAGGAAGCAAGAAGGATAAGAGCTTCGGCCACAGAGCCTGCCAAGAGGAGAGAGGGGACCGTCAGAGAATCAGAGCCCATCCTCGGTCTGGAGAAGCTCGGCATCACAGATTGGGGCCAGGCTGGCGTTCTCTTCCCCGAGTGTCGTAGGACTGTTGGGAAATAAAACGCCCCCCGGGCTAAAACGCCAGCTCTCTCCCCGCCTGACCTCACCCCGAGTAGGAAGAGGGGTGAAACTCCTCTGGTCTTCTGAAGAGCAAATGCACCCAAGCCACTCACTTTAAACATCCCGGTGGCCGAAGTGTTGACGTGCTCCAGGACCTCGATGGACAAGTCCTGGACATCGGCTTCCCTTGGCATCAGGCCTCTGGCACTGTCTCTGACCTGCCGTACACAGACACACAAGAACCACAGAAACAACCAGGTCAGGAAACCAGAACCGTCTCCCAAAAAGCGCCCCTTCACCCACGGGGAGTGACACAAGCACAAAGCTTGCGCACCTCGGAAGCGTTTGAGCCAGACGGTGGTGGCAGCACCTGGAGGAGGTGCCCCTGTGCCAAGGTGCAACCCAGCCAAGGCTGGAACGAAAAGGAGGGACTCGGACACACACACACACAGATGGGAGGGCCTCTTCCCCACCCAGCCGATTCCGAGAGGGGCTCGACTGCACACCCACCCCTGCACAACGTTTCCAACCAGTGCACTCTTGATGATGGAGGTATGATGGGACGCCTACTAGAGCCCAGAGCTTGGGAAACGTCTTTTGGAATGGCAGGAGGCAGGCGCTCACGAGACAGGCAGGCCCAGAGAGGCCTCCCGATGGGCTTGGAAGGGGTCCCCGAGTCGCCTCGTCCCTGCCAGAGGAAGGATCTCTCGGGGCTCTTTCGCGCTGACTTACCCCTTGACTGGTACGAACGGCGACCTGACGGAAGAGGTAGGTGACCATCTCCCATTCCAGACATCCCTCGACCTTCGGGGAGTTCAGGAGCTCCTTCAGGAAGAACAGGGTCGCTTCCCTCGCCTGGCAAAAAAAGGGAGGAAAGTCATCTCGTCGGTTGCCTCCCCGAGCCTGCCTCCCGTGCTGAAGAAACCCCATTTGAGGCGGGATCTGGAAGCCCCTAAAAGCGCCTTGGGAGGAGAGCTGCTGGTCCCGCCGGCCATTCCTTCTGCAAGACCAGAGCCTGCTTCCTGCCAGGGAATGTTTCTGAGGACTGGAATCTCCTTCTCTTGGCCTTTACTCTCTCTGTTGAGCAGATTCAGGTCGTGCAGATGTCTCCTGGCTGTGGCTCCTGTTTGGACTCCCTGGCAATTTCACTGGGGCCCCGGCAGGGATTCGTTATTGCCAGAGTTTGGACAATTATTATTATTATTATTTTTTGGTATGCTTTTCTTTTTCCTCCCTTCCTCCCTCCCTCCTCCTCCTCCTCCTCTTTCTTGTGGATTATAGAGCTAACATCACACAGCCAGAATGGTCTTTTTTACTATAGTCCAAAAAGAGTACATTTCTTTTTGGTTGGGCATGGAAACCACTTTCCATCCGGACTGCATGGTTTCCTCTGAATCCCCTCAATGTTTGGGCCTCACCCTTTGTCTGTGTCGGGTTGCAAGACTTTCCTTTTACTCCTGGCTTGGAAAGCCAGAAAGACCTTTCTGCCTTGCACCCACGTCTCTATGCCCTCGTCTTCATCTCAGCTCATGACGTTCTCCTTGTGGCGATGGGATCCACCCTTCCTCTCCATGACGTGAAAGAGGCTGGAGAGATCTCCAGATCACCAGAAGGGAGAGCAGCAAAGCTCTTGGGGAGTGGGATGATTTTCAGGCTGCTCTGGGATGGGGTGAAAACTGTTCCACATCCCTGTGTCAGCTGGAGGATTCTGGGCAGTGTAGCCTAGTGATGCCACTCTTATGATATCTTTCTAGCGCCCCCCCGGGCACGTGGAGAGCAACCAACGGGGGCTTCCGTTTTGGGTGGGAGGGATCGCCATCAGAGCCTTCTCTAACTTACCTTGCTGAACGTGGACTTTTCAAGAGTCCGGAAGACCTTCTTGAGGTTTGGGGGATGACAGTCCACGCAGCCCTCCAGGAACAGATAAAGTCCCTAAAAAGAAAACACGGGTGGTGGGGGGGGGAGAGAGAAGTCAGTGTCTGTTTGGTGGTGTGCCTTTTCTCAGCCATGCAAATTGAGCCCCCAGGGCTGAAGAGCAGCAGGACCGCTTCCTGGGCAGGACAGTGGTCAAGGCCCTGGAGAAGCCTGCGAGGGGGCCCTTCCTGTTCTCCCAGAGCTCAGAAAGGCTTTCAGGAGGGGGGGGTTGGACTACCATCTTTTGACTTTCCCACCCAGCAACAGTGGTGCTCTTTATGGTGCCCCGTGCGCAACCCTTGCGCTCAGGGCCTGTAAATGTCTTCCTAGGTCTGGAGCCGTTTCACTGCCCCCTCAACCCCCAAAAATCCCGGCGTCTCCACTCTCCTCTGTAGGGCTGCCTCTGGCAGCTTAAGGGATGGCCTGGCTTTGGTGATCCAGGACAAGCCCAAGCAGGGAGACCCTGGCGAGCACCTCTCTGCCATCATCCTCCTGAGCGCGCCCGTCTCCAAAGAATGTATTCCCGCCTCTCCCATGACTATCCATTTACTTTGGCCATGAGGGGAGCATCCACCATCCTGCTCTCCTTGATGACATCTGGGAACTTCCTTAAAATTTCATCCTGCTGTGTCTGGTACCGAACGAGAACGGCCAACATTGGCCACCGAGCCTTCAAAGCCGCCTCGCTCACCTGCAAGAGAGAGAAATGCAAAGAACCTCCTTAGGGTTCGGTCCCTCAATCAATTCAGGGAAACGGATCCATCCCCAGAGGAGAAGGAATCTCATCTCAAGCCAGGACAAGCTTGGCTGGCCTTCGTCAGAGATGAAATCAATGCTGACCGTAAGATCCCGGCACTCTGGACAGACAGGATTCTTCCCAGCTGTGCAGTCACCGGGCAAAGCAGCCGATCATCCAGACGCTTCACGAGGACCAACACAGGAGCAAAAGAGGGGCTGTGTATCTTTTTCATTCTTTTTTTGCAAGGCATCACTGGGAGGGGAGAATCAATGTTGCCCCCCCTCCGCCCAATGGAAGAGCAATCTTTGCATTGCAGCTCCTTCCCCAGCAACTATTCCGAGTGAGGGCACTACGTCTCGCCTTCCCTCCCGATTGGCTTTGAGTCAGAGGGAAGGCGCTGCTCCCCCTTCGTTGGCCCTTCCTGACCAGAGCCAAGGCAAGGGAAGCCCTTTCGTGTAAGAGACACAAGCCTCTTCCTGTGCAGGGAGCAGCATGACCGAAAAAAGACTCCCCTCTCCCAGGCTGGCACAACTACTTCTACCTGATACAACCGGAAACTCACCCAAATTGAAATAAAAATGAGTTTGCTTACATTTCTGTCCTCCTCCTGCTGCCAGTATCCACTCAGCCGCTGGTAGATGGACAGGAGGGGACGGCAAAAGCTGGACTCCGCCTCCCGAGGATAGTGGCACTGCCTCCAGTTCTTATAATAGTGGGCGACGGAGAGGCACATTTTCTCCACAGCTGTGAAAGAAGAGGACGAAGGTGAAAGCCTGACCCCTGAGGACCTTCCCTGGGGTCAGAGACATGGAGCTTCTAGCAGGCGGACAGGGTCTGACCCTTAGGGGAAATGGACCGGATCCTTCCCCATTGCTCCTTTCCCAAACCCGCTTGGCTTTCTTTTGCAGAAGCCTCGCTCGACCTGCTCTACTTGCCCCTTGCACCTCGTGTGTTGCTTTTGGTCTCCTCCCCTTCTAACACTTGGGGTTAAACTGAACAATCCATTTCTCTGCCCTTGAAGAAAGCCGTTTGTCTCTTCAAAAGCTGGAGCAAGTCTCAGGAAAGTCACCGGGAAACGCAAGACGGGAAGAAGACGGGAAGATGGGATGGTGGGGAATATGCCAATGACCTCGGCACAGAAGTCTGTACTTTAAGGAGAAGAGGGGCTCCGTCTAGAAAGGCCGTCAGACGGATAGGAATGGGGAGGACTCTTAGGCCAACTCCCGAGGAAGAGATCCGCTTTCCCACTCACCAGAACAGATGGCCACCTTCTCTCGGCTTCCCAGGTCAAGGATCAGGATGACCTGAAGGTAAAGGAAGCTGGTAATGATGTAGGGCACGGTCCGGAGAGCTGCAAAAGGAGAAAAAGACCCACACCATGATCTACTCATTCATTTCCATCAAGATGTGATGGGGAAGAAATCAAACAGGGTAGTGAAGCCCAGCAGGAAGCTTAAGAGGCACAACCCAAACACTCCTTCGAGGGAAGGCAACGGGCATTCTGAGGAGGAGGAGGATCACGCTGTAGCCGCTTTCTGCTACAGCTCAGTGTCAACATCACTCCGGGGCAAGCTTGGGCGAGTCTTTTTTGAGACCCAAGGTAGAAGCAGGGAAAACAGCAAGGCGAGGGGGTCCGGCAGAAAAGACACCACCCTCTACCAGGGATTCAAGAACAAACAAGGAACACTAGGGAAAGGGTGGGCTTTCCTGCAATTAGTCGGACATTGTGCAGTTGGGGAAAAGGGGGTCCCTTCCCACTTCTAATTTTAATGGAGGTCTCATGAATTTGGCACCTTTGGTCCAGCTTCTTCAGTTCACTAGTCCTCCCCCAATCCCCCTCCCCGCAAGCCATCTGGGAAAGGAGGACATCAAAACCCACAACCATGGAAGAAAAACTCGAGAGGTGCAGACCGTAGTGAGAGCTGAAGTTCTCCAGGGTCTTCAGCAGCATGGGGTGGGGCGGCGTGTCCACCTCCTTTAAGATGTTCTGGAGGTATCCCATGACCTCATGGAAGTGGCCTTTGGCCAAAGACAGAAGGAGGTCGCTGGCTCTCTTGCTGCGGTCCTCCGGAGCTCCCTAAACAAGCAGATCAGGTTGAGGCATCATTACTCCCTTCTTTATCCCCTTGCAAACTTGAAATGGGGGACGGGCTTTCGGGGAACCAATGAATCCAGAGGTCAGGAAAGTTTTGGCTGTCCGTGGCCAGAATCTCCCATCCAGCCAGGCTGGTAACGAGGGCGGCTGGGGGTTTCTCAGAACCATCATCTTCAGAAAAAGATACTAACTTTCCTAAACTCTGGATTGATTCCATGATCTGACCCTGGCTAGAAGTGCTGGTCAAATGGCCCAGCGTGCACAATCCTTCCGGCCGACAGCGACCAAACCCAACCCTGCCCCCCAAAGCCAATATTTTAACTAAACTATCTTTTGTCTTACACCACTGACTAAATATTACTGGTAAGCACCAAAATAAATCTGTTCCCCAGGCTTGCCCTCATCCGTTTCCTATCGTCCGGTGCCCCCCCACCCCCATTGCTGAAAGAGTAAAAAAGCACGCATACATATATGTATAATCCCCATTATTAGTCCTCAAATAATGTAATCTTATGCCCCATGTATATCGTGCATAGATGTTTTTGCCCCATGCATATCATCATAGACATAATGCTCTTAATCATACTAATTACATGTCACTACATAAAGTACAGTAAATTGCCCACCCCATGGATAACAAGCATGCAAATACCTGCTTAATCTTACATAATCCTTGCCCTACCATCAAATATTCTATATTGTACCCCTCCCGAGAGATCAGCAATCCTTGCATGAAAGGTTTATCATGTCCAGCTTCAGGCTCTTATATCGAGGTTGCATCACAACTGTATTTTCCAAGACCTGTGGTTGTTAAGTCAGGCACATTATGTCCAACTCCACCCACTCTTATCCTTCCAAGACCACCCATGGTTGATGAGTATGCTACATCTCACCCATGACCCCACATTCCTTGGCCCCTTCGGCATTTAGTACAGTGGTGCCTCGCTTAGTGATGTTAATTCATTCCTAAAAATTTGTTGCTAACCGAAAACATCGCTAAGCGAAACACAGTTTCCCATTGAAATGCATTGAAAACCGGATAATCCGTTCCAATGGGAACGAATTGCCATCCTTAAGTGAAAATCGCCATAGGAAACATCGCTAAGTGAAACGCGGTTCCCCAATTGAAATGCATTGAAACCTGTTCAATGCATCTCAATGGGGGGGGGGACAACAACAAATTAAAAAAGAGTCAGAACAAAGTCAAATTTGGTTAACAAAGGGCTTATTAAGTGCACTTTATTGTTTGAAACATTTTAAACAGTAAACTTTAACTAAAAAACATTTTGAAAACAGCAAACATGAGGCTGTTTAAACCATCGTTATGCTAAACAGGTGACCCAAAATTTAATCGTTATGCGAAGCATGGTCCCAACCGTCGCTAAGCGAAAATCGCCCATAGGGACCATCGTTAAACAAAGCGCAAAAAGGCTCAGAAAAAGTCATCGCTAAGCAATTTCATCGTTAAATTGAGCAATTGCTAAGCGAGGGACCACTGCATTTGTTATCTATTTTCAACTCTCTGTACATTTCAAGTGCCCAACCATTACAGTGCACCTAGTCCATATTATCAAGGTGTGTATTCTGCTAGATATCCCATGTATTACAATCTTTAAATGCTCATATGACATAAAACGTCTAAAAAACCATCAATTTCACCAAAAATACCGAGAACAACAAACATTTTGTTAAACATTCATTGCAAACGACCCCTACCCTGTATTTTCGAGTAACAGGACACCCAACCCGAGGCAACTCTAACACAACAAGCAATATAAGCTATAGCCCCACCCCCAAGAAAAAAAGACAGACCCCCCAGCTGAGTACAACATAGAAATTCCACCATAGCCAGAGTCTAATATACAAGCCAACTCACCCCACACCCCAGTTAAATCTAAATAATTTCCCCACCCATGCAAGGTACTGACACTCCTCCAGCAGATCTTTCCAGAAGACATCAAGGCCCTTTTCCAACACTGCCTAACAACCACCTACTTTCAGTAGGATAACAAGTTCTATGAACAGACAGATGAAGTGGCCATGGGGAGCCCCCTCAGCCCAGTTATAGCAAACTTCTACAGTGGTACCTCGACTTACAAACTTAATCCGTATTGGAACGACATTCGTACGTCAAAAAGTTCGTAACTCGAAGTACCATTTCCCATTGAAATGCATGGGAACGGAATTAATCCATTCCAGCATTTCAAAAGCCAAAAAAGCAGGGGGAAAGGGCTGGAAAATTGAATTTCCAGGCCTTTCTCCCTGCCTTTTTGGCTTCGGAGGTCTCAAAGGGCTTCCTCCGATCTCGGGGGGAAAGCCCTTTGAGAACAAGGTCAAGGCTCTGTTTCCAAAATTTTTTTGCCTATGGGGCTGTTCGTAAATGGCTCCCTGCAAAAAGGCAGGGAGAAAGGGCTGGAAATTCGAACTTCCAGCCCTTTCTCCATGCATTTTTGCCTTCGGAGCTCTCAAAGGGCTTTCGGCCCAACATCGGAGGAAGCCCTTTGAGAGCCCTGAAGGCGCAGATCGTGGTGGCAGGGACCCCCAGGGAGGTCTCCCATGGTGGCAGGCAAGCCCTGGGATACCTCCCTCGTGGTACCCGCCGCTGCGATCGGCAGCTTCGGAACTCTCAAAGGGCTTCCCCCCGACATCGGAGAAAGCCGTGTGAGAGCTCTGAAGGCAAAAAGGCAGGGAGAAAGGGCTGGAAATTCGAATTTCCAGCCCTTTCTCCATGCATTTTTGCCTTCGGAGCTCTCAAAGGGCTTTCGGCCCAACATCGGAGGAAGCCCTTTGAGAGCCCTGAAGGCGCAGATCGTGGTGGCAGGGACCCCCAGGGAGGTCTCCCATGGTGGCAGGCAAGCCCTGGGATACCTCCCTCGTGGTACCCGCCGCTGCGATCGGCAGCTTCAGAACTCTCAAAGGGCTTCCCCCCGACATCGGAGAAAGCCGTGTGAGAGCTCTGAAGGCAAAATGGCAGGGAGAAAGGGCAGGAAATTCGAAGTTCCAGCCCTTTCTCCCTGCCTTTTTGCAGGGAGCCATTTACAAACGGCTCCGTTAGCAAAAAAAAAAAAAAAAAAAAAGGCATTGACTTGCGAACACAGCCTTGACCTTGTTCCTACGTCGAGCTCTGTTCGCACGTCGATGCCAATTTTTGCCAACGGAGCTGTTCGTAAATCGAAAAATCCGTATCTAGGGACGTTCAGAAGTTGAGGGTTGACCGTACACGGAACATTTCAAAAAACAGGCCCTGGCTTCGGCACCCTTCACACCCACAGTCTGGTTCCAATACATGGATGACACCTTCGCAATTTGGAACCACGGTGAAGAAAAACTGGAAGAATTTCGAAACCATCTTAACAGCATCCACCCAATTATACAATTCACCATGGAAAAAGAAACAGAGGGCCAGCTCCCTTTCTTAGATGTCGTGGTCATACGCAAAACTGGCCTCCTATTGGGACACAAGGTCTACAGAAAACCCACCCACACAGACCGGTACCTACACAAAAACTCCAACCACCACCCACGACAAAAAAGAGGCATAATCAAAACTCTGGTAGACCGTGCAAATGGGAACTGTGCAGCTCCATTTCTCAGCACCGAACTCAACCATCTGAATTGGGCCCTACAGGCAAATGGCTATTCCAAGAATGAAACCAAGAAAACAACACCAAACTGAAGAGGAAAAACAGGCACCCACAAATAAAGTATTTCTGCCTTACATCAAAGGGGTAATGGACCGCATGGGGAAACTTTTGAAAAAACACAGCCTACAAACAATATTTAGACCCACCACAAATATTACAGTCAACAAAGGACAAAAGGAAGCCCCTCACCACTGCAGGAGTATACCGGATACCTTGCAGTTGTGGACAGGTATACAGTGGTGCATCGCAAGACAGGCGCTCCGTTTAACGACAAATCCGCATTATGACGAGGTTTTTGCGATCACAACAGCGATCGCAAAACAACATTTTAATGTGGGAATTTCGCTGCGTGATGATCGGTTCCCTGTTTTGGGAACTGATTTCCGCTTCCCAACGATCAGCTGATCGTCGGGTTTTCAAAATGGCCGTCTGATGCTCAGAATGGCTCCCTGCTGTGTTTAGGAGCCATTTTTCGCTGCACAGGCACCCAAAAATGGCCACCTCTATGGAGGATCTGCGCTGGACGGTGAGTTCTTAGCCGATTGGAACGCATTAACCAGGTTTTAATGTGTTTCAATGGCTTTTTTATTTTCGCTTAACGACATTTTCGTTCTACAGCGATTTTACTGGAATGAATTAATGTCGTAATGCGAGGCACCACTGTATATTGGAACCACAAAACGCAGCTTTCACACCAGACTCAAACAGCATGAGAGACACTGCAAACTACAGCAACCGGAAAAATCAGCAGTAGCTGAACATTCCCTAAAACAAGCCGGGCGTGAAATTCTATTTCAAAACACTGGACTACTGGACAACACCAGCAAGCATTATGTTAGACTGCACAGGGAAGCCACTGAAATCCATAAGCACTAGCAGAGCTTCAACAAAGAAGAGGAAAGTCTATAAAACTTAATAAGGCCTGGCTCCCAGCACTGGAAAATACAGCATGCAAAAAGGTCAACCAACTCTATCCAGCCACGAAAGCCAGGGATCATTGCACAAAAAAAGACCAGCTAAAGATACCCATCAATCACAGTGACAGATAATCTCTCCCTCTTATCATAACAATACATCCACAACAAAAACACGCTGATCACCATCATCAACCTATCTCCTGAATAGGACAAAAAGCTGTTCCCACAGCTATAAATGCTCAACTATCCAGCAAACAGCAACAGAGCATGGACTGAGTTCCTACTCCAGTCCTCTGAAGATGCCAGCCACAGAGTCTGGCGAAACGTCAGGAAGAACAATCTTCAAAACTATATAGACTTTCATCTATATAGGTAATAGATAAGCATATATAATTCTTAAACTTGAAGTGTTTCATGTTAAATATAATAATAGAAAATGCTTAGTGAAAGATAAATATAGGTGTAAGATACTTCAGATAATGTATGTATGTTAATTATTATAAATCAGGAAGGTTTTTACTAAACTTAATAGTTGAAGCATTGATACAAAATATACATACACATACACACATACATACACACACACACACACACACACACACACACATTAAAAAACTTTTATTACATCACAAACAGACATACAAAACAAACAAAAACCTATATGCGGGAAGATGTTTTCCATACAATCATATCCAGTATATAGTCTGACTACATAAACCATATTGCCCTACTAAGATATTTAAACTATATTATACACACACACACACATATTAAAAACTTTTATTACATCACAAACAGACATATAAAACAAACAAAGACATATATGCGGGAAGGTGTTTTCCATACAATCATATTCAATATATAGTCTGACTACATAAACAATATTGCCCTATTAAGATATTTAAACCATATTATATATACACACAGATATATTAAAAAACTTTTATTACATCACAAACAGACATACAAAACAAACAAAAACATATATGCGGGAAGGTGTTTTCCATACAATTATATTCAATATATAGTCTGACTACATAAACCATATTGCCCTATTAAGATATTTAAACCATATTATATATACACATAGACATATTAAAAAACTTTTATTACATCACAAACAGACATACAAAACAAACAAAAACATATATGCAGGAAGGTGTTTTCCATACAATCATATCCTTCCCTCCAGTCAATTAAGTCTTTCTCTCTCCTTTTTTCTTTGCTATTCCATCTTGGTAATCCTCTCTTTAAATTAATTGTTTTAAATTGAAATTTGTAATTTTATGATTTTATATATTTTTATACTGTTTTGTTTTATTTTGTAAGCCGCCCTGAGTAGACATGGTCTAGAGGGGCGGGGTAAAAATCAAATAAATAAATAAATAAATAAATAAATAAATAAATAAATAAATAAATAAATAAATAGTCTGACTACATAAACCATATTGCCCTATTAAGATATTTAAACCATATTATATTCTCCATTTTAGAATATAATATGGTTTAAATATCTTAGTAGGGAAATATGGTTTATGTAGGCAGGCTACATATTGGATACAGTGGTGCCTCGCATTGCGACGTTAATTCGTTCCAGCGAAATCGCTGCAAAACGAAAACGTCTCTATGCGATATTAAAAAGCCCATGGAAACGCATTAAAATGCGATTAATGCATTCCTATGGGCTTAAAACTCACCGTTCAGTGAAGGTCCTCCATAGCGCGGCCATTTTTGGTGGGCGGCCATTTTGTTTACCCAGCGGCGATTTTGAAACCGCCAATCAGCTGTTAAAAAATCACCGCTTTGCGATGATCGGTGCCTGAAGCAGGGAACCGATCATCACAAAGTGAAATTCCCCCATAGGGAACATCGCAAAGCAATCTCTTTTGCAACTGCAAAAAATGTGTTGCAAAGCGATTTCATCGCTAAACAGAGCAATCGCTATGCGAGGCACCACTGTATGATTGTATGAAAAACACCCACACACATATATATATGTTTTTGTTTGTTTTGTTTGTCTGTTTGTGATGTCATAAAAGTTATTTTTTTAAAAAAAAAAAGTTAGATCCTGCCTTTCAGACTGTCCCCTCCTATCAGACCTGCCCTCTGGAACGATGGAAAGACTGATAAAAGCCATTGCCGAGATGCCCTCCTCTGCAGCTCCAAAGACTCCGAAGACAACTTTCCAAACAAATTGCTGTTGATTGTGAAAAATTGCCTCTTACCTCTTTCAGCATCTCTTCGGTCAACAGAGGGACCAGCAGCTTCGTCTTGCTCTCTCCAGCTGTGCGGAGGAGATCTTGGGCAGCCACATCAGCATCTTCCAGGCCCTGCAGCTGGATGCTAACCTGATGCTGAAGCTCTGAAAGGGAGAACATGGGATTGGTGGTTACCAATAAAAGAGTTCTAAGCCGCCCAGAGACCTCTGGGTAGTGTGGGCGGCATATAAATTGAATAAATAAATAAATAAATAAATAAATAAATAAATAAATAAATAAATAAATAAATAAATAAATAAATAAATAAATAAATAAATAAATAAATAAATAAATAAATAAATAAATAAGAGGCGCAAGGAACAGAGTCTGGCAAATCTGTCCTAAGATGGTGGGCTTGGAAGGGCTGATGAGACCATCCAATCCAACCCCCTGCTGGACCTGGAAGCCAAGCCCTGGGAGGATAGACTGAAAGAACCCCCTCCCTCCCGCCCTCCTTCCGCCCCCCCCCACCTACCTTTCTTTAAGTGGCCCTCCATATTGGACCACTTTGGGCCCAGAGGGGCCCTGGCTGCCAGATGGATACGATATATCAATAATTAAACTAATAATAATAATGATAATAATATTGATAATAATAATGATAATAATAATAATAATGATAATAATATTGATAATAATATTGATAATAATAATAATCAGAATAATAGTAATCAGAAGAATAATAATAATCAGAATAATAATGATAATGATAAGAATGATAAGAATAACAATAATTTGAGTGAACTAAGCAAAAAAAATGGCTCTTTGCTCAGGACCGCATTCACTCTGAGGGAAAATTTTGAGGGGGGGGACAGAGGGCTTGTCTTTCCTCTATGACATGTCTTGATGACCCGAGCTAGCCAAGGGGGGCAAGGCTGCTGGCCTGCAGGCTGCTTTCATCATCCTTAAAACCATTATGATCTGGCCTGTTTACTGCCCCCTGTTTACCACAACATCCCATCCCAGGAAGCCCTCTGGGACGCGTGAGGAAACCCCAAGCGGCTTTTGCCTCTCAGGGAACCAGACCCGGGAGGCCAAGTCGGCTTCCATCGTTCCAGGATGTCCTCTCAGCAGAAGAGGCTGCCCGGCCCTTTCCTGACTTATATGTGGGTCTGAGGTCTGCTCCTGGTCCTCTAAATAAAACCCACAGTGGTCCCAGCCAAGCATTTCTAGTCCTTCTCTAAGGGTGTGACTCCTCTGGAGAGCTGAATAATTCAGCATGGCTGGGGTTTGATTCACGGCCCATTTCACGTCTCAAACCGCCATCGGTGCTCACACGGGAGCCCTGGGTTGCTTCAAGCGTTCACCACTCATCCTTGCTGCACCGCAAGGAGCCTTCCCGTGCCCAACTCCCTCCCTTCCTCTGGTCCTGCCTCTTGGCCGCTACTCCTTCCTGGGCCTGCCTCTGCCGATTCTTTCCTGGTTGGCAGCCCCGAGGGCTCTCCGACTCCAGGGCAAAGGGGATATGGGGGGGGAAGGTGCACCCAAGAACCCAGGAGAAGGTTGCCTCCCTGGGGACGCCCAGGCAGCACAGGGAGAACTCCAACAGATGAGTCCCAGAAATCCCATAAATGGAGCACAACGCGGATACATGTGGCCAGAAAAGAGTCCCAGGGCAGGGTGGGGGGTGGGTGCTGGAGGGTGGGGGAAGCGTTGCAAGTGTCTCCCTGATATAGTTCAGGAGGAGCCAGGGAGGGGGTACGTGCCCGAAAGAAACACGCCAGGTCTTGTTTGCAGACAAGTGGGGTAGAACTTCCCAGGTTCAGCCCAGGAACCTGTCGGGGGATCCTCCCCCCCAGTCAAGCCTGAGACAACTACATTTCTAAAAAAGCTTTTTATAGAAAAAGAACATAATGGAAAGGTCCTTCCTCGTTTCAGAATACAAAATATCAAAGGTCTGAACAGTCGTTTTGCAAAGCACGCCACGATTCACAACTGAGAAAGAACCCCGATAGAATAACACACACCACAATCCGTTACTTCTCTTCCTTGCTCTCAAGTAAGGCGTACAGGACTGACCTCATCTCTGGGGACATTAACTAGTTTAAACTAAATTGAAACCCGATGTCACCAGAAAAGCATCATCCCTGCCTGGGTTACTTGAAAAGAAGGGAAAGGGGGAATAGATGGGTGGCGGGACTGATTTGGGAGTTCACCGTTGTCACGTTCCCGCGTGGCCCCTGGTTGTTCCACCAAGCGAAGGGCTCACAGTATGTGTCGTTCAGCTGCCACTGGTTGATGACATCAACACTGTTTATCTTTCAGAACCAAACAGACATTGTTTATTGTTACAGATGATGACAGTACAAGCAGTGTTGTTAACTCTTAACCAGACATCCGCCATTCTCCTCCTCCTCCTCCTCAACCACCACTCTCCCTCACCCAGATTCCAGCATCATCAAAACTCTATTCTCTCCCTCTCTTCCTCCTGCAGAGACTCTGGTGACTCCACCTCTAGAACACTCTCATTGGTCCATGCAGATATATCTCATTAATATTCATTATCTGCGCGGACGCCACTACCGTGCATGCTGGTTGCAATGCTTGCCCAGAAAGCTTGGAGGGTCTCATCCGGCCAAGGGGACACATGCCTTAGTGACCTGCTGGCTAGAGGAGGGGTCCCCAACCTTTTCCACCCCATGGACTTTGGAACTCCCTCCCACTTGAGGCTAGGCAGGCCCCATCTTTGCTGTCCTCCTAGATGCAAGCCAAGGCCTTTCTCTTCACTCAAGCTTTTCCTCCCTCGCTGGTTTCTCGAGTGGGATTTTAAAACGGATGTTTGTGCCCTTCTCTTTTCAATGTCTTTTCCAGGCGACTTTTGTTGACCTTGTAGTGTGTGCTCTTTCATCCTTTTTAGCCTTTGTAGACCTTTTGGTTTTAGTTTTAAATATTATGTTTTAATGATATGAGCCACCTTGGGTGCTTTTGAAGGAGAAGAGCATGGTAAAATATTTTAAAGAAAATAAAATAACAACAGAGGTCTACATGCCAGCTTGAAAAAGGAGACGGTCCCAGTGACAGAGGGGGGAAAAGCCACTTTGGGAGCAGAAAAGTCTGGACCAATTGCAAGCAGGGTTTGTATCATGTGGTCAGTCAAAGACTTGACATTTCACCCCTTTTAAAAGCAGTGCAAATCCCGCAGCATTTGACCATGTCACCTACCTATGGTGCTATTAATGCATCCTGGCGCTAGCCTTCTTCCCCATTTTCATGACACGCATGGACAGCCTGCGATCGAACATAACAGAGATATTTTCATATATACTAGTGTTACCCAGGGGATCTCCCACTGGAGCTTTGGCCATTCGTCATATTATTTTGTTCCAAAATACAGAATTGGGTCTTGATCTGTTATCAAGGGAAAAAAAGAGAAAAAATTCACAATCCTCAGAACAGGATGTGATGGTCCGAAGGAGAATGGGATTTGTAGACAGAGAAAATGGAGACTGTTATTTTCAAAGTGACATGATTTTAAAGTCTTGGAATGTGCTAGGCCGTGAGACTGTTTTTCAGATCCACTGACTGTCCTCTAAAGCCCACCGTGGTCCCAGCCAACCCACAGCTTGATCTTTCTGTGGCCGAGGGACACGTTGTGCACCTCCTCAGAGGTCTGAAACTGTGGAGGCTCAAACAATGAGGCTTAAGAGCTGGAATCAGGCAGTCACTCCTATTTTTCCTGTCTCTTGAGCTCCACTGTGCCTTCAAAAAAAACTAGCAAAGACAGACAGACAAACACAGAATATTTACTTATTTTATTTATTTAAAAGGTTTTCACCGCCCTTTCCTCCTAAGAAAGGGACCAAGGCGCCTTACATCATTAAAACAGAGTATTAAAGCTAAAAACAGGGAAGCTCTCCCGGTTGCATTCCTGCCTGCAAGGCACTCGGGTGTCAACACAGCAAGAGCTGTGGGGAGAGAATGTAGCGCAAGGAGGCCTGGAACTCGGCCAGCGGTCGGCAGCCATGGATACGGTTGCCATGGTTTCTAGATGACGCTTCGGCCGCGACTCGTTTGGCTCCAGGCCCTGCCCACGCCGCCTGCTCTCCCCGCCCGCAACTGTGCCTTCGGAATCGGGCGAGCGCGCTGGACTTCATTGCCGCGCGACGCGAACGCCTGAGGGAGGAGGAGGAGGCGGGCGGAGGGGCGATGAGGGGCTGGTTGTGGCGGGTCGGGCGGGACGGCTGGAGGCGGGCTCACGGGACGGCGGCGGCCGGGGAGCTGCCCAGGAGGCGAGCGGGGCCGCCCTGGAGGGTCCTTTTCTTCGGCACCGACAACTTCTCCGTCGAGACGCTCCGCGCCCTCCAGGCCGCTCGGTGTGTCCTGTGGCCCAGGGGTAGAAAGGGGAAGCGGGGGGTGGGGGGTGGGGGTCAGAGGTCAAGCGGAAGTTGGGTTGAAGGGTAGCTGAGCGGGGGGGGGGAAGGCAGGGGGAGAAAGCCCCGGGAAGCGGACCGGCTTCTCGGAGAGCCCGGGATGGCCTGCGTGGGCTGGGCGAGGGTCGTGGGCAGCAGGCGGGTTCCCATCCATCCCTGCTGTGGAACCGAGGGGCTCAGGGGCTGGAGGTTCCCTCGGGTGGTGCAAGGCTTCGTGGGCTGGACCAGGACCCAGCAGGCTTGGCTTCAGATCCCTCCAGGGCCATTAAAACTCACTGGAGGAGGGGGGAGAGTGGCATTGGTAAAATCCCTCCTTCGGTATCTCCCTTCCCTGGAAAGCCCCTCTAGAGTCGCTCTGCACCGGTTCCAACTTGACAGCCTCAGCAGGGCCTTTTCCTGAGACCCTCAGGATCTTTTCATTTATTTATCTATCTAATGACTACACTGGCATGAGAAAAACCTCCAAGCGGCTTCTCTCCCTCTCTGTATGTATGACGGAAAACAGTTTTAAAAGCCATCTGAAATAGCAAATGAGAAGCACATCTAAAGCAAATGTAGAAATTGTGCAAAGAACTTAATAATTGTATTTTTGAAGGCTTTCACAGCCAGGATCCGATGGTTCTCGTAGGCTTTTCGGGTTGTTTGGCTGTGTTCTTAAGGTTTTTCTTCCTGACATTTCACCAGTGTCTGTGGCCGGCGTCTTCAGAGGACAGGAGTCGGAACTCTTTTCTGTGCTCTGGACTTAATAATTACTGGACAAAGTATGCGTTCAACTGCACATACTTTGTCCAGTAATGGAGGCTCTTGAATGACTAAAGGCTTGTAGTCCATAATTTAACCGTATGGCAGTAAGTCTGCAGAAAGCCATCATAGATGATTTACAAGATACAGAATAATGGGGATCCAGAGTGTTTGGGAGTAGAAGTATGAATAAAAAGACTAGTTCAGCAGCAGAGCATATTCTTTGTGCACAAATGACAGGCTCACTCCTTGTAATCTCTGGTGACTTCTTTGTGACCGAGACTTTAAGAGATGTGAGGCAAGTTTAAGCAGACCTTTCAGTGTGAGAGCCTCATTCTGTTTCAAAAGCAATCTCAGGGTGTTTTTATTTTGATGGTGGGTGGCGTCAAAGGATCAACCAGCATTTGAACTTACTATATCTTTAACAAAGCCTTAGAGGTTCAACCTTTTTTAGAACTGAGGAAGAAGAACACTGTGCAAAGGTTGGGAAATCACCAAACATTGATCTTACAGGGAAAGGACATAAGGAGAGACAACCAGTTTTAGCCCCAGAAGTTAAGTTTTCCCTCCCCTAGAGTAGACAGTACTGGCTTAGATGAGCAGATATCTGACTTGGTATAGAGCAGTTTTCTTGTGGGGTTTAGATCTTGGTGTGGTAGTAACTTAGCAGTGTCAAATCTTCCATTTGACCTCTTTTTTAAAAATGTCCTGTTGCAGGGAGCCCAGACCGAATGCTCTTGTAGACCATCTGGAGGTGGTGACTGTACAGCCCCAGCTGCCAAAGGGACTGCCTGTCAAGAACTATGCAGAGCAGTCTCAACTCCCTGTCCACTTCTGGCCAGATGTTGCCTCGTGCAAGCACTTTGACATCGGTGTGGTGGCATCATTTGGCCATCTTCTCCATGAGGACCTCATCTTGAAGTTCCCATAGTAAGGCTGTGGTCTTGGAGCATGCTCAGTGTGATCTAAATAATTCAGAGTATTTGGCTAATATATAAGTGGAAGGTCTCTGACCACTGGGGAGGGATGCTGCGTGGGATGAAGTTACTGGTGCCTGAAGTAGAGCCTGCTAGAACTATTCCCTGAAGTATTCAGCTTATTATTAATCTCTCACAAGGTGAACAAAATGGGGGATCTTTATTACTGTGTTAAATCATTTCTATCTTACAATTTCAGTTTTATGTAACAATTTTTAAAAAATTCAGATTGTTTTCTTGTTCCACTTCCCTTATCCTTCAGTTCTCTGCTTCTCTACTGTCTACAGTTTATAAGGTTAATTGTCAGAATGCCAGCCTTGGGGGGGGGGGATTATTTTCAAATCAAATTGATTTAAATCACAATTAAAACATTTTAAAGTGGATTTTTTTAAAAAAAATACAGTAAATAATAAAAAAAAAAACCACAATGTTTTAAATATAAAGCATGATTTAAATTGTGATTTAAGTCAAATGCACCCCCCTGATGGCAACATACATTTGTACATAAAGTGGAAAAGGGACCATAATTGAGCAGTATATATTTGCAACAACTTTACTGAATGTTAAGATGCCTATTTAAAAAGGGGTTGGCCTATCTGGAAAAAAACCAACTTGGCGGCTGATGATATTAACAACTATCGTCCAGTTGCCAATATCCCCTTTATTGGCAAGCTGGTAGAGAGAGTGGTGGCCAACCAGCTTCATGCTCTCCTGGAGGAGACTGGTGCCCTTGATCCATTCCAGTCTGTGTTCAGGCCGCATCGTGGCACGGAGACCACATTGGTCACCCTGCAAGATGACCTCTTGAGGGAGGCCAATAGGGGCAAAGTGTCCTTGCTGGTTCTCCTCGACCTCTCAGTGGCCTTTGATAGCATCAACCACAGTATCCTCCTGGGGAGGCTCTCGGGGTTGGGGGTTGATGCTCAGGCTTTGGCCTGCCTCCGATCCTTCCTGGAGGACCGTCCTCAGAGTTCAGCTTGCGGAGATGTTGTCCGCTCCGTTGAGTCTCAATTCTGGAGTCCCGCAGGGGTCAGTCATCTCCCCAATGTTATTTAATATCGATATGAGGCCGCTGGGGGATGTCATCAGGAGTTTGGAGCTTTGTGTCACCAATACGCAGATGACACCCAGCTCTATCTCCCCTTCCATCCTTCTGCAGTGGATGCTGTCCCGTCCCTTGAGTGCTGCCTGGATGTGGTGCCGGGATGGATGAGGGAAAACAGACTGAGACTGAACCCGGAGAAGATGGAAATCCTGTGGGTGGGGGCCTCTGTTGTCTGGGTGCCTCCCTATCTTTTTTTTGGGGGGGGACACTGTTTCCATGAACGATGAGGTTCATAGCTTGGGCATGATTTTGGACCCATCGCTATCAGTGACATCTCAAATAGTGTCTGTGGTCCGGTCAGCTTATTTCCACCTAAAGCTGATCACCCAGGTACGTCCTTACCTTGACACCAGGTCCCTCACCATGCTGGTCCATGTGCTAGTAATCTCGAGATTAGACTATTGTAATGTCCTCTATGTGGGGCTGCCCTTGGAACTGCTACAGAGACTGCAACGGGTCCAGAATGCGGTGTTGAGACTTCTGAGTGGGGTTAGAAAATGTCAACATATATCCCCCACCCTGGCTGCCTTACACTGGCTACCTGTTCACTTCCATACCTGTTTCAAGGGGATGGTACTAACCTATAAGGCCCTAAATGGTTTGGAACCTCAATATCTGGCTGAGCGCCTCCTTCTGGTTAGGTCTGCCCATCCTATAAGGTCATTGCAGGCAGGGCGGCTGAGAGGCCTGACCCCGAGAAAGGCCTGGAAAACAACCACCGGAAGTCTGGCCTTTTCAACGGAACCTCCGCAACTGTGGAACTCTCTTCCGCCCGCAGTCCGCCTGGCCCCTTCACTGGGCACATTCAGAAAGCTACTAAGAACCTGACTATTTAGACAGGCCTTCCCTGAACTAACTATACTCTGATACAATCATGTCCAATAATATAACTTTTATCATACTGCCATGTTGCATGTTTTTATTTCTCTACACTTTTAATTGTGTTTATTGTATTATAAGTTTTGTATTGTGTATTAATTTTGCTATTTTGTTACTCTGCTGTTTTTTTCTTATTTGTTGTAAACTGCCCAGAGTGGCCTTGGCTGCCAGATGGGTGGTATATAAATCAAATAAATAAATTGGTCACTATGTGCTTATGCATATTATAGAATTAGTATTCTCTTCTGATTTTCAAATTTCTTCTAAATTTCTGATTCAGTGGCGTATTGAATGTCCATCCCAGCTGTCTTCCGAGATGGCGTGGTCCCGCACCAATCATCCACACGGTACTCCATGGTGATACAGTTACTGGGGTGACAATAATGCAGATTAGGCCAAAGAGGTATAAATGCTATTTTATTTAATGGAATAACATGTCAAAACCTATTTTTTTATCAACTCTGAAAATTTTGTGGGTGCTGAGTGATCTTCCCATCTGTTAAAACTACATTGTGCCATTACAAATGCTTTTCTCTTTTTTATGTATTCAAAGGTTAGGATTATGCAGCTTGATTCTATATTTTTGTGTTGTCTGGAGCTTATTAAAAAAGTACAGACAATGGCTACTTAATAATAAGTACTAAGAACTTAGTTTGTTATTGTCAGTGTTTTTGGAGCCAAAGTGACAGAATAAGGAGAGCCCCAAGAATGCCAAACATTTTTCAGAAATGACAGGTGGAAGCAGGGTCAAAAAGAACTTGTTTAGGAGGTATATCCTACAGTGGGCATTGAATTAAGACTAGGGGTGGGAGAATGAGAGGAGAGGTTCAAATGGCATTTGTCGTCTGGAACCTAAAGCAAAACTTTCACACTACAAAAATGTTGTAGCAAGTTTCATGTGATCTCTTAAAACCATTGGGCAGTATGTTTTATGTAGAGATGTAGAAGTATGTAGAGATGTTCAGCCAAAACTGCCTTAGTTCATGTTTGTTCTGGTATCTCTGTACTGCAGTTTTTAAATAGATTATTCATTTATTTATTTATTTAACTGATACGCCACCCACTCTAACCAAAGTAGAGTAGTATATCTACTATCTAGATTTTATAGAATAGGGCACTTAAAGCAGCTCTGACTGACGGCAGCCTTGTAAGATCAAACACTGAAGGCTTGTTTCTTACAGGGATATGTATCTATAATTTTCTGACACCTCCTTGTCTTCCCATTGATTTATGAATTCTCATGAGCTCTTACTCTTTATTTAAAAACCATAAATCCAAGTTAAAAGTAAAAACGTAATGCTATGTGTTATGTCCATAGGTTTGATGTAGGTCCCATAATTAAACAGGAAACCGTTCCAGTTCCACCCAACTGTACGGCAAAAGAATTGGAGTCAGTGTTATCCAAACTGGGTGCAGACATGGTAAGTTAACATGGCCCTTCTTCAAAGTGGGTTTTCCAACAAGAAATGGTAGTGAAGGTTTTATGTATCAGTGAACCAAACAAGAAGAACTTCATCATCCGATGGATGAAGCATTAAGTTTTAGACAGATGAAACAATAAAAATGGAGAAACGTGCTTCCCTGGTTTAGAAATTTGAATAAATATGACCACATTGGTAGAAGTCTATCTTTTGTAATATATGTTTTGGATTTTCTTTTCTCAGCTCATTGCTGTTCTAGAACACTTAGCCGAAAGTTTAAGGAACAAGAGAGAGCAGCCAAAGGAAGGAACAACAGCTGGTATGTTTGGAGTATTTCTTGAGTGAAGTCAGTATTGCCTAATACAGGGGTCCCCAAGACCCGGGCCACAGACCAGTCCCAGGCCGTGGCCTTGGAAGGACTGGGCCACTGGGACAGATGAGTGGCGAGCAGGAGGTGAGCGGTGAGCGAAGCTCCGCCTCCTGTCAGCATGCTCCTATCAGGTTCTGACCTGCTGATCTAACAGGAGGTGGAGCTTCGCTCCCCTCCTGTTGCTGCAAGATCTGCTGGGCCTGTGGCATTAGAGTCTAATGTAGGAGTCTGCACTCCTATTAGATTTTAAGCCGCTGCTGATCTAACAGGAGGCGGAGCTTCAATTGCATTTCACCTCCTGCTCACCACTCATCTTGTCCTGGTACAATACATGTAATGGCCTTGATTCAAAGCTGTTTTCCAACAACCTACTGCATAACAAGTACCCTCCCCCAGACCTTGGGAGAATGGTCTTCAACTAAACCTGTCCCTGGTGTCAGAAAGGCTGGAAATCACTGGTGTAATAGACTGGTGCAATTCCCTTCTTAATTTACTATTATTTTATTAGTTAGGGTTCTTCTACAAGGTGTTTGAAATAAGTCAATCAGTTTTTCACCAGGAATGGTTTCTTTCCCCCCTCTCATTTAGGAAAGTTAGGAACAGCAGTTGATTCTTCTAATGAATCACCGTAGAGCATCAGGATTTGTGGGTGGGTGGAGATCCCAAGAGGTGCGTTTGGTGGCATTCTTTTAAGATGAGGAAGGATTATGACATTACCGTACACTGTAGTAAATTAATACTAGTGATGCAATTATCTGAATGGTGTGTTTATTTAGAAGAGATGTCCAAATATTTAAAGAGCTAAGGTGTAAAATGAGGTCTGTTGACTCCTGCATTTGCTTTTATCTTAAAGCTCCTAAAGTTACTGCTGCTAAGAGCTGCATTCAATGGGAAGAGCAGGCCCCTGAGCAAATACTAAGGATGCACCGTGCCTTGGGAACATTGGTAAGAACAGTCTTGCAAATCGGTTTACAAAAATTACTCACTTCCAACTTTTACTTTGCTGTGCCTTCAAAAGAACACAGAGTAACATTCCGCCTAGAGTGGTCCATCAGTCCAGATAGGTGGGGTATAAATCAAATAAATAATAATAATAATAACATTCAAGAAAAGCAACAAAAAGTACTACTATGGTAGCATAGTTGAAGCTTCTGGTCCACCCTCAAATAGAAAGTGACCAAAAACCAAACATAAATTGTGTGCCTTTTCCCCAACATAACTTTGTAGAGCTTGGCAGGTGAAATATGTGTTATTTTTGTTAGCCTTAGATTTCGCTTCATGTATTAAACGTTCCAGTGACACACTCCTCTTTCTTGGTGCTGATACATTTAATTGCAGGCCAGAGAAGCTGGTGGTGGATAAAGCCGGATATTGAGTAAAGTGCTATGCAAATTATTGGTGGTTTTGCGGCCCTAGACTAACAAGACTGCTCTGCTCCTATGCCTGGAGACCTCCTCCAGGCTGAGCCGACATCCTGTTCATCTTACACATGCCATGCCTCTGTTGAAACACCATCGGGGGAAAGGAGGAATTGGTTCTTTTCTCTACTAGTAACTGAGCATGGCACCTTCCCAGAGGAGGTGCTCTTGGTCTGTCCAGAGTACATGCTTTGCATGCAGTTGTCCCAAGTGAAGTCCTTGGTAGGCCTGGGGAACTGAATGTCTGAACTCCCTAGAGAACCATTTCCAGTCATTGCAACTCTGGGCCAGGTGGAGTCGTGGTCTGGCTCAATGTAAGACAGTTCCTTAGAATTCCTGTAAAGCAGCAAGTACTGTAACTCTGAATTTCTCCCATATAAGTCAGGCAAAAAACAAAAGAGGAATAAAAAGTAAGAAAATTCTTGTGGCACCTTAAAGACTAACTGCTATATTTCAGTGTAAGCTTTCATGGACAACACCACTTCCTGAGACACAAGATGCCTCGTGTTAATATATGCTGTGCCTAGATATTTTATTGTGCTGTATCTTTTCAGATGCCCCTGCGAACACTGTGGATGGGCAGTGTGGTAAAGCTCCTGGATCTTGCAGAAGTGGAGACATTGCCTGATTTTATTGGTTCGTAAATGAATCATTTAATATTCCCATTTGTAAAACGCTGGGGAATAAAGGTTAAATGGCACTGCAGGGCATTCTATGAAGTAGAGCTTATATTTCTTTTGTTGCCCATAATTTGTTTCCTGCAAGTGTTTTTACTACTGTTTCGGTATCCAGCTTGGCTGTATGTCCCCTTCTGAAAGTACTGCTTTGGATCTGTAAAGCCTTTAGTAACCCAAAGCTAAGCCACTCCACTTACATAGGAAAGTGGTAGTTGTGCTATAGTGCATCGTGACATCTAAGGTCAGCGAAAAGCACCGTGCATGTATTGATCCCAGAAACAAATTTGGAGAGTATGAGGTGTGTTAAGATTCATTAGCTGATCCAGCTGAGTTACAAAAGTCTCTCCTTGAATCTTACCGAGGCCAGAGCTTAAGGAGCACTGGGAAGCACGTTTAAGATCTGTTACTTTGATGAGGTTATAGAAGGAGGTTGAACCATTGAGAGTGTCCTAACCTATGGCATTCTGGCATGGTTTGGGAGTAGCTCTGTAGCAGACAAAAAAGCTCTACAGAGAACCATTAAAATTGCCCAGAATATCATCGAGCTCCATCTACCAACCCTGGATGACATCTTCACATCCCGCTGTCTGAGGAAGTCACACAGCCTCCTGAGAGACTCTTCCCATCCTGCTTATAACTTTTTTGAACTGTTGCCGTCTGGCAGAAGATATAGAACAATTAAGACTCGGACCACACGTTTTCTCAATAGTTTTTAATCCCAGAGCTATAATTGCAATTAATAATGAGCTTAAAGACCACCAGTAGTGAATAATTAGTTGGACTGTGTTACTTGGCCTGCGGTGTAGATGTTTGTATTTTTAGTGGGGGATTTTTTAGTGGGTGGGGAGTGTTTGGGGAATTTTGTGTGTGTGCATGTGTCTGGTCTCTGGGTGTCTGTGAATTTCATTGTATGGGTATACTGTGTATATACTTACAATGACAATATATTATTATTATAATAACTTAATAATCACTTGTTGTGGGAAAGCAATGAGTAGAACACGTGTTTTCCGTCCAGATAGGTTAAGACCTGAAAATGAGATTCTCCCAGGATCAGTGTTCTACGATAAGAAGTCAGAAGCATTAGTGATCCACTGCAAGGTATGCTCCTAAGTGTGGTATTCCATTTTTAAAAATCCCCCTTTCCCTGTTGGGGCAGTGGTCTAGTCCCAATTTGTTAAACTGAAGGAATGGTTTCCAGTGTAACTTTCTGCTCAACTTGCTTGCTCATGTCGTCTTTACCCTGGCTTCAAAATGCACGCTATGGTGGATGCTAATGCCTTTCTGGAACCTCTGCCTCCTCCTTCTCCCAGACAAAGTTCTGCAATTAAATCAGGCCCTGCCCCCCCCCATGTTCTCCAAGCTGACTCCTGTAGCCGAAGAAAAATGGCATTACAAAGCCTTGAAAGCCGAGAGGGACAGCATGCTTAGCCTCTAGCTGTGGGCAGTGACCCTGTAGACTTGCAGGAAGTGCTCTGGCCTTTCCCAGTCTCACTTTGCCTATTTCCCTTTTCTAGGAAGGCTGGGTTGGAGCAAAGACCGTGATCCTTAAGAAGAAGCTGACAGCTGTTGAATTCTACAATGGATATTTGCATCCCTGGTTTCAGCAGAATTCCAAAATGCCTCTCAGAGAGTGCAGGTTTCAGACACTCCAGATGGCAAGACACTCAAAAAACAGTTCCAAAAGCAGAGTGTTGCATCCACACAAGGCACAGCAGCAATTGACTTGAATTACTGTCCGGACGAATCCGGTGATGATTCCAAATGACATGGCTGGAAGCCCCTCGGCATTGTTTCAAATCCGTCCTTAAGTGAAGGACGGATTTGAAATCCGTCCTTTTGAACACTTGAACAGATTTTTTTAATTTTGGATTTTTCAGTGCAGCCAGAAAAGGATTTCCTGGAATCCATACCCTCTGTTATGAGTATATTCTGAGGTTCTTTTCTAAAGTGCAGCTTTGTGATCCAAAAGAACAATGCATTATTTAGTAACAGCTATTTTGAAAAATGCTGCAAGAGAACAATGTCCCACTTTCTATATTGGACGACATACCCGCTTGAATGAAATTGATGGTGTATCACCTAGAAATTGAAAGCTTCTGTGGTATATAGATGTGCCAGTCCTTAACATTTGTCACACTGTTGAATTGCCAAGCAGATTAAGGCCCTACTCACACGAGGGAAAAGTTTTCCAGTTCTTCCAATACTTTCCATACCTCTGTTGTGCTGTGGTTTGTATCCCAGGACTACTGTCCGAAAAACTTTTATCGGTACGTGTTAATTTCCTCCTGTTTGAATCACTGATTTTATGCCCTGGCATCTTAGAAGCTTGTTTCTGCTATACTGATATATCAATAAATTATTTTTATTGATATAAAGATAAATCATTTTTACTGAAGCGCGCTCGGGCATCTTAGAGGGAGACTTGTTTCTGAGAGCAGAATATATATATAAAATAATTTATTGATATATCAGTATAGCAAAAGCAAGTCTCCCTCTAAGAAGCCCGAGTGTGCTTGACTCCGCCAACCCCCCCCCCTCGGGGACCCACACCTATTGTTTCCAGTCCCTTTTGTTCTAGTTGTGCAATGGAACGCCAGGGAGGTGTGTGGAAATAGAGGGAATGTTGATCAGCAAAGATTTTCTGTTTAAGAAAATTTTCCTCTTTTGCACTGGCTGCTCCTGCTGAAATGCATTGCACACAGTGGATTTGGGATGTCCGCACAGCAGTACTAGTCATCATCCCCTCCCCCTGATGACATTTGCATAGCAACATTTCAGTGTCTCTTCCCACAAGGAGAAAAAATTATGAATTGCCAGTAATGTAATGGAGGCAGCCCTCCAGGGACATTCTTTTGCCAATGTATTGATGTATTGGACATGGAGGAGTTTTTAAAAATAATGTGCACGCTTTACGGGTGTTCCAGGCAGTGCATGTTTGGTTTCCACAAAATATTAAAATGGAAGTAATTACTTCACTAGAAGGTCATTGCCACCTTTAAGATTTTGGACTACAAGTCCCACTGTTGGCTGTGCTGTCTAAGGCTCATGGGATGTGCAGTCCAGCAGCAGCTGGGGGACTGCAAGTGGTCCATTCCTGGCTTAGATGGAAGGCATCGAAGGTCAGCTTTCAGGAACAGGGTTGCAGAGTCAGCAAAACGCACTCTGCATTTAAGCGCCTATCCTGGGCCTTCCACAGATGATTTTTAAAGGCATGCTCTGCATAGCTCAGATGCAATCCCCACTGGCGATGGCTTTCAAGGTAGAGCTCTTCCCTCACCTGTTCCCCCATTCTTGCAGGTGGTGTGAAGCTGGGATATTGTGTCCCATGCATGCATTCTGCAGGTGAGGGATAGACCCTCCAATTCTGTTTGTACAAACAGCCTTCGAGCAGGTAGAGCCCTTGCAACGTATGCGTTCTTTCCACATGCCACAAGGAGGGCCAGCGGATAGTTCATCTTTTACAAACTACTGGGTGCCTCGTCCCCAGTGAACCAGCAGGTGGCACTGCTTGCTTCTGGACTTGACAAAAATGAGCGGGGAAACAGGTAATACAAACATGGCAAAACAACAACACACACCTTATTAGAGTAAAGCAAGGCCAGAATTGAACTACATAAGCCACCGATTTTCCTGACAGTTCAGTGTGATAAAATGGCATGAAGAGGGTCACATCTGTTTCATGTTGTCTTACCCTATGCAGTGGTTCCCATGAATACCCAGATGTTCTTGGACTACAACTCCCAGAAATCCTGGCCAGCATAGCTAGTGGTGGAAGCTTCTGAGAGCTGCCGTTCCAAGAACATCTGGTGACCCAAGGTTGAGAATCACTGCACTGTTCTGCTTTAACGCCCAAACAAAGTTATGGGCCGTATCTCATGTAAGCCGATTCTAACTTAGAAGGTAGACAATACAGGTCCTTGTAGTCAAGGATGATGTCAAGACGCGCTTAGCCAACCTTGGGTCTCCAGATGTTCTTGGACTACAACTCCCATAAATCGTGGCCAGCACAGTTAGTGGTGAGGGGTTTGGGGAGTGTTAGTCCAAGAACATCTGGAGACCCAAGGTTGAGAACTCCTGCTTTAAAGTGCATCTAATCCATCAACCTCAACCCATTACACATAGTATTTCAAGCCACGCATCTGAGTCAAAGCCACACTTGAAATCCACCCTTTTTTTGTTTTATTGTTCCATTGCACTAGAGGCCAGAACAGCTCACAGGTGAGTTGACTGTTGCTGCTTCTTACCAGCGAGAAGAAATAACAGAATCACTGAAGCCAAAGCTAGAAGGGCAATTCCTATGGTCAGTCCCAAGATTGTAAGAAGAAAACTCTCATGGGCACCTAAAGAATGGTCAGAAAGAAACAGCATTAAGGAGGCCACCACAAGTCCTCAAAACGAGCTCATCTATTATGGCCCCTTCATCATTGCAGCCAGCCTTCAAAGAATGAGGTTCTCAAGCAAGGTAATCTATGACTTGAAATATTGCAAGCTAACTGCCACAAGTTTACAAGATGTTGGTTGTGTTCCTACTTGCACGACCGTTGGACAAACAGGTACATAACCAGAAACACAATCAGCACTTTGTGAATTAGATGTTACTTTACTTGCCACCACAACTTGTATGATTTCACTTCCAGACACATAAATTGCCAGGACTCTGGACAGGGTCACTCCCTAGAGCAGGAATGAATGGATAACCAGATTTGTCCAGATACTTCTGGATGGCGGCTCCAATAATTCTCCACCATTGACTATAGCTGATGGGATTGGCAGTCCAAAAAAAACCCCATCAACATCTGGAAGCCTACAGTTTTTCAATCCTGTTCTACAGAAAAGGTTCTCCAAGAACTATCACGTCTAGAGTCCAGACCATCTATTACTTCTCAGCCTTTCATTATAGCTCATCTCTTGCTCCATCTTCAAAAGCATATCCTTCCACCATCTGTAGAGCCTGAGTTTTTAAAAATAATGTCCACGCTTCACGGGTGTTCCAGGCAGTGCATGTTTGGTTTCCACAAAATAATAAAATGCAAGTAATTACTTCACTAGAAGGTCATTGCTACCTTTAAGATTTTGGACTACAATTCCCACCGTCTAAGGCTCATGGGATGTGCAGTCCAGCTGCAGCTGGAGGACTGCAAGTCGTCCATTCCTGGCTTAGATGGAAGGTCTGCTTTCAGGAACAGGGTTGCAGAGTCAGCAAAACACACTCTGCACTTAAGCACCTATCCTGGGCCTTTCACAGTTTTTTTAATTCTAGATTTTTAAAGACATACAGTGGTACCTCGCTTAACGGGCGCCTCGCTTAACGACGAATCCGCATAGCGATTAAGTTTTTGCAATCGTTTTTGCGATCGCATTGCGATGTTTTTAATGGGAAAATACCGCTTTGCAATGATCAATAAGCTGTTTCGCTTACCAATTTTCGCATAGCAATGATTTCCCAACAGCTGATCGGTGGTTCCAAAATGGCCACCGGGTTAAAAAAAATGGCCGCCCGCTGTGTTTTTGCCCAGATTCCTCGCTTACCGGGCAGCGAAAATGGCGGCCGTATGGAGGATTTTCGCATTAAGATGAGTTTTTTGCCCACAGGAACGCATTAAACAGGTTTTAATGTATTCCTATGGGCTTTTTTTGCATAGCGACAAATCCGCATAGCGACGATTTTTGCTGCACAGATTATCGTCGCTATGCAGCGCACCACTGTACTCTGCATAGCTCAGATGCAATCCCCATTGGCGATGGATTTTCAAGGTAGAGCTTTTCCCTCACCTGTTCCCCTATTCTTGGAGGTGGTGTGAAACTGGGGTATTGTGTCCCATGCATGCATTCTGCAGGTGAGTTATAGACATTCCAATTCTGTTTGTATGAACAGCTTTCATGCAGGTAGAGCCCTTGTGAGTTCTTTCCACATGCCACAAGGAGGGCCAGCGGATAGTCCATCTTTACAAGCTACTGGGTGCATTGTCCCCAGTGAACCAGCAGGTGGCACTGCTTGCTTCTGGACTTGACAAAAATGTGAGTGGGTAAAAAGGTAATACAAACATGGCAACATAACACACACCTTATTAGAGTAAAGCAAGGCCAGAATTGG
The DNA here is from genome assembly GCF_051106095.1 of Pogona vitticeps. Taxonomy (NCBI): domain Eukaryota; kingdom Metazoa; phylum Chordata; class Lepidosauria; order Squamata; family Agamidae; genus Pogona; species Pogona vitticeps. The sequence continues at coordinate 10,549,357 of NC_135794.1, read as the reverse complement.
GCTACAGTGGTGCCTCGCTAGACAGTTACCCCGCATGACAATTTTTTCACTAGACATTGACTTTTTGCGATCGCTATAGGGAGTTGCTGCTCAAGACCTCTGGAGCGCCCCAAGCATCCCAGGAACCGGGAGCACATTTGACCTGTCAAGGAAGCACCGCCTGACCTTCGGGTCCACACAAACGGGCAACAAGCAGCACATTCCCAAACCCTATTTATTCAGAGCTGAGTCCTTGTGTAGCTCTTTAAATCAACTGCTTTTGCTGGTTGCGGAGTCTTAATTCACAATACACAGACAGAGGCAAGAGAGACTGGAGTTTTCCAGCAGCTTATTGGAGGGTTGGCTTGTGGAGTGATTACTACAATATGAACTTCCTCCCTTCCATCCATAATTTTTTATCTACTTCAATTTGGCTTTCCAGGCTTGTGTAGGTAAATAATCTGCCTGACCTCCAGAGGATGGTATGCGGTGCAAAAGCAACATTTGTGATTAGAAAAGATACCCAAAAGGAGAACAGGGATGAGCATGGGAATGGAGTCTCTCCTCCTCGGCAATCAGACAAGCAGTCTGTGGAAGACGTTCAGAGAAACTCAACTTAGATTTTTTTGTATGCTAAGATTTTTGGCAAAACAGCTGAAGTTTGGCTAGAAGGCATTCTTTTTGCTTCACTGGCTGCCTTCCAATTTTAAAAGCAGTATCATTGTTTTTAATTGAATGCTTTTCGTTGATTGGCTTTGTCCTCCTTGGATTCTTTCCGAGGAAAGGAGGGATGAGAAATGATTGAAACGAATCGATGGGTTAGATGTCCCTCTCTTCTCTCTAGGTGGATGGAGTGGATCAAAGTCCTGCGAGAAAGAAGCAGAAGACAAAGGAGGATGAGGAAGGCAAAGAAAAGGGGACTGCGAGTAAAAAGGGGAAGGAAGGAGAGAAAGAGAGAAAGAAAACAAAGGGCAAGAGAGAGAAGGTACACAAGATACCCGTTGCACAGAACTGGACAGGATCTGTCCCTTTCTTCCTGCTTACACCAGCAGAGGCCATTTCGGCTGCCCTCACATGACTCACTTGCATATGGGATAACAACTGGGGTGTCTGCATGCGTTGGTGGTCTATTTATCACCATCGGAGCACCACAGGTAGATCTTTCCTTCCTCCTTGCTGCCATCTCCAAAACAGGACACCTTCAAGGATGCTGTTCACATCTTCTGCTGTCACCTGTTTTATAGTCTGTTTATATTTTGGTGCGTACCTGCTTGCACAGATCAACAAAAGTGCTGTCCGTATGAACATGTGCCTCTGCACCATGGCAACCTCTGCTCTGTATCCTTTATACAGAACTAAATGTCTTCCATCTATTTACGTTTTGCTTTTCTCATTTAAGCCTGTTTGCATGACTTCTCTCAGTTTGCATGGTTTTATTCTGGCTTTGCCAGTCTCTGGGGAAGCTGGGTGGCAATATTAGATAATGCATCAAAGTCGCTCTGAAAACTGGAGCCAGGGAGTTGGGAGCTACCTGTGGATATATGTGTCCAAATTTATTGAACAGGATGGAAAGAAGCTCCACAAACTCTATAAAATGGCTCACAAGAGGCGGCTGCAGGATCAGGAGGTGAGGTTCAAAAAGGAGACGTCTGTCTCTTTCAAACCGTTGCCTTGGGGGCAGACTCTTGACCCTGAACAGCAGAAGAGAGGTTGAACTAAATAAATAGGGGAGGCAAAAAAGAATGTACCCTATAAAGAGAAGGAGAGAGGTGAGTCTTCTAGCCACATTCTTAGAAGCTGGGGTGTATTTGGAAGAGGTTTGCTTCATTTAGTACAACTCCTGCTCTTTTTCTGGAAGAACTTTTAAAAAGATATTTAATTGCTCATGAAGTCCAGGGATCAGCGTTTCTTGACTCCAGGGCTGGACATCCAGCTGAATGCAGTCACTCTGTCCTGAAGCTTGCTGGGTGATCTTCACCTAACTATCTCCTCAGATTAACGTACCTCCCAGGATAGTTTGTGAGGGTAACTTGGTGATGATGTGCATTCAGACTACAGTACTCTGAAAATTTTTGGTGGTTTTTTTTGAAAGAAAGATGGGATAGACATATAATAAGTCTCATATAAACGGGGCAACTAAATGTATGCCTCCACCCCATTAACTAGGAGAAGAAAGATGGGCATGTGAGGGGAGACGGAATCTAAATGTAAAAATGGCAGGCAGCGAAAATGGCCTACACAGAACTTCCTCATCAACACATGGTTAGGAGATCACAAGGGTATCCTAGCTTAGATAGGAAAGAGCGTATCTCCCTGTCTAGAGACCCATTTGTGGTGTGAAGCCCTCTCGTAGTTTGCTCAGGTGGGTCAGTGAGCACAAAGCTTTTTGAAACCATTCCTGTTGCTCCTAATATCCCCCTTTTCTCCATCTTCTTTTCCCTCAGCAAGAACAGAGGAAAAAGGAGACTGCAGGGGATGAAGACCACTTGGAGCCTTCTGAGTCCACAGAGGAGTCTACAGTGTCTCAGGTCCCTCATGGCCCTCCTCCTGAGAAGCTCCACCCGTCTCCACCTCATCCTCCCGAGGTGCACAGCGAACCAACGGGACAATCAGTGTCACCCAACCATTCTCAGCCGTGAAGCTTGGTGAAGCAGAAGCCGCTGAGCACGACTGGTCTAATTTTTCTTTGACGTACGACAGTGAAGCCCTGCCATTTGTTTTTCTTCTCAAGGACTCTTGTTTGGGTCTAATGGTTGCTGATTTCTATAGTTGACCCTAGCCCTTGAAATCCCTTATTGGCACTAAGTAGCATACTTATAACCACATCTGAATGTCTTGCCTCAGCAGAGTCTTTATTCTAAACTTTATATATATTTTATAGTTATAGTTGATATGTACCAAACACTAAAATATAATTGGGGGTGGGTGGAGAGGGGAGCAACTTTCTGTTCTTTCAATATTTGGAATAAAATGAAATTAAATCAACAACGGAGGAGGCCTCGTTTGACCCTCGGCCATTCAACCCGTGCCCTCCAGTGCCCTGAGGTTCCCCCCCACAACTCTCTTGATCCCCGATTCTAGAAAGGAACACCACTCTTAGCAACTGAGTGATTACAATGCCTCAAGGGAAGAAAGAGGCCTTCCTGGGGAGGGCAGAACGGGAGGAGGGTCTCCCCCCCCCCCAGGGCTGAAAAAGTCCTCCCCATAAGAGCCACCCACCTCACCTCCTTTGACAGCCCTGCCTAGAGAAGTTCGACTCTGATCTTCAGCAGGATGATGGCAGAGCAGCTTAGCAGGCAATGAGTTCCACCTGCTCTTAAGATACCTGTACTATCGTCAATCTATACCCAAGATTTCGGTCTGCTTTCGGTAATTTGTTTTCCATTTTGAAACTCATTCCTGTCTGGACTGCCGACAGCAAACGAGGGGTCAAGGTACTTTATTTCCAAATGGAGTCAAATTGGCTTGACAGTAGGTAAGGTAGGCTTCATAGCAGACACACTTCTCAGATTTGTTATTATTATTATTATTTTGAATGTGAGAGCTCTCATTACTGAGTTCTTCTCTGTAGCTTACTCTCGCAAGGTTGTCCCAAGAGGTTTTATTGGCTGAAGGAAAAGACGAAAGGGTGCCTCCGCACGCAGACATACACGCCACAACAGCTGGCCAGACTGGTAGTTGAATTATTACCTCAGCTTGACTGAACCGTATCCTCTCCAACATCCTCCACCATGCCCGAGAGGAACACACTAGCTTAGATGTTGAGAACAGGCCACTTTGGACACACGGCCCTGTGGATAACACACCCAAGCAGACAAAGCAGCAAATCCAGAAGGACTGACTGACTGGTCCGCCTCTTTCAGTGGGAAGGAAATGCGACCAGCTCCTCCATCGAGGGGTCACGGCTCCTCACCGTCTCCAAGCCCTCAGTTGCGGGACTTGCGGCCGTGGGCCTCTCCTCAGCTTGGCAGGCATCCTCATCTATGTCGTTGGCTGAAGCCACCACCGCCACCGTATCCTCTTCCTCTTCCTCGCTGCTGGAGCCCCCTTTCTCAAACATCCCTGCTATTGGCATGCCCGTGCCTCTCCGGGGGCATCCTGGAGCTGCATCGTTCCAGCCCCAATAGTTGGGTGAGTGGCCGGTGCTGAGTGCTGAGGTGTTTTGAGGTGGGACATCCACCTGCAGGGAGACGGGCTGATGCCCGGGAGCTTCTGGCAGTCTCCCACAATGCCATCCCTGCAAGAGGGTTGAAAACAAGACCATTGTATGGAAGAAGTTGGCGGGCCCCCTGGAAGCTCCTGAACAGACTCCAAAGTGTGGGCGGCATATAAGTTAAATAAATAAATAAATAAATAAATAAATAAATAAATAAATAAATAAAGAAAGAAAGAAAGAAAGAAAGAAAGAAAGAAAGAAAGAAATAAATAAATAAATAAAGAAATAAATAAAATGAAGTTGGAAGACCCAAGGTAGGAACAATCAAGTCCGATTGGGGCTACCTGGATAGCGGGCCATTTTTCTTGACAGTGGAGAAATTCAGCCCACGAAGCCCACGTGTACATACAATTCATTCCCCCACACGTGTACAAAGGAAGAGCTGGCAAATGGCTGAGATAATACTACTGAAGTAGCCCACGTCGGTTAAAAAGGGTCTAATTATCTTATCATTTCAATTTGTTTTAATTTTACTGTATTTCATATAAATTCATAATTTTGAATCGTTCAACTCTCTGACATGAATAAAGAAAGAAAAAAGAAAGGACTTATGTTTGCATGTTGCCCCAAATCACTTCCTACAGATTAACATGACCTTTAATTCATTCCTTTCAAGCGGTGACCTATTCACCCACTTCTTGTGATGATCTTTTCATAGAATCGTACAACAACGGTGTTGGAAGGGACCTCCTAGGCCATCGGGTCCAACCTCTAGCTCATGGCAGAAACCCAGGTCCAAGCAGATCTGACAGACAGTTCTCCAAATTAGAGATTTTTTAAAAATATTATTATTATTTTGGCCAGAAGTGTTCAACTTAGATTGCTTTATCTTGGCTAGATGTTAGATCTTCTTTTGTACATGTGGTGGGGCATACATTGTATTCACAGAAGGGCTACATGGACTGAATTTCTCTACAGTCACAGAAAATGTGTCCTGTCTCCAGGTAGCATCGTTTTACTAGATTATTCTTTGATCTTTCCACTTCACTTTGACATAGGAGCCTCCCCCAAAGTGTGGGAAAGCATTGTGAGTATTCATGGGTGTCCTCTGGGCACCGGTGGGCAGGTGGCCGAACCTTCACTTCCGAAAGCATGAAGTTGACTTGCCAAGGCATGAAGCTCAGCCTTGATTGCCTGCCTTCCATCTCAAGCAGAGGAGGGGCTTCTAGCTCCCCTGCTACAACAGCTGGACTGGCGACGTGTCTGTTTCCAGGCCCAATTCAAAGTGCTGGTGATGACCTACAGTCGGAAGCCCTTTACCGTCTGGGTTCAGGCTCCCTGGTGGACCATCTCTCGCCTGATGACCCGTCACAGATCCTACCTTGTTGTTGTTCTTCTTCTGCCTCTCTCCTGATCAGGAGACACAAGGCAGCTCACCATGTTAGAAAAGTAGATTTAAAAACGTTTAATGTAAATTAAAAAGCAATTAAACTTTCTGTTCATAAAAATACAGTTGAGTAATTAAAAGTGAGCAAATATGAAAAATGATCAGAACTTTTAAAAGGCATTGGGGACTTAAATATGATGGTTAGAAGTTTGCCCTTCTCTTGGCCCCACTTGGCATCCGAGGCGTCTTTGACAGGGACATAGAGAGAGGGGCTTCCCTCCGGTTGCGAGATGCCCTCCCTTGGCACGGAGGTGGGCCACCTCCCTTTTCTCCTTTCAGCAACACTGAAAGACCTGCCTCCTTAGGTAGGCTTTTAATATCTAGGATTGAGTGGATGCTCCAGGACGCTGGACATGCATTCGTTTTAAGCGGGGTTTGAAAGTTAACAAATGCCTTCTCTTATTACATAATGAACGGATTGCTTTTTAATTATTCTTGTATGCTTCACTTTTTAAAACTTTGTCATCCATGGTGTATTTCGGCTGACCAGGTGTTTTAATGGGTACGGGGCACCTCGGGTGCCCTCACCAGGAGAAGGTTGACCAAGAAATGGGACGAAGCAAGCAATCCGTCGAGGACTCTCCAAAAAAGGAACCTCTCCTCTCCGGCAGCAGCTTGAGCGACGTGGCAGAGGAGGCCAAAGGAAAGGAGCGCCCTCTTCTCCTTCGGGCCTTGTACCCATCTGCCCTCGGCTTCAGTCTTGCCCATCTCGGGCACAGAGCCCCCAACCAATTCTAGAGGAAGCGTTCAGCCTTCGAGGAGAATTCTCTCCTCGAACGGAAGGCAACCTTCTTCAATCTGGCCCCCCTCTCACAATCTCTGACCCCCAGACATGCTGGCTGAGGCCCGGGAGAGTTGTAATCCCAGACGCCCAGAAGGCCTTGGCTTGGCAAAGCTTGTTCTCCAAGGAGATCGAGAGAGCAGACGGGGGCCTTGTGATTTCGTCCCAGGGTCTGAACTCAGCCAGGGCTCTTTCAGATCAGCAAACTCTACGTATTTAATCCCTAAGGTGGTGGAATTCAGTAATCCACGCAGGACAGAATCCCTCTTTCACACAAAGTTAACAAAAAACAAGACTGCATTCAAATTTGTGAAAACTTCTGTATCACATTTTAATAAAGAAGAATCAAAAGTATAGCCGTTTTACAAGGTGGGAAACTTGAATACTTTCTCTATAATAACGTACACATTTACATGAAAAATGATACGGACGTCTTAACCTTATCCTTCTTGACGGGTAGTTTATTGTTTCAGAGAGATGCTGTATGTTGAGGCTTCACCCTGTAGATCTCTTGTTGTGCAAACCGAGGACTGCTCGTGAGACGTCTTCTTCTTCTTCTCCACTGAGGACAGAGGGTCCTTTTTTTTTCATCTTCAAGCTGTGTTTAGAGGCTTTAAGCTGGAGGTCTCTTGCTAGGAGTTACAGGCTCTTGTGGGATGTCGTCTTCATCCCTGTCGTGCAGAGGGTTTTCTGGTTTGGCGTTTACTGGCTGCAATTTGTAACCTCACCCAAAAAGATTTCCTTTGGTCTTCCAGAAACTTTTCAGGTGTTTACAATCCCTTTGATCAGTTGTCCATCATATTCTGGTTCTGCTTAACTCCCAACCCCATCCGTTAACATCTGAACAGAAAACAACAAAGATTTGGTGAAGAGTCGGCAATATTTTTTTTGTTAGGTTTTTAGGTCCAACCTATCACCTCTTCCTCAGATCCTTTTCAAAGTAGACCCAAAGGGTTTTGTGAAGTCTGCAGATTTGTCCACCGCTGGACCTTTGGATTGATTTCTAAGGCACCCATAGAACTCAATGCATGATGGAACTAATGCTTTCAGGAAAGCTTTGTCAAATATGCAGCCCTACTTCTGGGCAGAAAAGGGAGCAATTTCATGTCAGCTCTCAGGTCTCTTTTCCTGTAGAGAAATCAATATTTCCAGGAGAAAAGTACAAAGGCACTCGGAGGGGGACTAATCTGGTCTACCTTGGGATCATAAGAGAAAAGGTCCTGGCGAAACCACCCTTTCCACTTTTCTTTTTCATTGATATGATTATTAGTCTTTTCTTCTTTATAAAGTTTACAAATGGATCAGATTTCTAAATCTTGAGTGACATGGTTGTTGTGGGTTTTGCGGACTCTCTGGACATGTTCTGAAGGTTGTTATTCCTGACCTTTCGCCAGTCTCTGTGGCCGGCATCTTCAGAGGACTGGAGTAGGAACTCTGTCATTGCTCAAAAGAGCATGGGAAGTGGGGGGGGGAGGAAAGGGGGAGGAAAGGAGTTTAGATAAGGATGGGAAAGGAAAGGGGGACGAAAGGAGTTTAGATAAGGATGGGAAAGGAAAGGGGGACGAAAGGAGTTTAGATTAGGGATGGGAAAGGAAAGGGGGAGGAAAGGAGATTAAATTAGGGATGGGAAAGGAAAGGGGGAGGAAAGGAGATTAGTTAGGGATGGGAAAGGAAAGGAAAGGGGGAGGAAAGGAGATTAGTTAGGGATGGGAAAGGAAAGAGGGAGGAAAGGAGATTAGTTAGGGAAGGGAAAGGAAAGGAAAGGGGGAGGAAAGGAGATTAGTTAGGGAAGGGAAAGGAAAGGAAAGGGGGAGGAAAGGAGATTAGTTAGGGAAGGGAAAGGAAAGGAAAGGGGGAGGAAAGGAGATTAGTTAGGGATGGGAAAGGAAAGGGGGAGGAAAGGAGATTAGTTAGGGATGGGAAAGGAAAGAGGGAGGAAAGGAGATTAGTTAGGGAAGGGAAAGGAAAGGAAAGGGGGAGGAAAGGAGATTAGTTAGGGATGGGAAAGGAAAGGGGAGGAAAGGAGATTAGTTAGGGATGGGAAAGGAAAGAGGGAGGAAAGGAGATTAGTTAGGGATGGGAAAGGAAAGAGGGAGGAAAGGAGATTAGTTAGGGATGGGAAAGGAAAGAGGGAGGAAAGGAGATTAGTTAGGGATGGGAAAGGAAAGAGGGAGGAAAGGAGATTAGTTAGGGAAGGGAAAGGAAAGGAAAGGGGGAGGAAAGGAGATAAGTTAGGGAAGGGAAAGGAAAGGAAAGGGGGAGGAAAGGAGATTAGTTAGGGATGGGAAAGGAAAGGGGAGGAAAGGAGATTAGTTAGGGATGGGAAAGGAAAGAGGGAGGAAAGGAGATTAGTTAGGGATGGGAAAGGAAAGAGGGAGGAAAGGAGATTAGTTAGGGAAGGGAAAGGAAAGGAAAGGGGGAGGAAAGGAGATAAGTTAGGGAAGGGAAAAGAAAGGAAAGGAAAGGGGGAGTAAAGGAGATTAGTTAGGGATGGGAAAGGAAAGGGGGAGGAAAGGAGATTAGTTAGGGAAGGGAAAGGAAAGGAAAGGAAAGGGGGAGGAAAGGAGATCAGTTAGGGAAGGGAAAGGAAAGAGGGAGGAAAGGAGATTAGTTAGGGAAGGGAAAGGAAAGGAAAGGGGGAGGAAAGGAGATTAGTTAGGGAAGGGAAAGGAAAGGAAAGGGGGAGGAAAGGAGATAAGTTAGGGAAGGGAAAGGAAAGGAAAGAGGGAGGAAAGGAGATTAGTTAGGGAAGGGAAAGGAAAGGAAAGGAAAGGGGGAGGAAAGGAGATCAGTTAGGGAAGGGAAAGGAAAGAGGGAGGAAAGGAGATTAGTTAGGGAAGGGAAAGGAAAGGAAAGGGGGAGGAAAGGAGATTAGTTAGGGAAGGGAAAGGAAAGGAAAGGGGGAGGAAAGGAGATAAGTTAGGGAAGGGAAAGGAAAGGAAAGGGGGAGGAAAGGAGATTAGTTAGGGAAGGGAAAGGAAAGGAAAGAGGGAGGAAAGGAGATTAGTTAGGGAAGGGAAAGGAAAGGAAAGGGGGAGGAAAGGAGATAAGTTAGGGAAGGGAAAAGAAAGGAAAGGAAAGGGGGAGTAAAGGAGATTAGTTAGGGATGGGAAAGGAAAGAGGGAGGAAAGGAGATTAGTTAGGGATGGGAAAGGAAAGAGGGAGGAAAGGAGATTAGTCAGGGAAGGGAAAGGAAAGGAAAGGGGGAGGAAAGGAGATAAGTTAGGGAAGGGAAAAGAAAGGAAAGGAAAGGGGGAGTAAAGGAGATTAGTTAGGGATGGGAAAGGAAAGGGGGAGGAAAGGAGATTAGTTAGGGATGGGAAAGGAAAGGGGAAGGAAAGGAGATTAGTTAGGGAAGGGAAAGGAAAGGAAAGAGGGAGGAAAGGAGATTAGTTAGGGAAGGGAAAGGAAAGGAAAGGGGGAGGAAAGGAGATAAGTTAGGGAAGGGAAAAGAAAGGAAAGGAAAGGGGGAGTAAAGGAGATTAGTTAGGGATGGGAAAGGAAAGAGGGAGGAAAGGAGATTAGTTAGGGATGGGAAAGGAAAGAGGGAGGAAAGGAGATTAGTTAGGGAAGGGAAAGGAAAGGAAAGGGGGAGGAAAGCAGATAAGTTAGGGAAGGGAAAAGAAAGGAAAGGAAAGGGGGAGTAAAGGAGATTAGTTAGGGATGGGAAAGGAAAGGGGAAGGAAAGGAGATTAGTTAGGGAAGGGAAAGGAAAGGAAAGAGGGAGGAAAGGAGATTAGTTAGGGAAGGGAAAGGAAAGGGGAAGGAAAGGAGATTAGTTAGGGAAGGGAAAGGAAAGGAAAGGGGGAGGAAAGGAGATTAGTTAGGGATGGGAAAGGAAAGGGGAAGGAAAGGAGATTAGTTAGGGATGGGAAAGGAAAGGGGAAGGAAAGGAGATTAGTTAGGGATGGGAAAGGAAAGGGGAAGGAAAGGAGATTAGTTAGGGATGGGAAAGGAAAGGAAAGAGGGAGGAAAGGAGATTAGTTAGGGATGGGAAAGGAAAGGGGAAGGAAAGGAGATTAGTTAGGGAAGGGAAAGGAAAGGAAAGAGGGAGGAAAGGAGATTAGTTAGGGAAGGGAAAGGAAAGGGGAAGGAAAGGAGATTAGTTAGGGAAGGGAAAGGAAAGGAAAGGGGGAGGAAAGGAGATTAGTTAGGGATGGGAAAGGAAAGGGGAAGGAAAGGAGATTAGTTAGGGATGGGAAAGGAAAGGGGGAGGAAAGGAGATTAGTTAGGGATGGGAAAGGAAAGGGGAAGGAAAGGAGATTAGTTAGGGAAGGGAAAGGAAAGGAAAGAGGGAGGAAAGGAGATTAGTTAGGGAAGGGAAAGGAAAGGGGAAGGAAAGGAGATTAGTTAGGGAAGGGAAAGGAAAGGAAAGGGGGAGGAAAGGAGATTAGTTAGGGATGGGAAAGGAAAGGGGAAGGAAAGGAGATTAGTTAGGGAAGGGAAAGGAAAGGGGAAGGAAAGGAGATTAGTTAGGGAAGGGAAAGGAAAGGGGAAGGAAAGGAGATTAGTTAGGGAAGGGAAAGGAAAGGAAAGAGGGAGGAAAGAAGATTAGTTAGGGATGGGAAAGGAAAGGGGAAGGAAAGGAGATTAGTTAGGGAAGGGAAAGGAAAGGAAAGGGGGAGGAAAGGAGATTAGTTAGGGATGGGAAAGGAAAGAGGGAGGAAAGGAGATTAGTTAGGGAAGGGAAAGGAAAGAGGGAGGAAAGGAGATTAGTTAGGGATTGGAAAGGAAAGAGGGAGGAAAGGAGATTAGTTAGGGAAGGGAAAGGAAAGGAAAGGGGGAGGAAAGGAGATTAGTTAGAGAAGGGAAAGGAAAGGAAAGAGGGAGGAAAGGAGATTAGTTAGAGAAGGGAAAGGAAAGGAAAGAGGGAGGAAAGGAGATTAGTTAGAGAAGGGAAAGGAAAGAGTGAGGAAAGGAGATTAGTTAGGGATGGGAAAGGAAAGGAAAGAGGGAGGAAAGAAGATTAGTTAGGGATGGGAAAGGAAAGAGGGAGGAAAGGAGATTAGTTAGAGAAGGGAAAGGAAAGGAAAGAGGGAGGAAAGGAGATTAGTTAGGGATGGGAAAGGAAAGAGTGAGGAAAGGAGATTAGTTAGGGATGGGAAAGGAAAGGAAAGAGGGAGGAAAGAAGATTAGTTAGGGAAAGGAAAGGAAAGGGGGAGGAAAGGAGATTAGTTAGGGATGGGAAAGCAAAGAGGGAGGAAAGGAGATTAGTTAGGGAAGGGAAAGGAAAGGAAAGGGGGAGGAAAGGAGATTAGTTAGGGATGGGAAAGGAAAGGGGGAGGAAAGGAGATTATTTAGGGATGGGAAAGGAAAGAGGGAGGAAAGGAGATTAGTTAGGGAAGGGAAAGGAAAGGAAAGGGGGAGGAAAGGAGATTAGTTAGGGATGGGAAAGGAAAGGGGGAGGAAAGGAGATTAGTTAGGGATGGGAAAGGAAAGAGGGAGGAAAGGAGATTAGTTAGGGAAGGGAAAGGAAAGGAAAGAGGGAGGAAAGGAGATTAGTTAGGGATGGGAAAGGAAAGAGGGAGGAAAGGAGATTAGTTAGGGATGGGAAAGGAAAGAGGGAGGAAAGGAGATTAGTTAGGGATGAGAAAGGAAAGGAAAGGGGGAGGAAAGGAGATTAGTTAGGGAAGGGAAAGGAAAGGAAAGGGGGAGGAAAGGAGATTAGTTAGGGAAGGGAAAGGAAAGGGGGAGGAAAGGAGATTAGTTAGGGATGGGAAAGGAAAGGAAAGGGGGAGGAAAGGAGATTAGTTAGGGATGGGAAAGGAAAGAGGGTGGAAAGGAGATTAGTTAGGGATGGGAAAGGAAAGAGGGAGGAAAGGAGATTAGTTAGGGAAGGGAAAGGAAAGGAAAGAGGGAGGAAAGGAGATTAGTTAGGGATGGGAAAGGAAAGAGGGAGGAAAGGAGATTAGTTAGGGATGGGAAAGGAAAGAGGGAGGAAAGGAGATTAGTTAGGGATGGGAAAGGAAAGAGGGAGGAAAGGAGATTATTTAGGGATGGGAAAGGAAAGGGGGAGGAAAGGAGATTAGTTAGGGATGGGAAAGGAAAGAGGGAGGAAAGGAGATTAGTTAGGGATGGGAAAGGAAAGAGGGAGGAAAGGAGATTAGTTAGGGAAGGGAAAGGAAAGGGGGAGGAAAGGAGATTAGTTAGGGATGGGAAAGGAAAGGAAAGGGGGAGGAAAGGAGATTAGTTAGGGATGGGAAAGGAAAGAGCGAGGAAAGGAGATTAGTTAGGGATGGGAAAGGAAAGAGGGAGGAAAGGAGATTATTTAGGGATGGGAAAGGAAAGAGGGAGGAAAGGAGATTAGTTAGGGAAGGGAAAGGAAAGGAAAGGGGGAGGAAAGGAGATTAGTTAGGGATGGGAAAGGAAAGAGCGAGGAAAGGAAATTAGTTAGGGATGGGAAAGGAAAGAGGGAGGAAAGGAGATTATTTAGGGATGGGAAAGGAAAGAGGGAGGAAAGGAGATTAGTTAGGGAAGGGAAAGGAAAGGAAAGGGGGAGGAAAGGAGATTAGTTAGGGATGGGAAAGGAAAGAGGGTGGAAAGGAGATTAGTTAGGGATGGGAAAGGAAAGAGGGAGGAAAGGAGATTAGTTAGGGAAGGGAAAGGAAAGGAAAGAGGGAGGAAAGGAGATTAGTTAGGGATGGGAAAGGAAAGAGGGAGGAAAGGAGATTAGTTAGGGATGGGAAAGGAAAGAGGGAGGAAAGGAGATTAGTTAGGGATGAGAAAGGAAAGGAAAGGGGGAGGAAAGGAGATTAGTTAGGGATGGGAAAGGAAAGAGCGAGGAAAGGAAATTAGTTAGGGATGGGAAAGGAAAGAGGGAGGAAAGGAGATTATTTAGGGATGGGAAAGGAAAGGGGGAGGAAAGGAGATTAGTTAGGGATGGGAAAGGAAAGAGGGAGGAAAGGAGATTAGTTAGGGATGGGAAAGGAAAGAGGGAGGAAAGGAGATTAGTTAGGGAAGGGAAAGGAAAGGGGGAGGAAAGGAGATTAGTTAGGGATGGGAAAGGAAAGGAAAGGGGGAGGAAAGGAGATTAGTTAGGGATGGGAAAGGAAAGAGCGAGGAAAGGAGATTAGTTAGGGATGGGAAAGGAAAGAGTGAGGAAAGGAGATTATTTAGGGATGGGAAAGGAAAGGGGGAGGAAAGGAGATTAGTTAGGGAAGGGAAAGGAAAGGGGGAGGAAAGGAGATTAGTTAGGGATGGGAATGGAAAGAGGGAGGAAGGGAGATTAGTTAGGGAAGGGAAAGGAAAGGAAAGGGGGAGGAAAGGAGATTAGTTAGGGATGGGAAAGGAAAGAGGGAGGAAAGGAGATTAGTTAGGGAAGGGAAAGGAAAGGGGGAGGAAAGGAGATTAGTTAGGGATGGGAAAGGAAAGGGGGAGGAAAGGAGATTAGTTAGGGATGGGAAAGGAAAGAGGGAGGAAAGGAGATTAGTTAGGGAAGGGAAAGGAAAGGGGGAGGAAAGGAGATTAGTTAGGGATGGGAAAGGAAAGGGGGAGGAAAGGAGATTAGTTAGGGATGGGAAAGGAAAGAGGGAGGAAAGGAGATTAGTTATGGATGGGAAAGGAAAGAGGGAGGAAAGGAGATTAGTTAGGGATGGGAAAGGAAAGGGGGAGGAAAGGAGTTTAGATAGGGATTGGAAAGGAAAGACGGATGAAATGAGTTTAGATAGGGATGGGAAAGGAAAGGGGGAGGAAAGGAGTTTAGATAAGGATTCGGAAGGAAAGGGGGAGGAAAGGAGTTTAGATAAGGATGGGAAAAACCCACAACAACCATCTATATATATTTTTTGTACCAAATTGGAAACCTCTGATTTTTGTCTGGGTTTATTTGACCAGAAAGTTTAATCCCCCTCAGTTTGTCTTCATCTTATTATTATGGTTTTTTTAACCTATGGTTGTGCATCTCCTTTACTTTGGCGTTTTTTCTTCAATGATCTAAATAATTTTTCAACAAAAGAACATTCAGGAAGAAGAGCTGTCTTCAATCCCTGACGAATTCCAGTTCCTCAGAGAAGATCAGCGGTGGACCAAACCTGCAGAATTCATTCGTTACCTGACCTTCTCTAGGCCAGAGGAGGATCTGAGAAATGGCGAGGAGTTGGTACCCTCAAACCTGAGCCTATCCCTTCTTTTCTCAACATCGAATCTGTCGGCCTGTTCCTCCAGTCCCACGAGTCAGTTCTTGGATCTCGTCCGATGGTTGGCAAATGCCCGGCTGTAGAAGTTCTCTTTCATGGGGTGAAGCCTTTGCTCTCGATGGATGGCCTGGAAGAAGAAAAGAGCAAGAAAGCAATGGAAAGTCTGCGGAGAGGCCCTGGAGGGTCCTACTGATGTTTCCAAGGAACGTTTGAGCTCACTTCCCCCCTTTGTCAATGAAGCACATTAACCCTTCTTTCTAAGGATCTAGCAGTGTGATCACACAGGGAAAAAGGTCTCCATTCAGGCTTCCTGTAGAGTAACCCAGCGCCCTCACTTTCCCGGCTCCAGTCCAACCCCGATGCGTGTCCAAGGTGTGCCTCTCGGGAGGAGCTCTCAGAAAAACGGTTGTAACAAAGGAGAAATTACCTTCTCCTCTTGTGCTCCTCTTGAACCCTCCCCGCCACCTCCACCTCCACCTCCCCTCAAGTTGCTCCTTCCTCCACCGCCACCGCCGTGGCCAGAGTTGGTTATTCGGCTTTCTCTCCCACAACACCTGGGTGGAGTACTTCAGGAACGCCATGTAAAACCAACCCTGGCTTTTAACACTATAGAAAACCGTTTTAGAACCACATACGTACATTTAGTGCCGGCGAAAACCAAGTAGCCGCCGGTACCATGTGGCTGAATTCTGAGTGGTGCGGCTTCCACGCGTGGCGTCGTCCTGAAGTTCTGCCCTCTTTTGATGGACGTGGTCCTCTAGAGCTTCTGCTGCTGATTGCAGGGTTGTGCTCGCGTCCCCCTGCAATGGGGCGACTTCTGAAACAAGAGGTGGGCAAAGCATCCACGGATCAGCCCATTAGGCGGCCAAAGCAGGAACTCAACGCTTGGGCTTCCGCCAGACCCTCCAGAATCCAATGTCTGGTCAATGGAGGGTCAAACCTGTATTTTGTGATGGGGCCTCCTTCTGGAAGCGAAAGGAATCTTCATCTTCCCTCCCTTTCTTCCCCCCAACGACCCACCCATCCTTTCAGCAAGGAGAGAGCACTGAGGTGGGCAACGAGACCCGATCGCCCCCATCGCTCCCGTGCCTTACCGGTCAGAAGACGCTGCAGCGTTCTTTCGTCTAGCGCTGTCGCTGGGGTGCTCTGGAGGAGGGCTCCTAAGGGAAAGGCATGAAGGGAGCAGAGGGTCAGGTGGCCTTTCCCGAGGCCGGGTTGTGGGGAGGATTTGGACCGAAAGGAAGCGCCCCTCCCACTATTCTCCCTTTGCCCACAGAAGCTGCTAGATGGGATTCCTTGGAAGTCGAGAGAGGGCTCGACCCTTCCCGATGGTGGGAATCCGCTTGAGGCTGCTTCCGACACCCTCACTGAGCAGGGGTTGCAGCACGAATTCCATATAAAAAGGAAAACAGAAGTTGGAGAGGGGTTAATGAGGGAGAAGAGGAAGCTGGTAAGACCCGAAGCGTGACAGAATGGACCCCCTGGAGAGCACATGCATTTCTGAGGGAAAACTTCCATAGAGTTGTCAAAAGAAGTGAAGAGGAGGGAGACTGGGGTCGAGGGTAGCTGGGCGACATTTGAGCCCGGTCGGTCGGCACTTCTTGGAGGTTTTGAGATCCTCGTAGGTGTCTCTTCCCTTCCTCCGGCCTCCCTGACTTCTGAGATTTGTGGAAGGGCCCTTCAGATCCTTCAAGAGACCATCTTCTCCCTCAGAACTGCTGCCCAGCCCGGTGGTTCAGACCTCTCTTTGGGATTCCCCACTGGGCCGCTCAGAGGATTGTCCGGTTACCTGAGATCTCCACAGCTCTCTTTTGGAGCTCTTCCTGCCTGCTCTGGAAGTAGGGCACAAGGTCTCTCTGGAGGCCCATGCTCAGGTGGGGGCACTCTTGGACCTAAAGAGGGATGTAAAAATCACTTCAGTTCGTTGTGCCGCCCAAATCCATGGTCCAAAGAACACCATGATACTCCTGAGGGTGGCGGCACGGATTTTATTCAAGTCTTGGGCCGATCCCTCACAATGCTGTGTTGCCTTTTTTGAAAGAGACACTTTTTGGGTGTTTTTTTCCTGATTACTACTGTACATGTCAGTAAAACCGATCCATCCCTTTTCCAGCTTACGAGAACGGCCAGATTCCTTTCAGGGGTTCTGTCCTGTTTGTTCCTCACTTGCCACATCCAATCGACAAGGTCTCCGTCTGCACCTCCGTGGTGGAACCGGAGGCACGACCGGGCGTGTGGGTGCAACGGGCCCTGGCACCTGGTCTCCTCGCCGCAGGGAGGATGGAAAGCCAGGCTTCCGGAGTCCTAGTCCACCGCTCTGTCCACTACATACACCACCCTGGGTTCTCTGTGGGGGACGAGGGAGTGTGTCCTCTCGTCCCTGCGTGGCCGAAGGAGCTGGATTCGGTTCCTGGCAACCTTCCAGAGAAGGCTGTCAAGGGGTAGCCTTGGAACCAGATCAGAACCAGCTTTTTTTCTTCATTGGGGAGTTTTAGTAGGAGACTCGTGTCATGCTTTTCAAACACTGCAACCCTTTATGATTAGATTTCAACTTTGGTGTTGTTGTTTTTTAAAAATTATAAAAGCCCCCTTGGAACCTTTTGGAAAGATGTGGCCAATACTTTAGCTGGCAATGACAGTCTACTTAGGCTTGGTTAATTCAAACTCCTGTCCCTCCCCCGCCTTCTCACTCCCAGTCCAAAAGCCTCTCTTCCTCCCCCCTTCTCTCTTGCTCACTAGCTGTTGGCAGAGAGCGTTTATGTTGCTGCTCTCGGTGGTCTGGTGCAGCTGCTGAAGGTGTCTTTTGGTCACAAAGGGCAGACACTGCAAAAAGGCCATTTTGCATGCCTAAAAAAGGAGAGGAAAAGACAGAGAATGGACTTTCAAATTTCGGATGTACGTATCATACAAAGATAAGGCATGCACCATACACACATAAAGCATCCATAATGCCAGCAGGTCGATCTACAAGTTTTCCTCCAAAATCAGGCCAGCTTGAGTGCTGCTCATCTTTATCTAGCCCAAGATCATATAGAGTCCCATTTCAGAAAAGTCTGTTTGAAGCCGTCTTTGTCCAATTGATGTATTTGAAAAGACCTCTTGATACAAAGTGGGTTCTTAAGGAGGAAAAGCCTTTTCAGACCATATCGCCTCGGCTGACCCCTGGACGTCTGACCAGGCTGGAGGCAGCGTGACTTCCTGGATGGGCCTCCTTTCCTTGAGGTGCTGGTCAGGGAGAAGCCTGGTCTCCCGCACCCACCAGCCCAGCCTTCCTACAAGGTCGGATGTGCAGCAGGGACCCCCCTCGAAGAGAGGGCCTTCCAGGTGTCTTGGCCCAAAGTGGCTGAGACTTTCTTGCTGAAACTCAGCCCCCGGATTAGAACAGAAATCTCAGCCATCCGGCTCAGATCTATTTCAGAGTGTGGAAAAGCTTCTTTACGGGAGGAAGAGATGCAACATGAACCACTGCCCCCCCTTTTTTAGGTATGACAGCTTCTAGACCCCCCTCTCTCCCTTACTCCCCTACAATCCAGTCCAAAACAGCCATGTTTCCATGCTCTGCTCGTGTAGTGCCCCAATTCCCACACTGTGGGTTCCTCTATTTCCCTGAGCTCCATGGGGACACCCCCAGGCGCCATCGTCTCCTGTGCAAGGAGCAGAACCAAGCCCCGAAGAAAGGCTGGCTGAGCATTCTGCAGTTGAGCAGAGGGGAGGACGGAGGCCCAGCCAAGGGGTCATCGGGTCCCGTGGGATCCTGGGACTGTTGCTTAGAGAAAACCCCCAGCATCCTCTTTCAGGGAGGTTGCTGGCACTCGGAAGCTGTCTCCCAACCAGGTCTCTCTGGGCCACGGACGGGACGTTCGAAATAGGGTTGGGGACTTAGATCAGAAGTCATTTTGTCTTAAGAAGAGAAAACACCTTGAACATTCTCAACATCCTATGTAACATCTACTTTAAAAGTACATTTTGCAGGAAAACAGAGAACAATACATATGTAACCAATGCCTTAATGCTCCAGTCGTACCTCTGAGATGTTGGGGTTTGGGTCACCCTGATACATGAGCAAGAGTGCCAAGTTCTCTTTCACTAGATTGGCAAAGAAGGTCTTGTACCCCTGCTTGGCCCGGGTGGCCAAGGCACCGAAGAGATGGAACGCTGCAGCACGGATAGCATCGTCCTCCTAAAACCGGGGAAAGACAAGGCTTCACCTTCATGGACAGCAAAGCCACTCTTTGGCAAGAGATCCAAAAGGCACCGCGACGTTTTGGCGAAGAGGAGGAAGGCCCCGGAATCTGCCCGGCCTCGTCCTTGTGTCCGACGGCTCAGGGAGGAGCCCTGTCTGGGCCTTGGACAGACCTCCCCTCCTCGGCGGCTCGCTCACTCGCCCGTGGCGCTCAGCAAAGGGGGGCTTGCCTTTTCCTAGTGGAAACCTAGGGCGACCGGCATCCCTGGGAGGCTCCTTAGGAGCAGGTGAAGGTTTCTCCCCTCTTAGTGGAGGCCCTGGCTAAGGGGATGGGTCGCCCTGAAAGCTGAGTTCTTCCCTCATGGGGTGGAAGAGAGATTATGAAGTTTCCAAGGGCCTGGGAAGAGGAGGAGGAGGAAGAGGAGGAGGCAGGCTCCCCTGGTGCCATCACAGGAAACCACTCCACCCATGTGGGTCAGTTCAGACTGGCAGCCCTTTTGTCAATGTGGACAGGCAAACCCTCTCCTGAGCAGGACTTGTAAAGCGTTGGGTATCTGGAGGTGGAAGGCCCTCGTCCGCTGATGGCATGGCTGGCCAGTCTCCAGATTTCTGGCCTAGCCCTCCCTGGAGATCCCTGGGATGGAACTTGGGCTCTGGGTGATGGTCTCTGTCTCCGACAGATACTTCAAGCCCCTAAGAATTCCCTCAGTCATCCTGACACGGGCCCTCGTGGGACCGTAGGATTAGGATCCCTCGATGGCTGAGGAGCAGGCGTGGAGGGAGGAGAGCAGCTGAGTTTGTCGAAGTCTGTTTGAAAATAACAGAAGATCTGACACTCGAGACTGGTTCTCGGCCTCTTCTCGGCGGGATCTACCGAGGATCTTGTTTCCCACCCGTGACCAGAGAAGCCTCTCTTGTGGTGAGGATCATCAGCTCAGAAACCATCTCTGGGCGGACAGTGGGCAAAGCTAGAACATCAGCCACGCCTGGGAAGGGGAGATCTCGGCTCTCCTGAGTCAGGGAGGGAAAGGGGGGTGGGCCCTTGGAGGGGGGGGACGGGCATCCACTTACCTCAGAGAGGTACTTGCTGGCCCTCCAGCAGAGATCGCGGAAGAGGAAGGCCACTTTCCCCATCCTCAGGCACGGCACAACGAGCGCCAGTGCCTCCAGAGCTTCGTCAACCACCGCACTGTCCCGGAGGTGGTTGAAGAGAAGGATGAGAAGGTCCTTCTTCAATCCTTTCACCTGGAAGGAGGAGACAAGACCAGGACCCTCTCTCAGCCCCTCGTCCTTCCCCAGAGCCCGCTGGCCAGAGGAGGTGGCGGGTCGGAGCCCAGGCCTTCTTCCCTAGCGGGCGACCCGCACCTCCCAGGGGCTTCCCTTCCGAAAAAAAGCTTGCTTTCTGCTCTCCCAGAAGGTAGTCCCAAAACGGGTGGGTTGAAAGGACAAGGAAGGCGATGAGGAATCCAGGCGAGGAAGATCATCCTGATCAGAAGAGGTGTCTGAGGAAAGGGCTGGCGGCCTTGTCTGCTTTGGGGATTGGCACCGTGTCGCTGAAGACGGGCGTGGGCGCCGCTCAGAACCCGGTGAGTGGACTGGGCGAGTTCTAAGGGAGCGAGGGACCCTCGGTGGCACCTCTGGGGCCGCGCTTCGTCCTCGTCTCCCCGGGAATAGGACTACGAAGTGCCCGTCTCTCTACTCGGCAGGAATGGAGAGCCGGACAGGCTTCAGCTTTTGAGTACACAGGGGTTGGGGGGGAAGAGGTCATGGTTGACCTGACTTGGTGCCGGAGGTTCCCACAACCACCAGCCCTTGGAAGGCTGGACCACCACTGGTTCCACCTGAGATTGGCCTTTGGCCCTCCGTGGATCTACCGAGGTGGAATGGAATCCAGGAAAGGGCACCGAACCCCTTTCTTCTCCAAAGTGCCCTGAATGTGGATTTTCTTCCGTTTCTGGCGTCTCTGGATTGGTCCCTGCTTTTATCCCCAGCGAGGAGGGAATGGGGAGGGCGTGTCTTGAACCCATTACCAGCCCACGCCTTTTGAAACAAGGGCCGCTCCAGGGGGGGAAGGGCTGACCTGGTCCGGTGCCACCAGGAGAAGGCGGCCAAGGCTGCGCAGGGCCATGCGGCGGATCCCGGCGTTCTGATCTTCCATGTTCCGGATCAGGGTCGGAACGAAGGCCCTGAGTGCGGCCCATCGGGTAAAGCTGGGCTCCTGAATCACCTGCAAGAGTTTGAGACGTTCGTTACACCCTGTGTCCCTGGACCCTTCGGCCTCCGGAGCTCAGCCTTCTGACCCTGCCAGAATCAAGGGACTCGGAGTTTCAAAGAGGGACGTAAATCTGGCCTCATTTGTGTGTGCAAGAAAGGACAGTTTCTTCCTCCTCGTTCCATGCGGTGCCATATATTTCTTGCCCATTTCATCTAGGGCAAGTCCAATGTTCTCAGCTGGGGGAGGAGACCTCTGCCTTCCACAAGGATCTGCTTAGCTCCGTGGGCAAGTACAGAACCAGAAAACAGCCCCAGATCCCCCCCCCCCAGTGCCCCAACCCCTGGCTCTCACCTCTGTGAAGAGAGCGGTTCCTGCGAGCCGCAGCTTTTCTGAGCTGGCATCCATCCAGGGGAGGACGTCCTGGATGACCTGGTCTTTCAGCAAGCCGTTCTCCAGCAAGCACCTGGGAGAGAGGATGAACAAGGGAACCGTCAACGAGAAGACCAGCTTCCACAACTGCTGCCCAGGGAAGGAGCCGGGCCAATTGGACTTCAGGCAGGGAGAGGTTGCCCTCCGTGGGAGGACTTGTGGGTGCAGGTCGCCCTGGAATGCAGGAAGGGTGGCCGGATGCGTGCATGAAAAGCGCCCCACAAGTGTGAGAATGGGAGGGAGAAAACGGATTTTGGCAGACATAGAGGCAGGGAGACCAGTAGAGCTGAACAGCAGGAGATGAAGAACTGTAACCCTCCATATTTATGAGCCAGAGCGTGAGCAGACCTGGAGAACCCAAAGGAACGCAAAATCTATTGACTTCAATTAAACTCGTGCTTCCTCCTCGCTACACCTCTCACCTGAGCACAAGTACCAAGAGAATGAAAAAGAGGAGTAGAAGCTGAAAGCCAATGAACAAAGAACTAGCTTGCTTGCTTGCTTCCATTCATTTCCTTCCCTTCCCTTCTCCCTCCCTCCTTCCTTCCAGGTTTCGATTTCCCAACAGAGGGAGAGGGAGGGGAGGTGGGGAGCACTTTGGATGGGATGAGCTTCTGGGGGTGCCACCACCCCTGCCTTTCTGTCATCAGGGGAGCAGGAGGGGAAATGGCAGGACTCCGTTTCCCACAGGGGACTAGGGATGCTTCTTGGGAAGCCCCTACGCCAGACGTGGGGCAACCCCACTCTCCCTCCTTTGCTTCTCATGATCCACTGTGGCCGATGATCCAGGCTGGAGGCCATTCTACAGCCACCTGGACGACCAGCCATCGCAGGGAAAGACAACCTGTGTCTCCTGGGCTCCACCTCCCAGAATCTCACCAGCCCCAGAGCCCTTTCCTCTCCTTCGGCTATTCATAAGTCACTTACTTGGTCAACTGGCAAAGGCCCTCAGGGTGGGTCCAGGGATCCCCGAGTAAGGCCCAGAAGTCTGCCGTCTTGATCTCCTCCTGGGATGCAATTGGTGTCCCCTTCACGACCAGAGCCTTCAGGGTGTCCACAGAGAGGCTGCAGAAGGAAAGGACCCAGAGAGGGCCTCAGAATCGCCTCCTCCTCCTCCTCCTCATCCGAAGAAGCAGCGGGGAAATTCCAGGAGCAGGGCTGGCAAAGACCTCCACGTGGCCGGGAGAGGATGCCGCCTTCGGCCCAGAAGGGGACCCGGGCAGAGGTTCGTGGGATGGGGCCATTCCTTGCTGCACGTAAGACGTGGGCACGCTTCCCCCATGCAGAAAGACTGCCTCCGCCCCCCCTCAAAAAAACACACCCCTCGGGCTTGCAGGTTTCCCAAGCCTGCCCAAGGGAGGGGATGTTACCTGCAAGGGTTCCCGGGCGTCAGGTGCTGCTCCCTCAGGAACAGCCTGCGGCGACCCTCACACGGGGGCATCTTCTGCCCCAGGGTTTGGCTGACCTGCCACAGGAGGGTGAACAGGAGCTCCGGGAACACCTTCTGGAGATCCACCTCAGAGGACAGTCCTGAGAGGACCTCATAGATCGCACAGGTGGCCTGAAGAGGGGAGGAAGAGGAAGGGAACAGGGGGTGGGGGGGAGAAGAGAGACCAGGTGTTACTGGGGGTCTCAGATCCTCCCCTCCTCCCCAAGGCAAGGGTTCTGGCCTCCTTGGAGCCACCCATTTCAGCGGCTCTCAGAGCAGAACAGCCGAGACGGTTTTCCCAACGTGGTCTAAAAGGATGGGCCATCCCATGTCCCTTGGAGCGTACTTTGAGAGGTTCTTCCTCCGCATAGTCCCCGCTTTCATCAAAGCTAGAGCTGGTTGTTGATCCGAGGATGGAGGGATGGTTCACACACGACATCAGCTTGGCCAGGACTCGCACAGCCAGGGATGGGTCTCGATCGAAAGACCTCCACAGCTTGCCTGTCTCGCTATAAGGAGAGAAGGTGGGAGTTGCAGAGATGGCCTGAGCCTGGACTTGGCCTTCAGAACCAGCAGCTTGGGCGCAAGAAGCCCCTGGTGGGTCGGCAACGCCCGGCAGTGAGAAACCAATTTCTCACAGGGCGAGGAGAAACCTTTTGGTGGGGTCTCCCACCAGGACTGCATCCGTCCTTTCGATCTAAGCGCCCCAGTTAAGGGACCGGGGCCTGACCGAGAAGAAAGAAGCCTCTTCCCCCAAGGACGGAAAGCCCTCTTTTCCCTCCAGCACCCACCTGTCCAAGGGGAGGCTTCGGCGGAGGAGGTGGCCCAAGACTGTGTCCAGGTGGGAGCGGGCCATGATGCAGACCGCCTCCAGCAGGACCTCCTCCATGCCTCCCTGAGTGACGATCGGCAGGCGGCTGCAGAAAGTATCGAGGAGCTCGGGCACCTGGAAGGAGCAAGACGGGGATCCCTGGCTCAGATTTTTATTTATTTATTATTCGATTTATACCCCGCCCCTCTAGACAAAGTGAAGAATGGTTTTATTTCTTTATTATTCTATTTAGCAATCAGAAGGACAAAATTACTCTTCCCCCCCCCCCCCGAAAGGACACTGTTCTCATTTGAGCAAGTCTTAGCTTGGCTGAAGTGACTTGGAACGGAAGCCCATCTATTGGGGCCTCCAGTGAGCTCACGACCACAGCGGCGCCCCCTTGCCTCTGCCCCCCCCGGGTTGAGGTGACAGCCCACGTGGTTTATAGAGCTGGGCCCACGTCTGGACGTGGCCAGAAAGGTCGTCCCAAGACCCCTTTGTCCAGATGAAGGCCCAACCTAGAGAAAACAACGGGGATGAATAGGAGACGAAAAGGGCCTTTTTTGGACTACAGCACCCAGAATCCCCCACCCGAGGGGGCCATGGCTCTGCTGGCTGAGAAATTCTGGATTCTGCAGAAGGGCAGAAGTTTACAAAAGGAAGTTCAGCATCCTTTGGGCAAAGCTGAAAAGATGCAGGTGGAGATCTCTTTCTGACTTCTGCATCTCCTGCCTGGAGAAAAGGAGGGTTCCTGGCCAATGGCTACCTTGCTCTTCATGGCCTCCCCGTGGTTTTGGAGGTTGGCGAGCAACCAGTAACCAGCAGCCCTGGCACAGCTGGGGATCCCTGACACGAGGTCTTCCAGGATGGCTTCGGTGAAGTCCAACAGCTGATCCTTCGCGAGATGGATGCTGACCACCTGCCAAAAAAAGAAGAAAGGACAGGCTTTTTTTCTGTAGCTCAGACCTTCTCCTTCCCCAGTGAGATTTCCTGCCAGACCAAGGATGGGCAGCTCTATGCTTTTCCAAAGAGTCCTGCCCAAGGATTTTGCCCAGGGATTGCAGGAATTCTCTGCATCTTGCTCTTTCTTCCAAAACAAGGCGGCCTTGGCACTTCCCCGTGGACTCCAGCAGGTTCCCCTAGAGAACCGGAAAGGCCCCAATGTGGGCTTGGAGTTGGACAAGGACTGGAGCCTCTCCGCGAGGACACAGGATGGCTCAGGCCACCCGGATTTCATACCCAGGCACCTCATCTAAGAGATGAAGGCACTGCCAATGAGCCTGGCCACTGACTCGGCTCGCTGAGAAAACAGGACTCCAACCGGTTTGGGAGGTGGATGTGACCCAGGCGCTCGGGAGATTCCCACCCGATCAAGGGAATCACCTTAGCCAGTCTGGCCCAAGCCCCAGACAGATTGGTGGGGACTTCTGCCTGGAGATCACAGAGGGCAGACGACACCTCTTTTTCTTCCGCCTCCGTGATTCTCGATCCGCCTGGAAAGAAAAGAGGGTGAATCATGTTATAAAGCCTGTGCTCTCGTTTAGATAAAGAAATGGACTGCTTTAGAAACTGACAGAAGATAGAAACCAGAAGGACATGATTTAAATCTAGGATGGCACCACCTTCCTAGGGTATCAAAAAGCAAAAGACGATAAACCACTGAAGAACCATCTGATAAGGAAAGCTTTAAACTGGGTATGGACCAAGATCCGGGAAGAAAAGGACCAGAAAGTTCCTGAATGGGTCTCACCCACAGAAGCATTCACACAACCCACATTAATGGGGAAAAAGAAACTCTATTGAGATTTAGAGATTTGTTAAAAGTGGCCTTAAGTGTGAGAGTAAGGGAAGAACTAGAAGAACAAGGCACAATACTTGATTGGTGGGCAAAAACACAAAGAGACTCAAGATGTACAAGCGATAACGCAGTTGGTTTTTGTAAGGAAAACCGCATAAGTTACTTCTTCTGAATGTAAGGGGGAAACGGATTAAAATGTGGTATCGTTCTCTACTAGAATTCAAAACGCAAGATGAAATCGTTAAAGAATGTATGACAAAACGGGCCCAAAATGTGGGCCACAATATTAACTGAAAGTCAGGGTCACAAATCTGGGAAGGGAATGTTGACTAAAGAAAGGAACAAACAGAGAAGCAGACCAGGAAAAAAAAAAATCGCTGACTTGCTAGTTCGGGTTGGTTCGGGGTCATCTAAACTGGAGGACCCAAAGTTTTCGGAATCAACTGATTGTGCCCGATTTAACCAACTTCCTACTCCATTTCACCCCGCCCCAGCCTGCCCCTTCCCTTCCCACTGTCCGCCACTGCTTCCCTGCCTTGTCCGGCCACCTCTCTCTTTCCTTTGGTTTTGGACTCCTAAAGTCATGAATTGGTGACACATAAAACATCACTGGAAAGAACCAAAAAGGGCTCAAAGTGGAATTCACACCCACAGGGTCCCTCATTGTTAAAACTAACATGGGTCAACCTGGGATTCTTGGTGTCCTCTAATGGCTAAACCAAATTGTTTGAAGGTCATCCTCGTCATTTTCTAAGCCCTGATTTGCAGGCTTGGGGATGAAGCCACCTCGAAGGGGCAGCGTTTTTCACCCTTGGGATCTGACACCTTGAAGGAGCACTTTCTGCCTCCTCTGAGGATAATTCCCTTGTCCATTTGTAAGTGGGGTCCATCTCAGCTGGAAAGAGGTTTCCCGGGGTCCTACATCCATCCAGGTTCACCTCCAGACAGGGTCACTCCAAGAACGCTAGCAGTCACAGAGTGAAGGCACCCATTGATTGGCCTTGAAGCCCTTGATCCCATCTCCCTCCACACACACATTCTCACCTTGAATATGAATCAGGCAGTTTATGCACTTGGCTGCCCACTGCCGGCATGCGATGGAGTTCTCCAGGATGTAAGGGGCTAGGAAGGCTACCGCGAAACCGTAGCCTTTAAAATTCTCTCCGTCCTACCAAGAAAAGAACAAAACCGATTGAAATGGCCTTGGAAGGCCTGAGGATTTGCAGAACCGACCTCTCCTCTAAGATCTGCAGCAGAAGGGATTCTCGGAGGCCTGAAACAGACCTTACAGAGAGCCTGGTCATTGACGCGAATCGCATGTTCATCTTGCCAAGAGGCGAAGGAGGAGGCCTTCCTGTGTTTGTGAAAGCCAACTTCCAAGGGAACCCTCCTTGCCTTTGGAAGGCCAGTCCCCAAACCGAGCAAGCTCGTCTGCATCGTCCCAGAGGGGAGAGGAGCTCTGGATCAGGCCTGCCCTCAGCCCTTGGGGCCGCCTTCTTGTCCAGGCTTGGGACACATCAGGCTGGCATAGGTGGGAAGAGAAGCGGGGAGGAAAGCCACAGCCAGCCCGGGTCCAAGGTGAGCCCACCTGGCTGTACAGCCCCTGCTGTGGGAGGTGCTACCGGGAGGGGAGTGAGTGTCAATCGAGGAGAAGACAGTCCTAGTGGAGACCCAGGGCGGTCGCCAGACTCTCGTCTCCTCTGAGACGTCTGTTCTGCAAAGTCACTTCTGCTCTTTGGTGCTGATTGAGAAGGAAACCATTCATTGCTCGTTTCTTGGACACCATCAATGATTTCCTTCACTCCGAAAATGCACACCCACCCCACCCCAAGACCAAAGGCATGAAGCCTGATGGGCATCGGATGGAAGGGAACCAGATGGACGTCCATATCATCACATCAGCAGAGCAGAAATGGCCTCCACCCATCGAACGAAAGGCATTCCCTTCTATAGACACACTCAAGCTGTTCTCTCATGCTTGTCCCATCTGATCCGATGGCCGAGCCCACGCAGGACAAGATGAAATCCTTCTTCTAGAGAAGCCCCCGGGCTGGGAAAGGCTGGTCTAAAGTCATGGAGCAAAGTCCAAAGACACCAAGGAGAGGGAGAGTTTTGCCTCTTTCCGGGGAGCCTTCCTGAATATCGGGACTCTTCCCACAGGGTCTTCTGGTCGGCCAGCAAGAGGAGGAGGAGGAGGCGGGAGGAAGAGGAGGAGGACTCACCGGAAGACGAAAGCTGGCCTGGAAGGGAGCCAGAACCTGGAAGCTGGCCTGCAGGGCCCTCTCTCGGCTCCCCTCACACTCCAGGAACCAGGGCTCGATCGGCTGGAGGCCAAGCAAGAACACAGACCCGTTTATGAGACCTCTCTGAGGGGCAAACCTTTCTCATTTTACAAACCTATCCTGCTTTTCCTTGAGATATCCCTCAGCCGGATGGGAGCCACGTAGCCCATCTGGCTGCCAAACACAGCTGGTCATTCATGGCCCGGTGGGTGAAATGTGGAAACGGTGAGAGAGAGGGAAGGCTCCCCCCCCCCCGATCTACATGCTGTGGATCATCCCTCCTTCGAGCACTCCCGGAGAGCTCAGGGGTTCAGGGCTCTGGCTGTGGAAGTCAGAGGTGGGGAGTTCGATTCCCCACTCGGCCTCCTCGAGGAGGGCCCAGACTTAGGCCTCCCTTCCAGCTCGGCCGTTCTAAGAGGCAACATCACTTCGATCTTGAGGAAAGCTTTCGTGTCTGAGAGATCAGTCTGGGCGATGCAGACTGGCTGGGACAGGTGGAGAGGAGGGCCACGAGGGTGATCCGGGGACCGAAAACCAAGCCCTGTGAGGAAAGACGGAAGAAACTGGGCATGGTTAACCTTGAGGAAAGAAGGCCGAGAGGTGGTCACACCCAGGAGGGGCAGGAGGGGTTCTCAGTCATGCCAAAGCGCAACAGCACGTAAGGGGATGATGGACTCAAGGGACAGGAAACCAGATTCCTGTCGAACGATGGAACCAAGGAGCCGGCCGAGCGCTCCGACACTGGAGGCCCTCCAGAGAAAGTTGGACAGCTGCGTGTCAGATCTAGTTTGATCCTATAGAAATACTGAAATGATCTGATGGGGACAATTCGGACAATATGGTAATTACAGATTATCCTCAATGTATAGTTTGACCATGAAATTGGCAAAGTTTCTGCAATACTGAATGTAAATGCCAATCCAGGGGATTTCCTTTTGGGTTTATGCTTACCTGGAACATGACATCAATCCTCTCTGAGGTTGGCTCTTCTGTAACGAGGACCTCGAAGAGTTTCCCCCTGGCCTCAACGGATCTGGTGTACATGAGCTGAAAGGACAACCCAGGGAGTGAGGCCCGAGAGCTGCACCGTTCCCCTGACGCCATGGGCTCCTCATAAACCAGGGGGTGGGCAAAGCGAGGCCCAGCAAAGAGTGGAAACAAACAGACATTGACCGCACAACGACATTAGGCTGTTTAAGAGGCCTTGGCGGTTAAAAAAAAAAAAGCAAAGCGACGTTTCAGCCTTCTATCCTCTTCTATATTGCATCCTCCTATGCAATAGGATGTTTCGGGAAAGCTCCCATCAGAGGTTAAAAAGGAAGACCTAGAAGAAAACCTGCCTGACATACCTCGATGTTGGACGCATCCTGTTCATCATATGCTATCCTTTTAAGATGCTCCAGGGGAGGGAGGAGAAAGAGGCTCTTGATGACTCCGTCCAGCATTTCCCGGAGAGCTTCCACTGGCAGGCGCGGCTTGAGGTGGCTAGCAGAAGGAAGGTAGATTGAGAATCCAGACAGAGGTTTACAAAGGTCCCAGGCAGAAAGGCAGCCCAAATCTCAGGCTGGCTCTTTCTCATTCTGATCTACATGTGAGAGCATCGTGACAAGAAATCAGACTGCCTCTGCCTCTGTATAATCATTGGCGAGTGGGCAGGGCCAGGACAGCAGCTTTGGAGGACTGTGTCTCTGGAGGGAAACCCTGTGGCCTTGAAGCCAGCTGGCAGCCTCACTTCCCTGCCCGTCTCGTGCCCGTCAACCAAACGCACTGACAGGGGAGCCCCCATGTCACATCGAAGAGCCGCCCCCGCCCCACACCAGTTGCTCCCTGAGGGAGGCCTCCCTAGCCCAGCTGGCCTCTCCGTTGCCTATCGATAACTTACCTCAGGGAGACTAAGGCCGAGATGGTTGCTGGGAGAAGGGAGCTTCTCAGGTTTTCGAGGCGCTCCGTCCCAAGAAAGGCCTGAAGACCCCCGTGGTGGTGGTGGTGGTGGTGGTGGTGATGGAAGGAGCAAAGAAGAAGGAGAAACAAGAAGGAGGGGGAGGAGAGATGAGGGTTTCATCCACTCAACAGAGGATACGACCAAAATGCTTTCTAAAATCGCCCAGAAGGGGGTTGAAGGTGCTTTCCTGAGGGGGAGTCCCGTCTTTTCCACGGACAGCCATTCCCCGAGGTGTTGGGGCAACCACCGTTCTGAGCAGAGCTGCCGGCTGGACGCTTTGCTCCCAAGGAGACCCCTCCCCAAAGAGCAGGTGGGGCTCTCGTGGTGGAAGCCCTCCAAGAAGGGTCTCCCTGGCGGAGCTTCCAAAAGTCTCCTTTGTGCCATGAGGAAGACCCCCCCCGGGTCTGAAGAGACACCCCCTCCCTCTTCTGGGCTTTCTGGGAACCCCACCGGGCCCTTTGGGTGTCCCACCCCCCCCCCACGTTGCTTACCAACAAAGCCTCCAAGAGCTCTTTTTTGCAGCCCAGCTGGAAGTTCCCGTCCTGGGCTTCAGAGATGGCTTTGCAGATGCCGGCGATGCTCTCGCAGAAGATCAGCTTCAGGTGGGTGTCCTGTCTTGCCTAAAAGAACCCAATGGTCATCATCCTCCTCCTTTGGTACTGGTACCAAATGTATGTCTACATTCTGCTTGTTTAACTTCCCTCAGCAGGGAGATCATGAACATGGGGGCAGCCCCTGAGAAGGCTTCCTCTTGCCTCCCCACCAGATTCGCCTCGAACGATGGTGAGTCTCTCTCAGAAAAGATCAAACCCGAGAGAAGGATGTGGTTCAAAGAGCCTCGCCCAAAGTCAGGAAGGATTTCGTTCAAGACTCTGCGAAACCACCAGCCACAGAAACCGCAGTGAGCAGACACGAATTCCACGGGGGTGGGAAGGAACCCATTTTAAGGAATTCTGTCGGCCTATCAAGCTGATTTCTCTCGGGTCCCTCCACCTCAAGAAAGAAGCCTCCTCAAAGGGTTGATCGTGTGAGGATCCTTTCGCAGCCCTGCCGCCTTCCGAGAGCCAGCATGCTATAGCCAGTTGAGTTTGGAATGGGGCTCAGATCGCGGCCTGGCCCTGGGAAGTCGCGAGCGGGAGTCAACCCTGGAGGCCTTCAAGAGCCAACTCGACAACCCTCGGTCGGATCTGCTTTGATTCGGATTCCTGCCTCGAGCAGAGGGTTGGACTCGATGGCCTCCCAACTCCAGGATTCCAGGATTCCAGGGTGAGCTTGGTGTGAACGTCTCCCACCCTCTGGAAGCGGAACGAGGGCTGCCATCCAGAAGCGACTGGACAGGGCAACAACAATAGCAAGCCCTCCCCCCCCCCGGTTCATGCCGTCTGGCGGCATCTCTCTAGGATTCCTCAAGTGGGGGGAGGAGTTGATCATCACCATCATCATCATCATCATCATCATCATCATCATCATCATCATCATCATCATCATCATAGTAGGACAAGAGATTCCACTAGGGGAAATGCCACATATGAATAGGGGCCCTAGCAGGGGCCCTCCATCCTGCTTCCACTTCAAGGGGAAAAATTCGGACACGGAAGTGCCCGATCACACCCTCAGATCTGCGACAGCTTACCTGGCTCTCAATTTTGACTCCCAGGACCTGAAAAATAAAATGGAGAAACTGACCTCTTTGCACAAGCCTAGAAAGGCAGCTGGCCTTTTTTAAATTTATTTTTTAAAATGTTAAGGACACAGGCCTTGGGCCAGGGGATAAACGGCTTTGCTATGCAAATGGCGCAGAATCATCAGAGGGGTTTCCCCCTCAATGGTCTGGATTTTTCTTGAATGGTTCTGAATGGAAAAAGCCCAAAACTGAATGCTTCTTGGCAGATGTCACCTCTTCCTTGCTAGGAAGGAGGGAAGTGAGTTTTCGGGATTGAGACAGGCATTTAAGAGAGAGATCAATTCTCTCTCTCTCTCTCTCTCTCTCTCTCATTCGTTCTTTCTCTTTGTTTTGGCTCCCAGAAAGAGATTTCCTCAGAGCCAGATGCCTAGACAATCCAAGATGAGCACTGAAAGTGGCCACTCATGAAACAAAACCTACAAAATGCAGGGGATGAAGGTGAGGGAAGTCAGCTACTATGGCAACCAGACATCTTTTACCACTTGAGGAGCACCACTTCTGAATAGGAGCTAAGCGTCTCATCTGCTTCAGTTCTCAGTGAGGCAAGAAAAGGCTAATGGCAGCACCCTGAGACACACAAGCTGCAATGTGGCACCTGAATTTTAGGGCAGGTCACTTTGGCTGGTTTCTGGAGTACAGTGAACTCCCTCTCTTCCATTCCCACCCCTCCCCACAGCGACCTGCTCCCTCCGTGCCCCATTTCACCAGAATCCAACCCTCCGACCCCCTTCTACTTCTTACCTGGAAGCTCATCCTATAAAGGTCGAGGACTTTCTTCAGGATCTCTGCCTCCCCACTCTTCAACAGGAGCTCTCTGGGGGCCCGGATGGCAACCCGGCCGTAGGCCAGAATCAGGGTCTTCAGGAGGTGCCCTCGCCTGCCAGTCTTGTAATCCTAAGTAGGCAACAGAAAGGGGTGTTTTGGCAAGGTGGCAGCTGCTACCTTATCATCTGTTTGTCTGTCTGTCTCTCTCTGCCCGTTTCCCTCTTCTGTCCCTTCTTTGATCGCCATGGCAGCAGGATTGATTTGGTTTTATCAAATTACATATGTCCTGTGATCTGGGGGTGAGTGGGGGAAGGCGGACTGACTTTCCCCCATTAAAAATGCTTCAGGATTGTATGCTTAACTTCACTTTTTGGGTGTTGGAAACAATCCAGCACTCCACCTGTCTCATCTGCAGAAGCCCAGGGGCTGAAATCCTGTTGAGCAGCTCCACAGGCACAATGATTCTGTGCACAAATCGACCGCAGAAGATGCCGCTTGGTGACAGGCTTCTCTTGGCAATTTTGGGGTTCTGCACCATGAAATTGCCATCAAGCAGCAGCAATGGGCTCATAATGAGCAGGGATTTGCCACCAATGAGGATGATGTCATCCCCAGGTGCAGGTGGAGCTGCCCAACAGGAATTCAGCCACGGAATGCACTGCTGAGTCGTATGTCAACACTTAGGTAAATCCCATCAGTTGAGCAAACCTCCTCATTCTGCAGCCAGCGATCCCATGGAATGTGAAGATGAATGGCTGGCATCAGAGGAGGCTCAGGCTCCAGTTTTAGATCCCGTTGAATCCAGGGTGGCTTATTTGAGAGTTGGCATTGACCTGCTGGCCCCGCCCGCTGGCTTACCTTATGATGGGTGAGGAGGGCAGACAGCCCCATCTTGAGATCCATGCCAGCTCTGCAGTCGTCCAAGGTGGCCAGGGTCAGATCTAAATGGTCCGGCGCAGCAAAAGAAAGGATTTCTGCAACTTTCTGTAAGGGGGGGTGGGGGGAGAGGGGACCGAGAGAGAGAGAAAGATTGGAGAAGGGATGCTGATGTGAGAAATGACTGAAACTGGATTAGATCTCCCCGTGTGGAAGGGAGGGAAGACCACCCCTAGCACACCATCATGTTCCTGACTCTGTGGCATCCTAGCACAGCCAGGTGCTCTTCACTCCCTTGCAATGTTGTGGAGGGTTTCAACTTAAGAGAGGTAGAAAAACCTTCTTGGTTGAAGAGCAGGGCGTCCGTCTATTAAGAAGCCGCCACCGTCCCCACCCCCCAAAGGACAAAAGAGATGCCAGGTGGGTACAGAACTCTAAAGGCTGCCCTGACTCGCTAGAGACTCACCTCTTTCTCGGCTGCTTCCAAATAATTGGCGCTCTCAATCAAACGCTCCAGCCAGTGCAGGACGTACGTGCGGTCCGCGCAGCAGGCCAGTGACAAGCCCAGGACTTGATAGAGGACGCTCTGAAAGAAGGAGGGGTAGACCGGGGGGGAGGTTTCAGTCGAACAATCGGACACCTGTCTAGATCTTTGGGTCGGCGGTCCTTCACTGGAGGCCGTCCAGCAGAGGCTGGACAACTCCGGCCGAAATCCGGTTGCTTGGTGTGGAAAGTGGCCCTCGAGAAGGCCCACTGAAGCAACAGAATCCTGAGGGAGGCGTTGACCCATCCCACCCCCGCCCATTCAAGGGGCCTCCACCAGGGCGACTTCCTAGGCGAAGCAACAGGATTTCCGCCACTATGTTCTGCAGCAGCTGCTTTGGACGAATGTTGGCTGAGAGGGACTGAGGTCTCCCCCAGGTTGCAGCAGCTTTCCACGCTCGGGGGAGAAGCTGAGGGGCGACAGGACTGCGGTTTTTACGAGAAACGGGGGAACGAACCTTTTCAAGGGACCCGTCCGCATAGCTGCCCATCTGATCTTCCAGGGCTAAGATCAGGTTCTTGGTCCACCTGTCGTCCTCCATGGTCTTCAGGGACCTCCTCAGGAACTAAGGAGGAGAGCATGAATGAATCCAGACATTTGGTTCACGAGGGCCTCGACGTCTGCTCCTAAGACTCCACTCCTGCCCTTTCCCCTGCCCAAATGCCTTAAAAATGTCCTTGGAAAATCACTTCTTAAAGAAATGGAGACTATGACTTCCCACCGGAGCTGAGGGGAAAAGGGGCTAAGCACTCTCTTCACCTAGTCTAAAGCCAATAGGCTGCCAAACCGGAGAGCCAAAATGGACCAGCTTGGTCTCCGAGTCAAACACTGGGGGAGGACGGTTCTCCGCTGTGTCCTACGTCGTCTACACCTGTCTGTCCTTCTTCCCATTTGCTGCCCAGGGCATCTGACTTCACAGGCTCTTCCTTTTTGCCCCTCAGGCTAATGGAGACCCCCACCCCACCCCCAGCCTGGTCTGTCGAAGAGATCCCTCTTCTCCCTCCAGCCAGTTCCTGGTCGAAGAAGAGCAGAACCTCACCTGCAGAAGCTTCTGCTGCCACTCAGGTTGGCTTCCTCTGGTGCCTTCTGGAAGGAAAAGAGGACATTGTTGTACCAACTCAATTGGGATGGGTGTGGGTGGGTGTGGGTGTGGTGTAGAGTTTGGGACCGTATTTTTCAAGAGTAGTACTTGAGCCATGACTTCTTGAAATGGAATCTGTTGGTCATCCCTCACTGTTTAAAGAGGAACGTCCTACTAACGTACTCTTAAAAATAGGCAAAAACCTCCCTCTTAGAGACCCCCAGGCAGGATTTTGAAAGGCATCTCTAAATATAATTGGCTACATGTGAAAAAAGGAGGCAAAAGTAATCTGTTTACCAATTGTGGTGCTATTTCACAAGAATAACATTTCCTTACTATCCCTCAAACTAGCCGAGGATGGTCAACATCATCACTTGGAACACATGACTTTCACACTATAGGTGTGTCATGCACAAGGTGTAGACATTTTTCACAATCTTTCAAGTACCAAATGGTAGGAAAATCAGTCCTGTTTTTATTGTCTGTGCCCTGTTTTTGTGTGTACCCTATTAGTAAACATCGTGATCTTTACATATAGACTCAATATATATAGAGAGAGAAAATTACAATATTCCGACATCACCAAAATGACTAAAGTTCTCTGACATATTAATAGAATCCATGTAAAAATACAAATAGAAAATGAATGTATGATACTAAAGTAACATAACTATTTCCTTACTGATTCCTTTATGAATTTGAAAACTGCTCAGAGACTTTAAGCCACCGCCCATGCCTGCCAGAACCTATATAGAGGTCCGCCTGCTTTGTGTACGTCCCTTTGGGGGGGGGGGCTGTCTAGGGAAGCACTTCAGAACTGGGGCAAAAGTTCTGAAAAGGCAAACCTACTTTTGGATTGCTAGGTGCTCCTGAATTCGTCCAGGAAAAAATCCAAAATCAGGTGAACGGATAAAACGAATGTCAGGAACTTTAGAAAAATAGAAGCAAGATCAAGGGGCCTTCTGGAAGACAGCGCTATTCCTCGGAGAGCTTGCAAAGTGAAGCGCAGCACTTTTAAGATTTTGAGAGGGGCCGGGGGGGGCGGGAAAGCATTTCACCAAGAATCCTCCTGTCAGGCACCCATCGGGCGACCTACCTGCCTGGCAATACCCCCAAAGCGCTGGGATTTGCTGCGCCCACAGATGAACGATGGCCTCGTGGATGTCAGCTCGCAGGGCGTGCAGAAGCTGGAGGGCCCAGAAGCCTCTTTGGCTCCCGGAGGAGGACAATACCTGTAGGCAGGAGAGGAGACATGAGAAAGGAGGGCCCCCGAAGGAGAAGCCAGGACTCACCCGCCCATCTCTAACTGCCAGCGGCTCAGATTCAGGAGCAGTTCCTCTCCTGGAAATAGGCAGGCAATCGCTCTCCCGAGAGGAGGGGGGTCCCAGGGACCCGTTGGCGCCTTCTTTGCTCGGTCCATTTCCTATCCGGGGGGGGGGGGTCCTGCGCTGGGCAACATCCCGGCCTTGAAGAGGATGCTCAAAGCAAGGCTGCTCCCTGAAGCCTCGGAGGGCATCCTCTCGTCAGGCTCTGGTGGCAACGAGGCCACCCTTCGTGCCATCGCCTGGTTAGTCTGATTGATGAGCTGAGGTACGGATGGTTTTGATTTCCTTGCTTTATATGAGATGCGTTGCTTTTAGATGATGTTCTATTTATTGTCCTTAATTATTATTTTTTTTAACATAAACCGCCCAGAGTAGTGCCTAGCATTACGCAGGCACTATCCTAACTTATGCTTTCCTTAGGATTCTGGGTCTCTCCGCTGGATTTGGATGGGAGAGCCCTTCCACTAGATGACACCATCCCACAGAAAAATGCCCCCCAAAAAAGCAAAGTGGGTGGTTTCCTCACTGAGAGACCAGAACAAGACCGGGACGTCTTCTCTAGTTCCCTCTCGTGGCCCCTTCGGTTGTTGCGTTTTCAGTTTTTTACACAAGCGGGGGAGCTGGTTGGCCCCAGCAGGGCTGAGGGCTGCATTTTGCCTCTCCCTGGGTTGTCATGAAGCCAGCTAACAATATTGCAGCTGAAGGAACTTTCCGATCCTTCGGGGAGTTCCTTTCTTCCTACATTTCTCGTTAGCCCTCCTTTTACTAATTTTCTGCAATGAAGAAGGCAACGACATCTCCGTTCAAAGGGGGGGAGGGGGAGCACTTTGCTACGGGATGGCCAGAAGGGTCTCCCACTCAGCTCCCCAGCCAGCGTACTGGGCCGAAGAGGTTTCTGCAATACCTCTCTTTTGGAATCCCTGCACCGAGAAGCCACCACACACTCTGGGAAATGGGAGGTCAAGGAACTGGCAAGACCTTTCACCTCCATACTCTCCTCCCACCCACCCCCCAAGACAAAAACGTAGATGCTTTCTCTAAGCATTGCTCACCAGAAGCCGTCCGAAGACTTCTTGCGGACTTGGGAGCTTTACTAAAAGGAGAAGAACAGGGGTCGAGGGGGGGGGAGGACGTTAGTGATGCAAGCCCTGGAATCATGGAAAGGTTTCCCGCTGTTCCTCATCTCCTTCCCAGGTCCAGTCACTAGGATCCTTCCAGCAACGGACCGGGCTCCTTCGGAAAGCCACAAAAGGACATGGAGGTCTGGGGGGGGGGGGCGGAGGTGGGCCTGCTCCTTTCTGGAGCGCCCTGGACTCCCCTTGGCGCGAGCTTTCACTGAAAAATAGGAAGATTCCCCTTCCCTCCGGGCTCAAGGAACGAGCGAGCCTCCTTCAAGCCCAGAGGCCCTGCCTTGCATCTTATCACATTGATCTCTGGCCCCTCTGGGGGTGCTCTGGCCTGGGTTTTCCTGGGACATATGTCTGACATTGGCCCCTGGAAGGCTCCCCACCCACCCGAGACCTCTTCAGCGAGGCATGACCTCTCCAAAGGAGAGAGGGATCCATTCCTTCCCATGGGAAGTGAGGTGAGTGCCAATCCCACCCAGCCATGCACAGTTCAAGCCCAGGGGACTGCCTTTGGTACCCAACCAACCCACTGACCAACTGACCTCCTCTGCAGGATCCCAGGAAGAGGAGGGATCCTTCCGGCCGAAGGACGGCCAACTCCTTCAGGCATCTGCAGAGCGGGGTCAGAGCTGGCGTGTATTCCGGAGGAAGCAAGAAGGATAACAGCTTCGGCCACAGAGCCTGCCAAGAGGAGAGAGGAGACCGTCAGAGAATCAGAGCCCAGCCTCGGTCTGGGGTAGCTCGGCATCACAGATTGGGGCCAGGCTGGTGTTCTCTTCCCCGAGTGCCGTAGGATTGCTGGGAAATAAAGCGCCCCCCAGGCTAAAATGCCAGCTCTCTCCCTGCCTGACCTCACCCCGTGTAGGAAGAGGGGTGAAACTCCTCCGGTCTTCTGAAGGGCAAATCCACCCAAGCTACTCACTTTAAACATCCCGGTGGCCGAAGTGTTGACGTGTTCCAGGACCTCGATGGACAAGTCCTGGACATCGGCTTCCCTTGGCATCAGGCCTCTGGCACTGTCTCTGACCTGCCGTACACAGACACACAAGAACCACAGAAACAGCAAGGTCAGGAAACCAGAACCGTCTCCCAAAAAGCGCCCCTTCACCCACGGGGAGTGACACAAGCACAAAGCTTGCGCACCTCGGAAGCGGTTGAGGCAGACGGTGGTGGCAGCACCTGGAGGAGGTGCCCCTGTGCCAAGGTGCAACCCAGCCAAGGCTGGAACGAAAAGGAGGGAC
Organism: Pogona vitticeps; assembly: GCF_051106095.1. NCBI lineage: Eukaryota > Metazoa > Chordata > Lepidosauria > Squamata > Agamidae > Pogona > Pogona vitticeps. The sequence continues at coordinate 10,511,127 of NC_135794.1, read as the reverse complement.
TTGGACACACAAACACACACACAGATCGGAGGGCCTCTTCCCCACCCAGCCGATTCCGAGAGGGGCTCGACTGCACACCCACCCCTGCACAACGTTTCCAACCAGTGCACTCTTGATGATGGAGGGATGATGGGACGCCTACTAGAGCCCAGAGCTTGGGAAACGTCTTTTGGAATGGCAGGAGGCAGGCGCTCACGAGACAGGCAGGCCCAGAGAGGCCTCCCGATGGCCTTGGAAGGGGTCCCCGAGTCGCCTCGTCCCTGCCAGAGGAAGGATCTCTCGGGGCTCTTTCGCGCTGACTTACCCCTTGACTGGTACGAACGGCGACCTGACGGAAGAGGTAGGTGACCATCTCCCATTCCAGACATCCCTCGACCTTCGGGGAGCTCAGGAGCTCCTTCAGGAAGAACAGGGTCGCTTCCCTCGCCTGGCAAAAAAAGGGAGGAAAGTCATCTCGTCGGTTGCCTCTCCGAGCCTGCCTCCCGTGCTGAAGAAACCCCATCTGAGGCGGGATCCGGAAGCCCCTAAAAGCGCCTTGGCAGGAGAGCTGCTGGTCCCGCCGGCCATTCCTTCTGCAAGACCAGAGCCTGCTTCCTGCCAGGGAACGTTTCTGAGGACTGGAATCTCCTTCTCTTGGCCTTTACTCTCTCTGTTGAGCAGATTCAGGTTGTGCAGATGTCTCCTGGCTGTGGCTCCTGTTTGGACTCCCTGGCAATTTCACTGGGGCCCCGGCAGGGATTCGTTATTGCCAGAGTTTGGACAATTATTATTATTTTTTTTTTTGGTATGCTTTTCTTTTTCCTCCCTTCCTCCCTCCCTCCTCCTCCTCCTCCTCTTTCTTGTGGATTATAGAGCTAACATCACACAGCCAGAATGGTCTTTTTTACTATAGTCCAAAAAGAGTACATTTCTTTTTGGTTGGGCATGGAAACCACTTTCCATCCGGACTGCATGGTTTCCTCTGAATCCCCTCAATGTTTGGGCCTCACACTTTGTCTGTGTCGGGTTGCAAGACTTTGCTTTTACTCCTGGCTTGGAAAGCCAGAAAGACCTTTCTGCCTTGCACCCACGTCTCTAGGCCCTCGTCTTCATCTCAGCTCATGACGTTCTCCTTGTGGCGATGGGATCCACCCTTCCTCTCCATGACGTGAAAGAGGCTGGAGAGATCTCCAGATCACCAGAAGGGAGAGCAGCAAAGCTCTTGGGGAGTGGGATGATTTTCAGGCTGCTCTGGGATGGGGTGAAAACTGTTCCACATCCCTGTGTCAGCTGGAGGATTCTGGGCAGTGTAGCCTAGTGATGCCACTCTTATGATATCTTTCTAGCGCCCCCCCCCCCTGGGCACGTGGAGAGCAACCAACGGGGGCTTCCGTTTTGGGTGGGAGAGATCGCCATCAGAGCCTTCTCTGACTTACCTTGCTGAACGTGGACTTCTCAAGAGTCCGGAAGACCTTCTTGAGGTTTGGGGGGTGACAGTCCACGCAGCCCTCCAGGAACAGGTAAAGTCCCTAAAAAGAAAACACGGGTGGTGGGGGGGGGAGAGAGAAGTCAGTGTCTGTTTGGTGGTGTGCCTTTTCTCAGCCATGCAAATTGAGCCCCCGGGGCTGAAGAGCAGCAGGACCGCTTCCTGGGCAGGACAGTGGTCAAGGCCCCGGAGAAGCCTGCGAGGGGGCCCTTCCTGTTCTCCCAGAGCTCAGAAAGGCTTTCGGGGGGGGGGTTGGACTACCATCTTTTGATTCTCCCACCCAGCAACAGTGGTGCTCTTTATGGTGCCCCGTGCGCAACTCTTGGCGCTCAGGGCCTGTAAACGTCTTCCTAGGTCTGGAGCCGTTTCACTGCCCCTTCATCCCCCCAAAATCCTGGCGTCTCCACTCTCCTCTGTAGAGCTGCCTCTGCCAGCTGAAGGGATGGCCTGGCTTTGGTGATCCAGGACAAGCCCAAGCAGGGAGACCCTGGAGAGCACCTCTGTGCCATCATCCTCCTGAGCGCACACGTCTCCAAAGAATGTCTTCCCGCCTCTCCCATGACTATCCATTTACTTTGGCCATGAGGGGAGCATCCACCATCCTGCTCTCCTTGATGACATCCGGGAACTTCCTTAGTATTTCGTCCTGCTGTGGCTGGTACCGAACGAGAACGGCCAACATTGGCCACCGAGCCTTCAAAGCCGCCTCGCTCACCTGCAAGAGAGAGAAATGCAAAGCAGCTCCTTAGGGTTCGGTCCCTCAGTCAATGCAGGGAAACGGATCCATCCCCAGAGGAGAAGGAATCTCATCTCAAGCCAGGACAAGCTTTGCTGGCCTTTGTCAGAGGTGAAACCAATGCTGACCATAAGATCCCGGCACTCTGGGCAGACAGGATTCTTCCCAGCTGTGCAGTCACCGGGCAAAGCAGCCCATCATCCGGACGCTTCACGATGACCAACACAGGAGCAAAAGAGGGGCTGTGTATCTTTTTCATTCTTTTTTTGCAAGGCATCACTGGGAGGGGAGAATCAAGGTTGCCCCCTCTCCGCCCAATGGAAGAGCAATCTTTGCATTGCAGCTCCTTCCCCAGCAACTATTCCGAGTGAGGGCACTACGTCTCGCCTTCCCTCCCGATTGGCTTTGAGTCAGAGGGAAGGCGCTGCTCCCCCTTCGTTGGCCCTTCCTGACCAGAGCCAAGGCAAGGGAAGCCCTTTCGTGTCAGAGACACGAGCCTCTTCCTGTGCAGGGAGCAGCGAGACCGAAAAAAGACTCCCCTCTCCCAGGCTGGCACAACTCCTTCTACCTGATACAACCGGGAACTCACCCAAATTGAAATTAAAATGAGTTTGCTTACATTTCTGTCCTCCTCCTGCTGCCAGTATCCACTCAGTCGCTGGTAGATGGACAGGAGGGGACGGCAAAAGCTGGACTCCGCCTCCCGAGGATAGTGGCACAGCCTCCAGTTCTTATAATAGTGGGCGACGGAGACACACATTTTCTCCACAGCTGTGAAAGAAGAGGACGAAGGTGAAAGCCTGACCCCTGAGGACCTTCCCTGGGGTCAGAGACCTGGAGCTTCTAGCAGGTGGACAGGGTCTGACCCTTAGGGGAAATGGACCGGATCCTTCCCCATTGCTTCTTTCCCAAACCCGCTTGGCTTTCTTTTGCAGAAGCCTCGCTCGACCTGCTCTACTTGCCCCTTGCACCTCGTGTGTTGCTTTTGGTCTCCTCCCCTTCTAACACTTGGGGTTAAACTGAACAATCCATTTCTCTGCCCTTGAAGAAAGCCGTTTGTCTCTTCAAAAGCTGGAGCAAGTCTCAGGAAAGTCACCGGGAAACGCAAGACGGGAAGAAGACGGGAAGATGGGATGGTGGGGAACATGCCAATGACCTCGGCACAGAAGTCTGTACTTTAAGGAGAAGAGGGGCTCCGTCTAGAAAGGCCGTCAGACGGATAGGAATGGGGAGGGCTCTTAGGCCAACTCCCGAGGAAGAGATCCGCTTTCCCACTCACCAGAACAGATGGCCACCTTCTCTCGGCTTCCCAGGTCAAGGATCAGGATGACCTGAAGGTAAAGGAAGCTGGTAATGATGTAGGGCACGGTCCGGAGAGCTGCAAAAGGAGAAAAAGACCCACACCATGATCTACTCATTCATTTCCATCAAGATGTGATGGGAAAGAAATCAAACAGGGTTAGCTGCAAAAGGAGAAAAAGACCCACACCATGATCTACTCATTCATTTCCATCAAGATGTGATGGGGAAGAAATCAAACAGGGTAGTGAAGCCCAGCAGGAAGCTTAAGAGGCACAACCCAAACACTCCTTCGAGGGAAGGCAACGGGCATTCTGAGGAGGAGGATGATCACGCTGTAGCCGCTTTCTGCTACAGCTCAGTGTCAACATCACTCCGGGGCAAGCTTGGGCGAGTCTTTTTTGAGACCCAAGGTAGAAGCAGGGAAAACAGCAAGGCGAGGGAGTCTGGCAGAAAAGACACCACCCTCTACCAGGGATTCAAGAACAAACAAGGAACACTGGGGAAAGGGTGGGCTTTCCTGCAATTAGTCGGACATTGTGCAGTTGGGGAAAAGGGGGTCCCTTCCCACTTCTAATTTTAATGGAGGTCTCATGAATTTGGCACCTTTGGTCCAGCTTCTTCAGTTCACTAGTCCTCCCCCAATCCTCCTCCCCGCAAGCCATCTGGGAAAGGAGGACATCAAAACCCACAACCATGGAAGAAAAACTCGAGAGGTGCAGACCGTAGCGAGAGCTGAAGTTCTCCAGGGTCTTCAGCAGCATGGGGTGGGGTGGCGTGTCCACCTCCTTTAAGATGTTCTGCAGGTATCCCATGACCTCATGGAAGTGGCCTTTGGCCAAAGACAGAAGGAGGTCACTGGCTCTCTTGCTGCGTTCCTCCGGAGCTCCCTAAACAAGCAGATCAGGTTGAGGCATCATTACTTCCTTCTTTATCCCCTTGCAAACTTGAAATGGGGGACAGGCTTTCGGGGAACCAATGAATCCAGAGGTCAGGAAAGTTTTGGCTGTCCGTGGCCAGAATCTCCCATCCAGCCGGGCTGGTAACGAGGGCGACTGGGGGTTTCTCAGAACTGTCATCTTCAGAAAAAGATACTAACTTTCCTAAACTCTGGATTGATTCCATGATCCGACCCTGGCTAGAAGTGCTGGTCAAATGGCCCAGCGTGCACAATCCTTCCGGCAGACAGCGACCAAACCCAACCCTGCCCCCCAAAGCCAATATTTTAACTAAACTATCTTTTGTCTTACACCACTGACTAAATATTACTAGTAAGCACCAAAACAAATCTGTTCCCCAGGCTTGCCCTCATCCGTTTCCTATCGTCCGGTACCCCCCCACCCCCATTGCTGAAAGAGTAAAAAAGCACGCATAAACTTTAACTTAAAAACATTTTAAAAACAGCAAATATGAGGCTGTTTAAACCATCGTTATGCTAATCAGGTGACCCAAAATTTAATCGTTATGTGAAGCATGGTCCCAACCATCGCTAAGCGAAAATCGCCCATAGGGACCGTCGTTAAACGAAGCGCAAAAAGGCTCAGAAAAAGTCATCGCTAAGCAATTTAATCGTTAAATTGAGCAATTGCTAAGCGAGGCATCACTGCATTTGTTATCTATTTTCAACTCTCTGTACATTTCAAGTGCCCAACCATTACAGTGCACCTAGTCCATATTATCAAGGTGTTTACTCTGCTAGATATCCCATGTATTACAATCTTTAAATGCTCATATGACATAAAACTTCTAAAAAACCATCAATTTCACCAAAAATACCGAGAACAACAAACATTTTGTTAAACATTCATTGCAAACGACCCCCACCCTGTATTTTCGAGTAACAGGACACCCAACCCGAGCCAACTTTAACAAAACAAGCAATATAAGCAATAGCCCCACCCCCAAGAAAAAAAGACAGACCCCCCCAGCTGAGTACAACATAGAAATTCCACCATAGCCAGAGTCTAATATACAAGCCAACTCACCCCACACCCCAGTTAAATCTAAATAATTTCCCCACCCATGCAAGGTACTGACACTCCTCCAGCAGATCTTTCCAGAAGACATCAAGGCCCTTTTCCAACACTGCCTAACAACCACCTACTTTCAGTAGGATAACAAGTTCTATGAACAGACAGATGAAGTGGCCATGGGGAGCCCCCTCAGCCCAGTTATAGCAAACTCCTACAGTGGTACCTCGACTTACAAACTTAATCCGTATTGGAACGACATTCGTACATCAAAAAGTTCGTAACTCGAAGTACCATTTCCCATTGAAATGCATGGGAATGGAATTAATCCATTCCAGCATTTCAAAAGGCAAAAAAGCAGGGGGAAAGGGCTGGAAAATTGAATTTCCAGGCCTTTCTCCCTGCCTTTTTGGCTTCGGAGGTCTCAAAGGGCTTCCTCCGATCTCGGGGGGAAAGGCCTTTGAGAACAAGGTCGAGGCTCTGTTTCCAAATCAATGCCTTTTTTTTTTTTTTTTTGCCTACGGGGCTGTTCATAAATGGCTCCCTGCAAAAAGGCAGGGAGAAAGCGCTGGAAATTCGAATTTTTGCCTTCGGAGCTCTCAAAGGGCTTTCTGCCCAACATCGGAGGAAGCCCTTTGAGAGCTCTGAAGGCGCAGATCGTGGCGGCAGGGACCCCCAGGGAGGTCTCCCATGGTGGCAGGCAAGCCCTGGGATACCTCCCTCGTGGTCCCCGCCGCCGCGATCGGCAGCTTCAGAACTCTCAAAGGGCTTCCCCCCGACATCGGAGAGAGCCGTGTGAGAGCTCTGAAGGCAAAAAGGCAGGGAGAAAGGGCAGGAAATTCGAAGTTCCAGCCCTTTCTCCCTGCCTTTTTGCAGGAAGCCATTTACAAACGGCTCTGTTAGCAAAAAAAAAAAAAAAGGCATTGACTTGCAAACAGAGCCTTGACCTTGTTCCCAAGTCGAGCTCTGTTCGCAATTCGATGCCAATTTTTGCCAACGGAGCTGTTCATAAATCGAAAAATCCGTATCTAGGGACGTTCAGAAGTCGAGGGTTGACCGTACATGGAACATTTCAAAAAACAGGCCCTGGCTTCGACACCCTTCACACCCACAGTCTGGTTCCGATACGTGGATGACACCTTCGCAGTTTGGAACCACGGTGAAGAAAAACTGGAAGAATTTCGAAACCATCTTAACAGCATCCACCCAATTATACAATTCACCATGGAAAAAGAAACAGAGGGCCAGCTCCCTTTCTTAGATGTCGTGGTCATACGCAAAACTGGCCTCCTATTGGGACACAAGGTCTACAGAAAACCCACACACAGAGACCGGTACCTACACAAACACTCCAGCCACCACCCACGACAAAAAAGAGGCATAATCAAAACTCTGGTAGACCGTGCAAATGGGAACTGTGTAGCTCAATTTCTCAGCACCGAACTCAACCATCTCAATTGGGCCCTACAGGCGAATGGCTATTCCAGGAATGAAACCAAGAAAACAACACCAAACTGAAGAGGAAAAACAGGCACCCACAAATAAAGTATTTCTGCCTTACATCAAAGGGGTAATGGACCGCATGGGGAAACTTTTGAAAAAACACAGCCTACAAATATTACACCACAAATATTACAGTCAGCAAAGGACAAAAGGAAGCCCCTCACCACTGCAGGAGTATACCGGATACCTTGCAGTTGTGGACAGGTATACAGTGGTGCATCGCAAGACAGGCGCTCCGTTATCGACGAATCTGCATTATGACAAGATTTTTGAATGTGGGAATTTTGTTGTGCGATGATCGGTTCCCTGTTTCAGGAACCAATTTTCACTTTCCGATGATCAAAACAGCTGATCACCGGGGTTTCAAAATGGCTCCCTGCTGTGTTTAGGAGCCATTTTTCGCTGCACAGGAACCCAAAAATGGCCACCCCTATGGAGGATCTGTGCTGGACGGTGAGTTCTTAGCCGATTGGAACGCATTAACCAGGTTTTAATGCATTTCAATGGCTTTTTTATTTTGCTTAACGACGTTTTCGTTCTACAGCGATTTTGCTGGAACGAATTAATGTCGTAATGCGAGGCACCACTGTATATTGGAACCACAAAACGCAGCTTTCACATCAGACTCAAACAGCATGAGAGACACTGCAAACTAAAACAACCGGAAAAATCAGCAGTAGCTGAACATTCCCTAAAACAAGCTGGGTATGAAATTCTATTTCAAAACACTGGACTACTGGACAACCCCAGCAAGCTTTATGTTAGACTGCACAGGGAAGCCACTGAAATCCATAAGCACCAGCAGAGCTTCAACAAAGAAGAGGAAAGTCTATAAAACTTAATAAGGCCTGGCTCCCAGCACTGGAAAATACAGCCTGCAAAAGGTCAACCAACTCTATCCAGCCACGAGAGCCAGGGATCATTGCACAAAAAAAGACCAGCTAAAGATACCCATCAATCACAGTGACAGATAATCTCTCCCTCTTATCATAACAATACATCCACAACAAAAACACACTGATCACCATCATCACTATATCTCCTGAATAGGACAAAAAGCTGTTCCCACAGCTATAAATGCTCAACTATCCAGCAAACAGCAACAGAGCATGGACTGAGTTCCTACTCCAGTCCTCTGAAGATGCCAGCCACAGAGTCTGGCGAAACGTCAGGAACAACAACCTTCAAAACACGGTCAAAGAGCCTGAGAAACCCACTACAACCATATATAGATATCGTTTCCTCTTCTTTTTACTTTAAAATACAGTGGTGCCTCGGGGCTAAATGGAACATTGCTAAACGGAACATCGCTAAACGGAATTTTAAAAGCCATAGAAACGCATTAAACTTCGTTCAATGCATTCCTATGGCTTTAAAACTCACCGTTAAGCGATGTTCTTCCATAGCGCCGCCATTTTCGCGCCCTCGGTAAGCTAGGGCAGGGCACGAAAATGCGGCGCGGACCTTCCGGCGGCCATTTTGGAACCGCCGATCAGCTGTTCTCCCCCGCTTCGTTATGCGATATTCGCTAAGCAAATCGCTTAGCGAATATCGCAAAGCGAAAAAACGCCATAGGGGCCATCGCTGAGCGAATGCTCCAGCGATGGCCCAGAGCCCCTCGTTAAGCGATTTCATCGCTCAGCGAGGCGCTCGTTAAGCGAGGCACCACTGTACTGATTTTCTTGATTGCAAAAGCATTGACACTCTGATGTATAACTGGATTGATAAGGATGCAGGAAAAGAATCTACAAATTTATTTTTTCTTAAATAACTATATTAAGATATATTGTTAGCAACTCTGGTCTTTCATCTGTATAGGTAATAGATAAGCATATATAATTCTTAAACTTGAAGTGTTTCATGTTAAATATAATAATAAAAAATGCTTAGTGAAAGATAAATATAGGTGTAAGATTATACTTCAGATAATGTATGTATGTTAATTATTATAAATCAGGAAGGTTTTTACTAAACTTAATAGTTGAAGCATTGATACAAAATATACATACACATACACACATACATACACACACACACACACACACACATTAAAAAACTTTTATTACATCACAAACAGACATACAAAACAAACAAAAACCTATATGCGGGAAGATGTTTTCCATACAATCATATCCAGTATATAGTCTGACTACATAAACCATATTGCCCTACTAAGATATTTAAACTATATTATACACACACACACACACATATTAAAAACTTTTATTACATCACAAACAGACATATAAAACAAACAAAAACATATATGCGGGAAGGTGTTTTCCATACAATCATATTCAATATATAGTCTGACTACATAAACCATATTGCCCTATTAAGATATTTAAACCATATTATATATACACACAGACATATTAAAAAAAAATTATTACATCACAAACAGACATACAAAACAAACAAAAATATATATGCGGGAAGGTGTTTTCCATACAATCATATCCTTCCCTCCAGTCAATTAAGTCTTTCTCTCTCCTTTTTTCTTTGCTATTCCATCTTGGTAATCCTCTCTTTAAATTAATTGTTTTAAATTGAAATTTGTAATTTTATGATTTTATATATTTTTATACTGTTTTGTTTTATTTTGTAAGCCGCCCTGAGTAGACATGGTCTAGAGGGGCGGGGTAAAAATCAAACAAACAAACAAACAAACAAACAAACAAACAAACAAACAAACATATATATATATATATATATATATATATATATATATATATATATATATATATATATATATATATATATATAGTCTGACTACATAAACCATATTGCCCTATTAAGATATTTAAACCGTATTATATTCTCCATTTTAGAATATAATATGGTTTAAATATCTTAGTAGGGAAATATGGTTTATGTAGGCAGACTACATATTGGATACAGTGGTGCCTCGCATTGCGACTTTAATTCGTTCCAGCGAAATCGCTGCAAAACGAAAACGTCTCTATGCGATATTAAAAAGCCCATGGAAACGCATTAAAACGTGATTAATGCATTCCTATGGGCTTAAAACTCACCGTTCAGTGAAGGTCCTCCATAGCGCGGCCATTTCTGGTGGCTGTAGAGCGAGGAATCCGTCCCAGAAAACAGCGGGCGGCCATTTTGTTTACCCAGCGGCGATTTTGAAACCGCCAATCAGCTGTTAAAAAATCACCGCTTTGCGATGATCGGTGCCTGAAGCAGGGAACTGATCATCGCAAAGTGAAATTCCCCCATAGGGAACATCGCAAAGCAATTTCTTTTGCAACTCCAAAAAATGTGTTGCAAAGCGATTTCATCGCTAAACAGAGCGATCGCTATGCGAGGCACCACTGTATTTATTTATTTTATTTATTTATTTGATTTTTACCCCGCCCCTCTAGACCATGTCTACTCTAGACCATGTATGATTGTATGGAAAACACCCACACACATATATATATATATATTTGTTTGTTTTGTTTGTCTGTTTGTGATGTCATAAAAGTTATTTTTTTAAAAAAAATGTTAGATCCTGCCTTTCAGACTGTCCCCTCCTATCAGACCTGCCCTCTGGAACGATGGAAAGACTGATAAAAGCCATTGCCGAGATGCCCTCCTCTGCAGCTCCAAAGACTCTGAAGACAACTTTCCAAACAAATTGCTGTTGATTGTGAAAAATTGCCTCTTACCTCTTTCAGCATCTCTTCGGTCAACAGAGAGACCAGCAGCTTCGTCTTGCTCTCTCCAGCTGTTCGGAGGAGATCTTGGGCAGCCTCATCAGCATCTTCCAGGCCCTGCAGCTGGATGCTAACCTGATGCTGAAGCTCTGAAAGGGAGAACATGGGATTGGTGGTTACCAATAAGAGAGTTGTAAGCCGCCCAGAGACCTCTGGGTAGTGTGGGCGGCATATAAATTGAATAAATAAATAAATAAATAAATAAATAAATAAATAAATAAATAAATAAATAAATAAATAAATAAATAAATAAGAGGCGCAAGGAACAGAGTCTGGCAAATCTGTCCTAAGATGGTGGGCTTGGAAGGGCTGATGAGACCATCCAATCCACCCCCTGCTGGACCTGGAAGCCAAGCCCTGGGAGGATAGACTGAAAGGACCCCCTCCCTCCCGCCCTCCTTCCGCCCCCCCACCTACCTTTCTTTAAGTGGCCCTCCATATTGGACCACTTTGGCCCCAGAGGGGCCCTGGCTGCCAGATGGATAGGATGTATCAATAATTAAACTAATAATAATAATGATAATAATATTGAAAATAATAATGATAATGATAATAATGATAATAATATTGATAATAATAATAATCAGAATAATAGTAATCAGAATAATAATAATAATCAGAATAATGATAATGATAAGAATGATAAGAATAACAATAATTATGAGTGAACTAAGCAAAAAAAAATCCTTTTTTGCTCAGGACCGCATTCACTCTGAGGGAAAATTTTGAGGGGGGGACAGAGGGCTTGTCTTTCCTCTATGACATGTCTTGATGACCCGAGCTGGCCAAGGGGGGCAAGGCTGCTGGCCTGCAGGCTGCTTTCATCATCCTTAAAACCATTATGATCTGGCCTGTTTACTGCCCCCTGTTTACCACAACATCCCATCCCAGGAAGCCCTCTGGGCCGCGTAAGGAAAGCCCAAGCGGCTTTTGCCTCTCAGGGAACCAGACCCGGGAGGCCAAGTCGGCTTCCATCGTTCCAGGAAGTCCTCTCAGCAGAAGAGGCTGCCCGGCCCTTTCCTGACTTATATGTGGGTGTGAGGTCTGCTCCTGGTCCTCTAAATAAAACCCACGGTGGTCCCAGGCAAGCATTTCTAGTCCTTCTCTAAGGGTCTGACTCCTCTGGAGAGCTGAACAATTCAGCATGGCTGGGGTTTGATTCACGGCCCATTTCACGTCTCAAACCGCCATCGGTGCTCACACGGGGGATCTGGTTTGGTTCAAACTTTCACACTCTTCATCCTTCCTGCAACACAAGGAGCCTTCCCGTGTCCAGCTCCATCTCTTCCTCTGGTCCTGCCTCTTGGCCGCTACTCCTTCCTGGGCCTGCCTCTGCCGATTCTTTCCTGGTTGGCAGCCCCGAGGGCTCTCCGACTCCAGGGCGAAGGGGATATGGGGGGGGGGGAGGTGCACCCAAGAACCCAGGAGAAGGTTGCCTCCCTGGGGACGCCCAGGCAGCACAGGGAGAACTCCAACAGATGAGTCCCAGAAATCCCCTAAATGGAGCACAATGCGGATACGTGTGGCCAGAAAAGAGTCCCAGGGCAGGGTGGGGGGTGGGTGCTGGAGGGTGGGGGAAGCGTTGCAAGCGTATGGTTCTAGAGGAGCCAGGGAGGGGGTACGTGCCCCAAAGAAACACGCCAGGTCTTGTTTGCAGACAAGCGGGGTAGAACTTCCCAGGTTCAGCCCAGGAGTCTGTCCGAGGATCCTCCCCCCAGTCAAACCTGAGACAACTACATTTCTGAAAAAGCTTTTTATAGAAAAAGAACATGATGGAAAGGTCCTTCCTCGTTTCAGAATACAAAATATCAAAGGTCTGAACAGTCGTTTTGCAAAGCACGCCACGATTCACAACTGAGAAAGAACCCCGATAGAATCACACACACCCCAATCCGTTACTTCTCTTCCTTGCTCTTAAGTAAGGCGTGCAGGACTGACCTCATCTCTGGGGACATTAACTAGTTTAAACTAAATTGAAACCCGATGTCACCAGAGAAACGTCATCCCTGCCCGCGTTACTTGAAAAGAAGGGAAAGGGGGAATAGATGGGTGGCGGGACTGATTTGGGAGTTCACCGTTGTCACGTTCCCACGTGGCCCCTGGTTGTTCCACCAAGCGAAGGGCTCGCGCTATGTGTCGTTCAGCTGCCACTGGTTGATGACATCAACACTGTTTATCTTTCAGAACCAAACAGACATTGTTTTTTGTTACAGATGATGACAGTACAAGCAGTGTTGTTAACTCTTAACCAAACATCCTCCATTCTCCTCCTCCTCCTCAACCACCACTCTCCCTCGCCCAGACTCCAGCATCATCAAAACTCTATTCTCTCCCTCTCTTCCTCCTGCAGAGACTCTGGTGACTCCACCTCTAGAACACTCTCATTGGTCCATGCACATATATCTCATTAATATTCATTATCTGGGCGGATGCCACTACCATTCATGCTGGTTGCAACGCTTGCCCAGAAAGCTTGGAGGGTCTCATCCGGCCATGGGGACACATGTCTTAGTGACCTGCTGGCTAGAGCAGGGGTCCCCAACCTTTTTCACCCCACGGACCGGCTGGGGAAGGCGAGGCACCCCCGCACCCATCTGCATGTGTGAATAAGTGCATGCGCTCTCTCTCAAGAGCGTGAGCACGCATGTGCGAGCAGCGTGCCACTGTATGCGCCTGCGCAAAGCATGGGGGTGCTCGTGCGCATGCAGAAATGGCGATGCAGCGCTCGCACATGGCGCAGGGGCGCTCATGTGTATGTACAGTGCAGTGCTCACATGGGGTGTGGGGGCACTTGTGCACATGCACAAGCAGTGGTGCAGTGCTTGCATGGGGTGCAGGGGCGCTCATGGATATGCGCAAATGCGGTGCATCACTTGCATGGGGCGCAGGGGTCATGCGCCTTTTTCTTGGGCCTACCACCTTTGCAGGTGCATCTGATGGAGACAGAGGAAAAGGTCTTCTCTGTTGCTTGTCCCAGACTTTGGAACTCCCTCCCACTTGAGGCTAGGCAGGCCCCATCTTTGCTGTCCTCCTAGAAGCGAGCCAAGGCCTTTCTCTTCAGTCAAGCTTTTCCTCCCTCGTCGGCTGCCCGAGTGGGATTTTGAAACGGATGGTTGTGCCTTTCTGTTATCAGTGTGTTTTTGAGGTGGCTTTTGTTGACCTTGTAGTGTGTGCTGTTTGATCCTTTTTAGCATTCGTATACCTTTTGGTTTTAGTTTTAAATATTATATTTTAATGACCTTGGGTCCTTTTGAAGGAGAAAAGCATGGTAAAATATTTTAAAGAAAATAAAATAACAACAGAGGTCTACATGCCAGCTTGAAAAAGGAAAAGTTCCCAGGGACGGAGGGGGGGGGGAAGCTACTTTGGGAGCAGAAAAGACAGGAACTAATTGCAAGCAGGGTTTGTATCATGTGGTCAGTCAAAGACTTGACATTCACCTCTTTTAGAAGCAGTGCAAACCAGGTAGCCTACGTATGGTTCTGTTAATGCATCCTGGTGCTAGCCTTCTTCCCCGTTTTCATTACACTCATTGACAGCTGAACATAACAGAGATATTTTCATATGTACCAGTGTTACCCTGGGGATCTCCCACTGGAGCTTTGGCCACGCGTCGTATTATTTTGTTCCAAAATACAGAGCTGAGTCTTGATCTGTTATCAAGAAAAAAGAGAGAAAAAATTCACAATCTTCAGAACAGGGTGTGATGATCTGAAGGAGAGTGGGATTTGTAGTCAGAGAAAATGTAGACTGTTACGTTCAAAGTGACATGATTTTAAAGTCTCGGAATGTGTCAGGCCGTGAGACTGTTTTTCAGATCCACTGACTGTCCTCTAAAGCCCACCGTGGTCCCAGCCAACCCACAGCTTGATCTTTCAGTGACACAGAGAGACATTGTGCACCTGCTCAGAGGTCTGAAACTGTGGAGGTAAATGAGGCTGAAGAGCTGGCATCAGGCAGTCACTCCTATTTTTCCAGTTATTGGAGCTCCATTGTGCCTTCAAACTAAACTAGCAAAGACAGGCAGACACACAATATTTACTTATTTCATTTATTTAAAATGTTTTCACCGCCCTTTCCTCCTAAGAAAGGAACCAAGGCGCCTTATATCATTGAAACAGAGGATGAAAGCTAAAATCAGGGAAGCTCTCCCGGTTGCATTCCTGCCTACAAGGCACTCTGGTATCAACACAGCAGGATCTGTGGGGGGGAGAATGTACAGCAAGGAGGCCTGGAACTCAGCGGGCGATCGGCTGCCATGGATACGGTTGCCATGGTTTCTAGATGACGCTTCGGCCAGGACGTCGTTTGGCTCCAGGCCCCGCCCACGCCGTCTGCTCTCCCCGCCCGCAACTGTGCCTTCAGAATCGGGCGAGCGCGCTTGACGTCATTGCCGCGCGACGCGAACGCCTGAGGGAGGAGGAGGAGGCGGGCGGAGGGGCGATGAGGGGCTGGTTGTGGAGGCTCGGGCGGGATGGCTGGAGGCGGGCTCACGGGACGGCGGCGGCCGGGGAACTTCCCAGGAGGCGAGCGGGGCCGCCCTGGAGGGTCCTTTTCTTCGGCACCGACGACTTCTCCCTAGAGACGCTCCGCGCCCTCCAGGCCGCTCGGTGTGTCCTGTGGCCCAGGGGTAGGAAGGGGAGGCGGGGGGTGGGGGGGTGGGGGTCAGAGGTCAAGGGGAAGTTGGGTTGAAGGGTGGCTGAGCGGGGGGGGGGGGAAGGCAGGGGGAGAAAGCCCCGGGAAGCGGACGCGTGGGCTGGGCGAGGGTCGTGGGCAGCAGGCGGGTTCCCCCTGGGGCTGCAAGGCTTCGTGGGCCGGACCAGGGCCCAGCAGGCTTGGCTTCAGATCCCTCCAGGGCCGTTAAAACTCACTGGAGGGGGGGGGGGAGAGCGGCGTTGGTAAAAGCCCTCCTTCGGTATCTCCCTTCCCTGGAAAGCCCTTCTGGAGTCTCTCTGCACAGGTTCCATCTTGACAGCCTCAGCAGGGACTTTTCCCGAGACCCTCAGGATCTTTTCATTTATTTATCTAATTCCTACACTGGCATGAGAAAAACCTCCAAGCGGCTTCTCTCCCTCTCTGTATGTATGACGGAAAACAGTTTTAAAAGCCATCTGAAATAGCAAATGAGAAGCACATCTAAAGCAAATGTAGAAATTGTGCAAAGAACTTAATAATTGTATTTTTGAAGGCTTTCACAGCCAGGATCCGATGGTTCTCTTAGGCTTTTCGGGTTGTTTGGCTGTGTTCTTAAGGTTGTTCTTCCTAACATTTCACCAGTGTCTGTGGCCAGCATCTTCAGAGGACAGGAGTCGGAACTCTTGTTTGCGCTCTGGACTTAATAATTACTGGACAAAGTATGCGATCAAGTGCACATACTTTGTCCAGTAATGGAGGCTCTTGAAGGACTAAAGGCTTGTAGTCCGTAATTTAACCATATGGCAATAAGTCTGCGGAAAGCCATCATAGATGACTTACAAGATACAGAATAATGGGGATCCAGAGTGTTTGGGAGTAGAAGAGTGAATAAAAAGACTAGTTCAGCAGCAGAGCATATCCTTTATGCACAAATGACAGGCTCACTCCCTGTAATCTCTGGTGACTTCTTTGTGACCAAGACTTTAAGAGATGTGAGGCAAGTTTAAGCAGACCTTTCAGTGTGAGAGCCTCATTCTGTTTCAAAAGCAATCTCAGGGTGTTTTTATTTTGATGGTGGGTGGCGTCAAAGGATCAACCAGCATTTGAACTTACTATATCTTTAACAAAGCCTTAGAGGTTCAATCTTTTTTGGAATTGAGGAAGAAGAACACTGCGCAAAGGTTGGGAAATCACCAAACATTGATCTTACAGGGAAAGGACATCACCCTTGTGAAAGTAGAAACAGCCAGTTTTAGCCCCAGGAGTTTTCCCTCCCCTAGAGGAGACAGTACTGGCTTAGATGAGCAGATATCTGACTTGGTATAAAGACGTTTTCTTGTGGGGTTCAAATCTTGGCGTGGTAGTAACTTGGCAGTGTCAAATCTTCCATTTGACCTCTTTTTTAAAAATGTCCTGTTGCAGGGAGCCCAGACCGAATGCTCTTGTAGACCATCTGGAGGTGGTGACTGTACAGCCCCAGCTGCCAAGAGGACTGCCTGTCAAGAACTATGCAGAGCAGTCTCAACTCCCTGTCCACTTCTGGCCAGATGTTGCCTCGTGTGAGCACTTTGACGTCGGTGTGGTGGCATCATTTGGCCATCTTCTCCATGAGGACCTCATCTTGAAGTTCCCATAGTAAGACTGTGGTCTTGGAGCATGCTCAGTATGATCTAAATAATTCAGAGTATTTGGCTAATATATAAGTGGAAGGTCTCTGACCACTGGGGAGGGATGCTGCGTGGGATGAAGTTATTGGTGCCTGAAGTGGAGCCTGCTAGAACTATTCCCTGAAGTATTCAACTTATTATCACTCTCTTACAAGGTGAAGACAATGGGGGATCTTTATCACTGTGTTAAATTGTTTGTATCTTACAATTTCAGTTTTATGTAACAATTTTTTAAAAAAATTCACATTGTTTTCTTGTTCCACTTTCCTTATCCTTCAGTTCTCTGCTTCTCTACTGTCTACAGTTTATGAGGTTAATTGTCAGAATGCCAGCCCAGGGTGGGAAGAAATTTTTTTTAATCAAATTGATTTAAATTGCAATTAAAAATTTTAAAAGCTGCTTTTTTAAAAAAAATGTAAATAATCAAAAAACCCACAATGTTTTAAATATAAAGCATGATTTAAATTGTGATTTAGATCAAATGCACCTTGATAGCAACACACATTTGTACATAAAGTGGAAAAGGGACCGTAATTGAGCAGTATATATTTGCAACAACTTTATTGAATGTTAAGATGCCTATTTAAAGAGGGGTTGGCCTATCTGGAAAACAAACCAATCTGGCTGCTGATGATATTAACAACTGTTGTCCAGTCATCAGTATCCCCTTTATTGGCAAGCTGGTAGAGAGAGTGGTGGCCAACCGACTTCATGCTCTCCCGGAGGAGACTGGTGCCCTTGATCTGTTCCAGTCTGTGTTCAGGCCGCATCGTGGCCCGGAGACCACATTGGTCACCCTGCAAGATGACCTCTTGAGGGAGGCCAGTAGGGGCAAAATGTCCTTGCTGGTTCTCCTCGACCTCTCAGTGGCCTTTGATAGCATCAACCACAGTATCCTCCTGGGGAGGCTCTCGGGGTTGGCGGTTGATGCTCAGGCTTTGGCCTGGCTCCGATCCTTCCTGGAGGACTGTCCTCAGAGAGTTCAGCTTGCTGAGATGTTGTCCGCTCCGTTGGCTCTCAATTGTGGAGTCCCGCAGGGGTCGGTCATCTCCCCAATGCTCTTTAATATCGATATGAGGCCACTGGGGAATGTCATCAGGAGTTTGGAAGCTTTGTGTCACCAATACGCGGATGACACCCATCTCTGTCTATCCTTCCATCCTTCTGCAGTGGACGCTGTTCTGTCCCTTGAGTGCTGCCTGGATGTGGTGGTGGGATGGATGAGGGAATACAGAGGCTGAACCCGGACAAAATGGAAATCCTATAGATGGGGCCCCCTAGTGTCTGTGGTCTGGGTCCCTCCCCATCTTTTTGGGGGGGCACTCTTTCCATGAAAGATAAGGTTCATAGCTTGGGCGTGATTTTGGACCCATCACTGTCAATGACATCTCAAATAGTTTCTGTGGCCCGATCGGCTTATTTCCACCTAAAGCTTGACCTGGTGTCAAGCCCGGCTGCGTCCTTACCTTGACACCAGGTCCCTCACCACGCTGGTCCATGTGCTGGTAATCTTGAGATTAGACTACTGTAATGCCCTCTATGTGGGGCTGCCCTTGAAACTGCTACGGAGACTGCAACAGGTCCAGAATGCGGTGGTGAGACTTCTGAGTGGGGTTAGAAAATGTCAACATATATCCCCCCACCCTGGCCGCCTTACACTGGCTACCTGTTCGCTTCCGTACCAGTTTCAAGGGGACGGTACTAACCTATAAGGCCCTAAATGGTTTGGAACCTCAATATCTGGCTGAGCGCCTCCTTCCGGTTAGGTCTGCCCATCCTATAAGGTCATTGAAGGCAGGGCGGCTGAGAGGCCTGACCCCGAGAGAGGCCTGGAAAACAACCACCGGAAATCTGGCCTTTTTAACGGAACCTCCGCAACTGTGGAACTCTCTTCCGCCCGCAGTCCGCCTGGCCCCTTCGCTGGGCACATTCAGAAAGCTACTAAACACCTCATTATTTAAACAGGCCTTCCCTGAACTAACTATACTGAGATACAGTAGTGTGCAATAATATAACTTTTATCATACTGCCATGTTCCATGTTTTTATTTTTCTATACATTTAATTGTATTTATTGTATTATAATTTTTGTATTATGTATTAATGTTGCTATTTGCTAGTTTGTTACTCTGCTGTTGTTTTTTGTTATTTGTTGTCAACTGCCCAGAGTGGCCTTGGCTGCCAGATGGGTGGTATATAAATCAAATAAATAAATGAATTGGTCACTTATGTGCTTATGTATATTATAGAATTAGTATTCTCTTCTGATTTCCAAATTTCTTCTAAATTTCTGATTCAGTGGCGTATTGAATGTCCATCCCAGCTGTCTTCCGAGATGGCGTGGTCCCGCACCAATCATCCACACAGTACTCCATGGAGATACAGTTACTGGGGTGACAATAATGCAGATTAGGCCAAAGAGGTATAAATGCTATTTTATTTAATGGAATAACATGTCAAAACCTATTTTGTTAGCAACTCTGAAAATTTTTTGGGTGCTGAGTGATCTTCCCATCTGTTAAAACTACATTGTGCCATTAAAGATGCTTTTCTCTCTTTTTTAAAAAAAGTTATGTATTCAAAGGTTAGGATTACGCAGTTTGATTTTATATCTTTGGGCTGTCTGGACCTTGTTAAAAAAGTAGAGAATGGCTAGTTATTAGTTAATAATAAATACTAAGAACTTAGTTTGTTATTGTCAGTGTTTTTGTAGCCAGAGTGACAGAGTAAGGAGAGTGCCCCAAATGCTAAACATTTTTCAGTAATGACAAGTGGAAGCAGGGCCAAAAATATCTTGTTTAGGAGGTATATCCTACAGTGGGCATTGAATGAAGACTAGGGGCGGGAGAACGAGAGGAGAGGTTTGAATGGCATTGGTCGTCTGGAACCTAAAGCAAAGCTTTCACACTACAAAAATGTTGTAGCAGGTTTCATGTGATCTAAAACCATTCGGCAGTATGTTTTATGTAGAGATGTAGAAGTATGTAGAGATGTTCAGCAAAAACTGCCTTAGTTCATGTTTGCTCTGGTATCTCTGTACCGCAGTTCTTAAATAGATTATTGATTCAGTGGTATATCTACTATCTAGATTTTATAGAATAGGGCACTTAAAGCAGCTCTGACTGACGGCAGCCTTGTAAGATCAAACACTGAAGGCTTGTTTCTTACAGGGATATGTATCTATAATTTTCTGACACCTCCTTGTCTTTCCATTGATTTATGAATTCTCATGAGCTCTTACTCTTTATTTAAAAACCATAAATCCAAGTTAAAAGTAAAAATGTAATGCTATGTGTTATGTCCATAGGTTTGATGTAGGTCCCATAATTAAACAGGAAACCGTTCCAGTTCCACCCAACTGCACGGCAAAAGAATTGGAGTCAGTGTTATCCAAACTAGGTGCAGACATGGTAAGTTAACATGGCCCTTCTTCAATGTGGGTTTTGCAACAAGAAATGGTAGTGAAGGTTTTATGTATCAGTGAACCAAACAAGAAGAACTTGATCATCCAAGGGTAGAAGTATTAATTTTTAGACAGATGAAACAATAAAAATGGAGAAACGTGCTTCCCTGGTTTAGAGATTTGAATAAATATGACCACATTGGTAGAAGTCTATCTTTTGTAATATATGCTTTGGATTTTCTTTTCTCAGCTCATTGCTGTTCTAGAACACTTAGCCGAAAGTTTAAGGAACAAGAGAGAGCAGCCAAAGGAAGGAACAACAGCTGGTATGTTTGGAGTATTTCTTGAGTGAAGTCAGTATTGCCTAATACAGGGGTCCCCAAGACCCGGGCCACAGACCAGTCCCGGTCCGTGGCCTTGGAAGGACCGGGCCGCTGGGACCAGATGAGTGGCGAGCAGGAGGTGAGTGGCGAGCGAAGCTCTGCCTCCTGTCAGTGCGCTCCTATCAGGTTCTGAGCTGCTGCTGATCTAACAGGAGGTGGAGCTTCGCTCCCCTGCTGCTGCTGCAAGATTTACTGGGCCTGTGGCATTAGAGTCTAATGTTGGCTCCTGCACTTCTAAGCCACTGCTGATCTAACAGGAGGTGGAACTTCAATTGCATCTCACCTCCTGCTTGCTGCTCATCTTGTCCTGGTACAGTACATGTAATGAGCTTGATTCAAACCTGTTTTCTAACAATCTACTGCATAACAAATACCCTCCCCCAGACCTTGGGAGAAAGGTCTTCAACTAAGCCAGTCCCCGGTGTCAGAAAGGTTGGAAACCACTGGTCTAATAAACTGGTGCAATTCCCTTCTTAATTTACTATTATTTTATTTTATTAGGGTTTCTTCTAGGTGGTGTTTGAAATCAGTCAATAAGTTTTTCACCAGGAATGGTTTCCTCCCCCCCTTTTAGGAAAGTTAGGAGCAGCAGTCTATTCTTCTATGAATCACCTGAGAGCATCAGGTTTTGTGGGTAGGTGGGGAGCCCAGGTGGTGAGTTTGGTGGCATTCTTTTACGATGAGGAAGGCTGATGACATCACAGTACAGTACACTATAGTAAATTAATAGTAATGATGCAATTATCTGAATGGTGGGTTTATTTAGAAGAGATGTCCAAATATTTAAAGAACTAAGGTGTAAAATATGGTCTGTTGACTCCTGCACTTGCTTTTATTTTATCTTAAAGCTCCTAAAGTTACTGCTGCTATGAGCTGCATTCAGTGGGAAGAGCAGACCCCTAAGCAAATATTAAGGATGTACCGTGCCTTAGGAACATTGGTAAGAACAGTCTTGCAAATCGGTTTACAAAAATTAGTAACTTCCAACTTTTACTTTGCTGTGCCGTGAAAAGAACACAGAGGAACATTCAACATCAAGAAAAGCATCGAAAAGTACTACTATAGTAGCATAGTTGAAGCTTCTGGTCCACCCTCAAATAGAAAGTGATCAAATACCAAACATAAACTCTGTGCCTTTTCCCCAACATAACTGTGTAGAGCTTGGCAGGTGAAATACGTGTTATTGTTGTTAGCCTTAGATTTCGCTTCATGTATTAAACGTTCCAGTGACACACTCCTCTTTCTCGGTGCTAATACATTTAATTGCAGGCCAGAGAAGCTGGTGGTGGATAACGCCGGATATTGAGTAAAGTGCTATGTGAATTATTGGTGGCTTTGCTGCCCTAGATTAACAAGACTGCTCTGCTCCTATGCCTGGAGACCTCCTCCAGGCTGAGCCGACATCCTGTTGATCTTACACATGCCATGCCTCTGCTGAAACACCATCGGGGGAAAGGAGGAATTGGTTCTTTTCTCTACTGGTAATTGAGCATGGTGCCTTCCCAGATGAGCACATGTCAAGAGCACATGCTTTGTATGCAGTTGTTGCAAGTTAAGTCCTTGGTAGGCCTGGGGAACTGAATGCCTGATCTCCCTAGAAAACCATTTCCAGTCATTGCAACTCTGGGCCAGGTGGAGTCGTGGTCTGGCACAATGCAAGACAGTTCCTTAGAATTCCTGTAAAGCAGCAGGTAACTGAATTTCTCCCATATAAGTCAGGCAAAAACAAAAGAAAAATAAAAAGACAAAACTTGTGGCACCTTAAAGACTAACTGCTATACAGTGGTTCCCCGCATAGCGAGATTAATCCGTTCCGGATTAACCGTCGCTATGGGGAAACATCGCTATACGGAACTAAAAAACCTATTGGAACGCATTAAACGGAGTTTAATGCATTCCAATGGGGCCCAAAACTCACCGTTATGCGAGTTTCCCCATCTGGCCACCATTTTCACACCCTCGGTAAGCGAGGGCAGGGCGCGAAAACGCTGCGCACGGCCATTTTGGGTGTCGGACGGCCATTTTGGAACCGCCGAACAGCTGATTTTTAAAAACGCTTACCTATCGTCGCAAAGCGAGTTTTTGCCTTTCTAGGCATCGGCATGCAATCTCATTAGCGATCCCAAAAAACGGATCACTATGCAAATTCGTCGTTAAACGGTGCCCTTGTTATGCAAGGCACCACTGTATTTCAATGTAAGCTTTAAGAACAACACCACTTCCTGAGACATAAGATGCCTCATGTTAATATATGCTATGCCCAGATATTTCATTGTGCTGTATCTTTTCAGATGCCTCTGCGAACACTGTGGATGGGCAGTGTGGTAAAGCTCCTGGATCTTGCAGAAGTGGAGACATTGCCAGATTTTATTGGTTCGTAAATGAATCATTTAATATTCCCATTTGTAAAACGCTGGGGAATAAAGGTTAAATGACACTGCAGGACATTCTGTGAAGTAGATATTATATTTCTTTTGTTCCCCATTATTTGTTTCCTGCAAGTGTTTTTACTACTGTTTCGCCATCCAGCTTGGCTGTATGTCCCCTTCTGAAAGTACTGCTTTGGATCTATAAAGCCTTTACAGTGGGGTCTTGACTTAAGAACGGCTTGAGTTAAGAACATTTTGACTTAAGAACCGCTCTCATAGGAAAATATTGACTTGACTTAAGTACTTAGATTTGAGTTAAGAACTGAAAAAACCCACGTGGGAGGCAGGGAAAGTGCAAAATTTGAACTTTCAGTTAACTGTTGGACAGTGAAAAGGGTGCCTGTCTGCTTCCTCACTCCTCCCAGCGTTTAGAGAGTGGATTGGGAGACAGTCTTCGGACTGCCTGGTACTGTCCTGCCTGGACTGTATTTTCCCTGCCTTCCCTGAACCTTTCTTGACCTAGGAAAAAAAGAAACAAAATATCCCCCTCTAGTGGTCGAAGGCGGAATAGCAGCTTCCCATTAGTTTCTATGGACGGAAAAGAGCAGATACGGATCAAATGGTTTTCAATGCATTCCTATGGGAAATGCAGATTTGACCTGAGAACTTTTTGACTTGAGAACCGCCTTCCAATACGGATTAAGTTCTCAAGTCAAGACCCCACTGTAGTAACCCAAAGCTAAGCCACTCCCCTTACATAGGAAAGTGGTAGTTGTGCTATAGTGCATTGTGACATTTAAGGTCAGCGAAAAGCACTGTGCATGTATTGATCCCAGAAACAAATTTGGAGAGCATGAGGTGTGTTAAGATTTATTAGCTAATCCAGCTGAGTTATAAAAGTCTCTTCTTGAACCTTACTGAGGCCAGAGCTTAAGGAGCACTGGGAAGCACAGTTAAGGTCTGTTACGTTGATGAGATTATAGGAGATTGAATTTAATAATCACTTGTTGTGGGAAAGCAATGAGTAGAACACGTGTTTTCCGTCCAGATAGGTTAAGACCTGAAAATGAGATTCTCCCAGGATCAGTGTTTTACGATAAGAAGTCAGAAACATTAGTGATCCATTGCAAGGTATGTTCCTAAGTGTGGTATTCCATTCTTTAAAACCCCCCTTTCTCTGTTGTGGCAGTGGTCTAGTCCCAATTTGTTAAACTGAAGGAATGGTTTCCAGTGTAACTTTATGCTCTACTTGCTTGCTCATGTCGTCTTTACCCTGGCTTCAAAATGCACACTATGGTGAATGCTAATGCCTTTCTGGAACCTCTGCCTCCTCCTTCTCCCAGACAAAGTTCTGCGGTGTCATCAGGCCCTGCCCCCCCCCATGTTCTCCAAGCTGACTCCTGTAGCCGAAGAAAGATGGCATTACAAAGCCTTGAAAGCCGAGAGGGACAGCATGCTTAGCCTCTAGCTGTGGGCAGTGACCCTGTAGACTTGCAGGAAGTGCTCTGGCCTTTCCCAGTCTCACTTTGCCTATTTCCCTTTTCTAGGAAGGCTGGGTTGGAGCAAAGACCGTGATCCTTAAGAAGAAGCTGGCAGCTGTTGAATTCTACAATGGATATTTGCATCCCTGGTTTCAGCAGAATTCCAAAATGCCTCTCAGAGAGTGCAGGTTTCAGACACTCCAGATGGCCAGAACAAAAAACAGTTCCAAAAACAGAGTGTTGCATCCACACAACGCACAGCAGCAATTGACTTGAATTACCGTCCGGAAGAATCAGGTGATGATTCCAGATGATATGCTGGAAGCCCCTCAGCATTGTTTCAAATCCGTCCTGAAGTGAAGGGTTCCTTTTGAACACTTGAACGGATTTTTCAGTGCAGCCAGAAGGATTTCCTGGAATCCATATCCTCTGTTATGAGTATGTTCTGAGGTTTGTGATCCAAAGTGCAGCTTTGGTGCAGCTTTGTGATCCAAAAGAACAATGCAGAATTTAGTAACAGCCATTTTGAAAAATGCTGCAAGAGAACAATGTCCAACTTTCTATATTGGACAACATAAATACTCATTGAATAAAATTGCTGGTGTATCATCTAGACATGGAAAGCTTCTGTGGTGTATAGATGTACCAGTCCTTAACATTTGTCACACTCTTGAATTGCCAAGCAGACTAAGACCCTAGTCACACGAGGGAAAAGTTTTCCAGTTCTTCCAATACTTTCCATACCTCTGTTGTGCTGTGGTTTGTATCCCAGGACTACTGTCCCAAGAACTTTTATCAGTACGTGTTAATTTCCTCCTGTTTGAATCACTGATTTTATGCCTTGGCATCTTAGAGGGAGACTTGTTTCTGCTATACTGATATATCAGTAAATTATTTTTATTGATATAAAGATAAAATTTTACTGAAGCGTGCTCGGGCATCTTAGAGGGAGACTTGTTTCTGAGAGCAGAATATATATAAAATAATTTATTGATATATCAGTATAGCAAAAGCAAGTCTCCCTCTAGAAAGCCCGAGTCTGCTTGACTCCGCCAGCTCACCCCCCACCCCGTGGACCCACACCTATCGTTTCCAGCCGCTTTTGTTCTAGTTGTGCAATGGAGCCCCAGGCAGGGGCGTGGAAATAGAGGGAATGTTGATCATGAAAGCATTTCTGTTTCGGAAAATGTCCCTCTTTTGCACTGGCTGCTCATGCAGAAATGCATTGCACACAGTGGATTTGGGATGTCCACACAGCAGTGCTGGTCATCATCCCTTCCCCCTGGTGACATTTGCATAGCAACATTTCAATGTATCTTCCCACAGGGGGGAAAATTATTACTTGCCAGTAATGTAATGGAGGCAGCCCTCCAGGGACATATTTTTGCCAACGTATTGATGTATCGGACATGGAGGAGTTTTTAAAAATAATGTCCACGCTTCACGGGTGTTCCAGACAGTGCATGTTTGGTTTCCACAAAATAATAAAATGGAAGTAATTACTTCACTAGAAGGTCATTGCTACCTTTAAGATTTTGGACTACAAATCCCACCGTTGGCTGTGCTGTCTTAGGCTCATGGGATGTGCAGTCCAGCTGCAGCTGGAGGACTGCAAGTCGTCCATTCCTGGCTTAGATGGAAGGTCTGCTTTCAGGAACAGGGTTGCAGAGTCAACAAAACACACTCTGCATTTAAGCACCTATCCTGGGCCTTCCACAGTTTTTTTAATTCTAGATTTTTAAAGACATACAGTGGTGCCTCGCTTAACGGGCGCCTCGTTTAACGACGAATCCGCATAGCGATTAAGTTTTTGCAATCGTATTTGCAATCGCATTGCGATGTTTTTAATGGGAAAATACCGCTTTGCAATGATCGGTAAGCTGTTTCGCTTACCGATTTTCGCATAGCAATGATTTCCCAACAGCTGATCGGTGGTTCCAAAATGGCCACTGGGTTAAAAAAAATGGCCGCCCGCTGTGTTTTTGCCCGGATTCCTTGCTTACCGGGCAGCGAAAATGGCGGCTGTATGGAGGATTTTTGCATAAAGGTGAGTTTTTTTGTCCATAGGAACGCATTAAACAGGTTTTAATGTATTCCTATGGGCTTTTTTTGCATAGCGACAAATCCGCATAGCGACGATTTTTGCTGCACAGATTATCGTCGCTATGCAGGGCACCACTGTACTCTGCATAGCTCAGATGCAATCCCCATTGGCGATGGATTTTCAAGGTAGAGCTTTTGCCTCACCTGTTCCCCCATTCTTGGAGGTGGTGTGAAACTGGGGTATTGTGTCCCATGCATGCATTCTGCAGGTGAGTTATAGACATTCCAATTCTGTTTGTATGAACAGCTTTCATGCAGGTAGAGCCCTTGTGAGTTCTTTCCACATGCCACAAGGAGGGCCAGCGGATAGTCCATCTTTACAAGCTACTGGGTGCATTGTCCCCAGTGAACCAGCAGGTGGCACTGCTTGCTTCTGGACTTGACAAAAATGTGAGTGGGTAAAAAGGTAATACAAACATGGCAAAATAACACACACCTTATTAGAGTAAAGCAAGGCCAGAATTGAACTACAGTGGTGCCTCGCTAGACAGTTACCCCGCATGACAATTTTTTCGCTAGACACTGACTTTTTGCGATCGCTATAGGGAGTTGCTGCCCAAGACATCTGGAGTGCCCCAACCATCCCAGGAACCAGGATCACGGTTGACCTGTCAAGGAAGCACAGCCTGATACGGGCAACGAGCAGCACATTCCCATCCATATTTATTCAGAAATGAGTCCTTGTGTAGAATGATTTCCTTAGCAGCTCTTTAATTCAATTGATTTTGTTGGTTGGGGAGTCTTAATTCACAATACACAGACAGAGGCAAGAGAGACTGAAGTTTTCCAGCAGCTTATTGGAGGGTTGGCTTGTGGTTAGAAAAGGTACCAAAAGGAGAACAGTTAAACTATGGAGATTGCTGCCAAGAGGTAAGGTAACGTTTCCCCTTGACCTTTAGTCCAGCCGTGTCCGACTCTAGAGGGCAGTGCTCATCCCCGTTTCCAAACCATAGGGCCAGCATTTGTCCGTAGACAGTTTCCATGCTCACGTGGCGAGAGCGACTAGACAAAGAACACAGTTTCCTTCCCACCAAGGTGGTACCTATTTATCTACTTGCATTTTTATATGCTTTTGAACTGCTAGGTTGGCAGGACCTGGGACAAGCAATGGGAGCTCACTCCGTCGCGTGGATTCGATCTCATGACAGCTGGTCTTCTGACCTTGCAGCACAAAGGCTTCTGCGGCTTAACATGCAGTGCCACCACACCAAGAGAGAGGTACATGCCCATAAATCTGGAGAGCTTTAAAAGAGGACTGGATAAATTCATGGAGATTTTCCTTCAGCAGTGGGGCAATTTTGCTGTGTATATCAGGTGCTGAGGAATACATGGGGGACTACTCTCTGGGGGGTTTACAGCTTAGTCACACAGCCCACGTATTGCCCACGCAGTGAACTGTGGAGACGGTTACTCAGTTTATTGATCTCAGAAGGATGATCCATAGGGATCACAACAGCAAATGGGATTGCTACGGCTCAGCCTGTAGACAAAGACAGGGTCTGTGATTTGAAGGTGATTTGTGTAGGGCTTCATGGGCTAATCTTACGGATCCCTGATTTCAGACCTCAGTGGTACAATAGAGCAAGGGATCTGTGATGTTTAGGGGCTTTCTGTGTACATACAGGAGGAATTTGATGCATATGTGGTTTGTAGCAAGTGCCAAGTAAAACCATGGTGGATTGATGAGGATCTGTGTCCCCCCCCCCCAGCCATGTTTTAGAGACATAGTAGGGCAGTAGTTTGGATGAATCATTTTGCAGCAGATTTGGTAGGCACAGATGAAGTTGATGATGTTACATTGGTTTTGAGAAGAACCGGCCTCTGATCCATGCATTTTTGCCATGGTAGTGCCATGCAGCAGTGGACTTGGTAGAAAGGGAATCGTTGTTCTTCAAAGAACAGGCAGACAGAGAGACCCCAAGGTAAACTCCATGTGGGCATGAAGCTTTCCATTCTTCTTCGTGGTCCCTGTGAATCACACACATGGGGCCTTTCTGCACATCCATGGAACCTTGGAATCCCGAAGCTTCCATGGAATGCAAGAAGAGAGGAGCCTTCCCCCTCCCTCCGAGTAGAACACCGTGCCCAACGGTCACTCTCCTCACTTCTTTTCAGCCTTTGGTGACTGAAGTTGGTGTTTCCTAGCAGCTCCTACTTACCTCAGTATTCAGATTCCCAACCTTCCCATTTTCCTGTGAGTCCAACCCTTCTGATTTTTCCTAATCCTTGGAGAGTCCCAAAGAAGAAAAAAGAGAGAAAGGAGAGTTATTTTTTTGTTCCCAGTTCCTTGTGATAGATAAGGGGGCAAGGATGAGGTTCTGATATAAGATATATGAAGTACTGGCTTTACAATTTAAGACAACACATGCTATTTGATTCACATGTACTTACACAAGTAATCATACCTTGTACCTGTAATTGAAATATGATTTCACTATTTCCTTACTATAACACTATATGCATTTTTGTTTCTGTATTTATATATATTCTCTATAGCCAATGTATTTCGTATCCTCATTTCTCTCTTGGTGCTCCTGACCCATCCCACTTGGCACTCGCATAAGCATTCCTACATTATCACACAGATAACATTCACAGTGCTTCAGGCAAAAGACTGTAACATGTTTCTAACTACACAATGGTTCACTCAAATTCATAAACTTGGCAGACACTAACCCTGGGATGCAATTTGGATATTTTTTTTCTCACATCTACCACGGCCGGTGGGATGGGCCATCGGGCACACATGGGGTTCAGGAGGCCAATGAGGGGATGCTGTGCTTTGTTGTCCTTTGTAAGAAGCTTATAAAATGCTTTACCAATGTATGATGAAGACCTCCGATCCGGCTTTAGGACGGGGTCAAGTTCTATGTTTAATAAATTGGCTTACATAGACTTAACATGCACTGTTTTTTATCTGTTTTTCCTGCCGGAGAATTGAAACCTAGAATTGGATGGTAACACTTTGGTTAATCTAATGAGAACATTACACTAATGCAGATACTAGAATTTCCATTTCTTGGAATACCCTGTCCTGTGTACATAACATAGAAGTTAGTTTCTTCTGATTTCATGTATTAATTTCCCTGGTAATGAACACATAACTGTTTCTGTTTTCTGTTAACGAAGGCATTCCCAATCTCATACCAGTTCAACTTCCCTACAGAGGAACGGAGTTTTCAGTTATTTTTGTCCTTATGAGGGTGTGTGTGTGTGGGGGGGGAGTCTCACTCATTTGAGAAGGAAAACACTCCCCCCCGTATTCCTCCACCCGCTCTTTTGGTTGTCGAGATGACAACGAAGTGAACAAGAGCTAGCGTTTTGTATCACACGCAACGGTTGTTTCGAACGTTCCCACATTAGCGTCTGCCAGAAGTAGGAAAATAAAGAGCTTTTTCTCCCCAATTGTCACTATAGCGGCCATTAACTACTCGGAACTATTCCAGGGTCTGCCTGCACTTCCCCGTCACTTAAAAGGTCGCCTACTAGGGGAGGCCCGGGCCTGGCGGTTGCCATGGCTACGAGAAGCCGGGGCGCCCGGTTGCCACCGCCGGCCAATCCCTCCCCTCCTTCCACCTCTGGCGCTGGGGCCCCTCCCAACCGGACGCGGAGAGGCAAGCGCCCACATTTCCGCCCTCCTATTGGCCACAGTAGAAACGTCCCTCCTCCTCCCCCCATGGAGCGAAGGGACGTTCCTGTACGGAGGGGGGATGTGGGCGGGGCCTGCGCGGCGGCGTCTTACGGAAAAGCCAATCAGGTGGCGGCGGGGTGAGTTTGAATTTGAGCAGCCGCAGAAGGGAGGAAAGAAACGGACCGGCGGCTGTCGTTGAGGTCGCGCGGACGGGAGGAGAAGCCGCCGCGGATCCTGAAGGGCGAAGAAGCGCGGGCCTCGGGGAGCCATGAGGAAGAGGTAGGTGGCGAGCGGGACGGGGGGGGGGGGCGGCGGGCCTATATGGCGGCCGGCGGCGGCTCTGTCCAGGGGGACCCCCCCGCTGCCCCCTCTGCCGCCGCCGCCGCCCTGACGCTCCTCTCCCTTCCCTTCCCTTCCCCGGCAGCGACGTCTTGGCCAACGAGTCGGTGGCCTGCCTGAACCGGGCGCTGAGCCACCTGCGGGAGATCTGGGAGGAGATCGGGATTCCCGAAGATCAGCGCCTCCAGCGCACCGAGGTGGTGAAGAAACACGTCAAGGTGAGTTTTGGGGGGTCTCCGGCCGGGCCCGCCTGTCGGTCTCTGGTGGAAGCTCCGGGGGTTGGACCCCGTCCTGCTCCTTCGGGAGGAAGGGGGGGAGCGGCCGGTGCGGGGCCTAGGCGGGTCTTGCCTTCCTCCTCCGCCCCCCCCCCCGCCAGTAGGGCCTCGGTGTTGTCCCCTCAGGGCCTGCTGGAGATGATGATAGCAGAGGAGGAGAACCTCAAGGAGCGCCTCCTGCAGAGCATCGCCCTGTGTCGCAAGGAGCTGGCCGTCCTCTGTCGGGAACTGCAGCTGCCTCCTTTTCAGGTGAGAGATGGGCTGGGAGTTAGGGGGAAGGACGCCGGGCGTGGCCCCCAAGCATCTTCTTGGACTGCAGGGGGTAATTGATGGGTTTCTTTCTTTCCCCAGGAGGATGAGGAGAGCACTATCCTGCAGCTGGAGAAAGATCTGCGCACCAGAGTGGAAGTTATGCTCAAGCAGAAGCGGGAGAGGAAGCAGGAGCTGAAAGGGCTGCAGGAGCGGGACCAGGACCTGTGTGATCTCCTGTGCGAGGCCCCGTATGCCATTGACAGCGAGGCCGTGCCCAGCCTGGCCCAACTGGATGCCTTTCGCCGCCACTTGGCAGCCCGGACGGCAGAGAAGGTCGGCATCTGCACACGGGAGGGGAGGGGGTTGGCAGAGCAGAGCTGGGGAGCTAATGCCTTCCTTTGCTCACCAGGAACGCCGGCGCATGCAGTTCCTGGACACAAAGCAGCAGATTGTGCATTGCATGGAGGAGCTGGAGCGCAGCCCGGACACAAGCTTTGAGAGGGATGTGGTCTGCGAGGATGAGGAGGCTTTCTGCCTCTCCACGGAGAACATTGCTGCTCTGAAGAGTCTGCTGCAGCAGGTTGGAGGGGGGGAGATACCTTGGGAGAGAGGGGAGGAGGGGGGGCTTGCCTCCAGAAGAGGAGCTCTTGCCTGCCTTTTGCTTTCCTGATGCCAGTCTTTATGTATCCAAGCTGGAGGATGAGAGAGTTCGGAAGGAAGCTTCGTGTGAAGAGCTGCGTTCTAGAATCCTGACGCTCTGGGATCGACTGCAGGTGCCTGCAGAGGAGAGAGAGGCATTTGCCCCCAACATGGTGGGATCCACAGCCAGAACCATGAAATCTGTAAGGAACACTGGAGACCATCATTCCTTGATTCTGGGTGGGATCAATGCTGCTTTGGACTGCCTGACGTTTTCGACACTGTATCAAGTGGATAACAAGGGCCGCTTAGTTCCCAGATAGGTTTTTGCAAGGCTACTCCCAAGTTTTCTGCCTTCAAATCCTAGAGCAGCAATGTGAGCAATCACCCTCTCCTTGTCTCCTTACCAAGGGAAAGGAGAAGGGAGGCTTTATGTCATACTGTGGAGCAAACAGAAACTGCCAGGAAAAATGGGCTTCTGCACATCTCTGTGTGTGCTCTGAGCGTTCCCTATGCCACATTATTTGGCAAATGAAGGAAGAGGTTTGTGGCCAGGAGATGAAGCGTGTTGCCCACCTTTGACCCTCCCATGTTCTTACCCCTTGTTCCTCTTGTAGCTACAGTCAGAAGTGGATCGTTTGGAGGAGCTGAAGCTCCAGAACCTACGGAACGTGATTGAGGCTGTCCGGGCTGAGTTGGCGGATTTCTGGGACAAGTGTTTCTATGGTGAGGAGCAGAAGCGCTCCTTCAGCCCCTACTATCAGGGTGAGTGGAGGTCAGCTGGTGGCTGTTGGCGCCTCATGACTGCATTTTCTCTGTCCTATTCCGTGATAGTGTTTTAATTTTCCTAGATGACTTCAATGAAAATCTCCTTCGGGAACATGATGATGAAGCCGAGCGGATCAAGCAGTATTATGAGCAGCACCGAGAGCTGTTTGAAGCAATTCACAAATGGGAAGAGAACTGGCACCTCTTTCAGGAGCTTGAAGTGAGTCATTAGGGTGGGGTGGGAGCCCTGTAGCTGAGGCACTGCCTTTGGTAGTCCACTGGGGCACAGCGTGGGATGGAGGAGAACTGTGGTTGCCCTCTCCAGGTAGGAGGGGTGGCAGCATCTCCCCTAGCTTTCTGCAGAGATTGCTTAAGCCATTTCTCCCCTCATTAGAGAAAAGCAACAGATCCGAGTCGATTCGCTAACCGAGGGGGCAACCTCCTGAAAGAGGAGAAACTGCGAGTGAAACTTCAGAAAACTCTTCCAAAGGTAGGTGTTCCTTCCGTTTGTCTCTGCCTGCAAAAGAGGCAAGCTTGCAAGGCTGGGGCCTCTAGAACAGCTTAGTTGAAGCTTAAATCTTTGTTCTCGTTCCAGCTGGAAGAGGAGCTAAAGGGCCGCGTGGAGCTCTGGGAGCAAGAGCATGGGCAGGCTTTCCTGGTGAGGGGACAGCGCTTTCTGGAGTATGTGGCGGAACAGTGGCATGTGTACCATCTGGAGAAGGAGAGGGAAAGGCAGGAACGAGTGAGTTATTGGTAGCTGGAGCATTGCAAGCACAAGTGAACAAAAGTGGCTTTTGTTATTTGCCACATCCATGGGAGCTGCCCATGCAGTGGAGAAGGCATCCTGGGGTCCTTTCCTGGCCTTTGTTACTGACCAGGGTGGAATGCCTTTTGCATGAAGATGTGCAGGTTCTCCTCCATCTCCACCACCTGGATTATGCCAAGGAAGTTAAGCTAGACCTGGGAACCAGCCTGGAGCTGAATCCTGCTGCTGAGCTGTCGTAAGCTGAGTTGCCTGTGCATGCCCCCCCCCCAAAGCTGGAAAGGCCACCCACCCCACCCATCCTTTGGGGCTGGCTCACTCAAAAGCTCAAAGGGCGTACACAGTTGCCATCCTCTTTCAAGGTTGTGCCAAGCTTCTATTTCAACTACTCAGCAGTTTTTCTTTTCAGCAACTCAAGAAATCTCGCCAGATGGAGGAAGAAATGAGGTACGGCACCAGCCCTCGAACCCCCAGTAAAAGGCGGGCATTGGGCCTTACCACGCCAAGCAAAGCACGAAGGGTGAGCATGGCAAACTGGGATCATTGCTGTTGTATACAAATGGTGCCCTTCCGAGATCCATGGCAGAGCTGGGAATGAATGGGAGGAGGGGAACGAAAGGGACTGAGGCAGGAACAGCTCTACTGTGACTAAGTGACTTCCACCTGAGATGTGAGGCGACTGCTGCAGTTCCCCAGCTGGAGCAGAAAAAGAACCTTTGTTCTCTCCACCCAAAAAATCTTGGGGAGGTTTCTCTCATGGATGTTTTTCCCTTGCAGTTCAATATCACAGCTAGCACCCCGAACAGCACCATCCGCTCCGTCTTGGGAGGCTCCGTGTTCAGCTCTCCAGCATCCCATCCACCCCTTTCTGGAAGGAAGGTAAGCCGCTGTGGCTTCATTTCCTGCCCAAGGCAGAGGGTCTGCTGATCCTCACAGCAGCATCCTTGGATATGCGCTTGGATATTTAAGTGCTGTCACTTACAAAGCAACATTGTGTATCCAAAACTTAGGAGCAACACAAGGTTGTTTGAAAGGGAAAGCTCACAGTTCGGTGAACGTGTCAAGGAGAGAAAACAAAGATATGTGAATGGAATGGTGTGCCCATTTTTAAAAAAAGAGGATGAACTAAATCACTAGATAATGAGATAATACTTTCTATCTGGCACCATCGTTTTCTGGTTCTCACCAAAAAAAGACTATCATTAAATAGCAGGAAGAACCATTACTGTAGATGATTGGAGAGAGAGAGATAATATCTTATCATATAACAACCACCACCTTAGAACTGCACAGCTAATTGCATTTAATTTATTTACTTAATTTCAAATGATAAAAATATACAATATAGAACAAATATGTACAATGCATAATGTTAGGGATTAAATGTGTGGTACTTGAACTAACACTGGATTCCCAGTGTGGTGTAGAGGACAGAGTGACAGACCAGGACTCTGGAGAGCAGGGTTCAAATCCCCATTCAGCCATGGAAACTGACTGGCAGAGCAGAGCTCGTAAAACTACTCTTTAAATATTTCACTTACCTTGAAAGCCCTGTTAGGGTTGCTATGTCAGTTCTGACTTGATGGCACAGAACACACAAACACACACACAACTAAGTGAGAGAGATGGCTATGTATGGATATCTCTTCAGCATGTACCTGAAAATAAAAATTGTAGGTAAATGGTGTACAAGAACTCTGCAGCGTTGTCCAAAAGCATAAAGCTTGTTATCACTGGATAGTGTTATTTCCTTAGTCCTAAATGTACGTGTTATTCATTGCGGTCTATCCTAGAGCAACAGGCTGGACTGATAATTGCATACAGCATTCCTGCAGTGCAGGAACCATCAAGAGGTGTGCAGGCAGGCTCGCAGTAATAGTGAACATTTTGAGCAGGCCTGTTTGCTACCCCACCTCCATTTCTCCCATGCTTATTATGAGGCCAGCAAGAAACCTGCCAGGTTTATGTCTCTCTCCCAATGGTTGAAGCTACACCTTAGTCTAATAGTCTTAAGTCTTAGTCATTTCTGACCAGTCCATACACTTGGATTCCAGACAGTCACCATAGGCTCTTAACTCATTGGCTGCTCTTCCCTTTGACTCTGCAGCCCCTCCGGACTCCTAGCCGAACGGCCACCAAACCCCCTCACCAAGGGCGCCTAGAGCACAACAAGGAGAACGTCTCTCAGCTCAATGGAACAGCTCTGAGCGGTGGGTGCACCTCCACAGCCCCTCTCCAGCGTCCCTGCGGCATTAATTCTGTTGCCAGCACCTATTCAGAGTTTGCGGTAATTCCCTTCTCTCACCTCATTTGCCTCTCCTTTCCTCCCAGATGAGATATTCAGCTCTGCCAGTTGCCCTGTTCCTCTGTTAATAGCTGTGCTACATAGGGTTAGTTGGCACCAGGGGGGGCATTTTTAAAATTATTGCTGAGGATCAAGTATGCCGGGGTAGGGTCCAGCCTTCAGTGGGCAGAGAAGGCAGTGTATTCCCCAGGTTACTAATTCTGGAGGCCAACAGTCTTGATAGGGTTGAAATAGAAAATGCCTGGAGAAGGGTTTGCTGGTCTTCAACCCCTTTTATTTAGCAGCAGGCCTATGCTGTCTCTCCACCCAACTGTAGGTTGCAGATCTGGCACCGAACGCCATCAGCTGACTGCCCTTGCCTGCTGAGGAAGACATTGCCTTCACCTTCCAGCAGGGTGGATAAAAAGCAATGCTTTTTTAAATAATCAAATTATTTTAAATCAAAATTTCAATTTAAATATTTTTAAATTTTAAATGTCAGAAAACCTGATTTTTAAAAATACTTAAATCATGATTTAAATAAATTTGATTTAAATCAGATCCACCCTGCTTTCCAGCTATATGACACTGACAGTTCTATACACAAACTCCACTTATGTCCAGACCTGCATAATTGTGCGCCTTCTGTGGAACAGGAGAGGAGAGGTAGAGAGACAGGAATAGGGTATCTGAAACCAGGATGTGATTAGAATTATCGGGCACTTCATTTTCAAAACTGCACATTAACGTGGGGTGGGTGTGGGTGGGGAGGGTCCTTTGCATGTGCACGTGCAACAGATCTGCTGCTTTTTCTCCTCCAACAGCTGCGAGAGCGAGGGGGCGCTTGTCGTGTAACTCCCCCCCGAATGCATTTGCTCCGAGGTTCCCTGTGCCCATTTGGTTCACTGTTTGGTGGTGACATGATGTGATTTTCTCCCTCTTTTCACAGCGCGAACTTTCAAAGGCTTCCAAATCTGAGCCCAGATCTGGCATCCTTAACTCCACCGCTTCAAACATTGAGAGCTGAAAGGGAGCCGCTGGCGTGCTGCAGGAAAGAGCCGCCCCTGCCTGCCTGTCCCCATCTTGGTCCTCCTCCTTGCTCAAGTGGGAGGGAGTTGGGAAACATTCCCGGACCAGCCCTCCTAATGCGTAGCCACCTCTGGAGCAGAGGTGGGAAAGCACTTTTAACAGTTACTTGTTTTTAATGGGATAAATTTTTGCAAACATTGTATTTTAAAGCAAATTAAAGGAGCAGAGGGATTCTGAACACTGGTGTACAGTGCACAGCAGCACCGGGTGTGGTCAGCTTGGCCTGTCCCTCTGCTATGCTCAGAACACATGCAGCATCATTCCCCTGGACAGCAGCTCTCTTCATCTTCTGCCTGTCCCATTTCCATAGAAACTGCCCTATAGTTCTCATGCACATGCATAAGGAGGGGTGGAAGGCTTTAGCTGTCTGGGAGTAGTACTGAGATAGTGTAGTTACAGGGAAGAGGGCAAGGAGGCTACGAGGGCTGGCCACTGAGGAGGGAGTGCCCCGACAGGTGGCTTTTGTAACCCTAATAATATCCCCACCACCGCATGTGCAACTGAGTTAGCACCCTTTATTCTTGGGACAAAAAGAGAGAGGAGAATGGACCTCTGCCATCCATACTTATTCATCATGATTGCATTTTTACCTTGTGTTCACTACAGCCCCCCCATTATTTATTTCTGCGAATACATGTCCACCCTTTGTTGTACTATATATTGAAAAATCAACTGTATTGTTCTAATCTGAGGCTTGGATTGAAACAGACATGTGGAGGTGGGGTGGGGTAAATGTCTTCATTGCAGGAGCAGCCCCCTAACCAATCAGCCTCCCATCTGTCCAGGCTTGAATGCCTCCTGACTGCTTGTCAGCAAGGGTGATGGCAGCAATTATTTTCTTAATGAAATGACTGTTAAACCTGTTTTGTCTGTCTTGTGCAATTTAATGCTGTATATGAGTATACTAAGATTCTGTGTTCATCAGACCAAAATATATATTATGATTCTGCAGTGGTTGTGTGAATGGTGATTAAACACTGCTTTCTTCCCATTGATGCAATGGCTGCAGTGCTCCAGTGCAAGGGTGAAGAAGCAACTGCAAGCAAAATATAAAACCTGATGTACGGGAAGGCC
Source organism: Pogona vitticeps (assembly GCF_051106095.1). Taxonomy (NCBI): domain Eukaryota; kingdom Metazoa; phylum Chordata; class Lepidosauria; order Squamata; family Agamidae; genus Pogona; species Pogona vitticeps. The sequence continues at coordinate 10,473,284 of NC_135794.1, read as the reverse complement.
TTGTGGCATTCTTGAGCAAAGTTGAAGGTAGCTCGCGCTGCTAAGGAAGATGTTATCAAAGACATGGTTTTGCTGTCATTCCAGCTGTTATCGGTCCACAGCCAGTGCATAGGTGGTCCATGGTCCGCATACCACATCAACTATACAAAGGTTTCGGTCCACAAAGTAGCAAACCCTCCTTGGCTCATCAGAGCTGGCTGTTTCTTGGTGTCCCAGTTGCCCATATTTACCTATAACCAAGATGAGATTTCAGCACCATAGATACAACCTCAGAGAGGCGACATTCGTCCAAGGAGAGGCATGTAGGAATCTTTCTACTTACCCCATCCCCAGGTGTAAAGATGTCCAGTGCCTGAAAATCAAAGGAAAGGGACAGGTGAAGTGCCAGCAGGGCTCTGAGCTTTCAAAAGGCAAGAATCAGGTCTAGGCTTATAAATTGCCTGACCCCACCCCCAAACAGGAAGCACATTTGAAAAGGTGCTTATGGCACTTCTGTTATTTTTAGATGTCCTTTTGCATGTCTTGCCTCTAGTGGGTTTGCTGTGACCCAAGTGTTCATCAGTGTCTCCTGCAATTTTTTTTCTTCTGGACAGGGCATTTGGCAGAAGGTGATACTAGATGGTATAACAAATATTTAGATTCTTTTGCCTAACATAGATGGCAGAGAGGAGCTCCCAGTGATTAGCCTTCTTCCCTCACTACAACCTTGTTTTGCAAGACCAGAATTGCTGTCTTACATGTCACCGCAGCAGTATGTCGTGATCCACAGCTGATCTTGCTGATTTCTTCCCCATGAGGCATCTCTACCAAAGCAGGGAAGGCTTGGATGGAAATGAAGGTGGCTTGGTGGGTATCTTGCACCACTTCCTGCTGGTCCAAATTCTGTTCTGAGTCACCTAGGAATAATCTTATAATTAAAAGACCAACAAAGAACTCCTTTCCCCCCCCCCCCAGCATGATCCTGGAAAAATGAAGGTAAAAAACCCCTCTGTGTGTGTGTATGTGTAGGGGGAGGATAAGTGTGCATATTAGATCACAAATGGCTTTATAGACTAGTGATGTCTCACCTCTGCCAGCCTCTGCTGTCCTGGTGGCTGCTTGATCCTCAGACAAGGTTTTGGAAGGCAGAGCAAGCTGTCCAGACTCATTCCATCCCCACAGGTACAAGTCACCTGTCTCTGAAAAGCAAGGGAGGAGTGGGAATTAACAAGCTAGAAATAAGGTGGGTTTCTTCCTCCCAAAACTACAGAGGGGGGACATGCCTGGGGGGCTAGGGGCTGTGTCTTTCTAGGCAGGGTGCATTTCACCTTGAAGGAGGGGAAAGCTTTAAAGAAGAGAGCAGTGGCCTTACAAAACAATATAGAGGGGAATAAAAGCATCCCTGCAAAAGCTACCTCATCCCAAATGTAGCAGGAAATGGTACTAAGCCTGTTGTAGCAAAAGAGAAACCAGAAGCCATGCAGCACCTCTAGGCCTCTTTTCATAAGCTTTTGCTTGCCAAACACCTGTACTTGTTTGAAAAAGTGCCCTTGGAGACTGGAAAGGCTATGAAACAGAAGTAGTAGGAAGCCTTACAGCTGCTGCATGGCCTTTGGGGTCTCTATTCGCCCAATCCTCATGTCCGGAATGTGTGACATGACGGGGGAGGGGAGGGATCCCCTTTAGGCCAAGCTGACCAGGACCCTCTTCTGTGGCTCGAAACCGAGTCCTCTGCCCCCAAAGGCCGCCCTAATCTTGACGGAGCCCCTTCTAGGAGAGACCCCAGGAGGCGCCACGCAGCCCCGTCCGCCGACCCAGCTTCTCCCGCCCCAGCCCGCGCCCCCTTACCGCCCAGGGCCGCGGAATGCCAGCCCCCCGCGGCCACCTCCACCGAGGGCACGCCTTGCAACGCCTCCACCGGCTGCGGCTCCGGCCTGCTTTCCAGGTCCCCGTGGCCCAGCTGCCCGTGCCTGTCCGGGGGGGGGGGAAGGAAGGACACAGGAGGAGGTCGCGGTCCTGTCAACGCTCACACGCCCCCCCTCCGCCCGGCCCGGGGGGCCCCCTCCTCACCTGCCGCCGCCCCACGAGAAGAGCGCGCCCCCGGCGGAGAGCAGCAGCGCGTGCTCGTGGCCCAGGGCCAGCTGGCGCGCCTGCAGGGTGGCCGGCAGCGGGGTGAAGAAAGGCGGCCGGGGAGCCGCGAAGCCGCCGGGCACCAAGGGCAGGCCAGGCGGGTGCCCACGCGGGCCGTCGGAGGCCGCCGCCGCCGCCGCGTCTTCGGGCCGGAGCTCCCGCCGCCAAGCCGGCTCGCCCTCCAGAAGGGCCCCGGAGGAGGAGGAGGAGGAGGAGCAGCCCGGCACCGGCCAGCCTTCCAGCGCCGCCTCCCGCAGCACCAGCAGGTGGGTCTCCGAGGGCAGCACGTCCAGGCAGTCCTTGGGCAGCGCCGCCTCCTCCGTCGCGCCCCGAAGCAGCAGCTGCACCGAGCCTGCAAAGGGGAGGGAGATTGGGGGCGAGAAGAGGCGCGCGCGCGGTCGAGCCGGGCCTTAGTCGGAGCCTGCAGACCCGGGGGCAGAAGAGGCGCCCCGAAACCTCCCGCTTCGCTCCCCGGCCTCGATTTCCAGGCTCGGTGCCCACCCTCCTCTGCCCGGGGCCGCCCTCTGCACGCGCACAGGAGCCGCCGCTCACCGTCCGTCAGGATCCCGACGAAGCTCCAGCTGGGCCGGACCCCGCGGACGGTCCCGGCCTCGCCCAGCGGCGCCGGCTCCAGCCCGCTCTCCGTCGGGGCCCCCAAACGGAACCCGAACTGGAACCAGCGCCCCGGCCGCCCCCTCCCGCCGCCCGCCGCCGCCATCGCTCCCGGCCCGCCCTTTCCGCCCCGGAGGACGGGCGCCAACCCGGGAGCGAGCAGCGCCCGGCGCCCCCTCCTGGCACCGGGGGAGGCCATCGCCCCTCTAGAGGCCCGCTTCGAACGAGGCCAAGCAAGAAAGGGATCCTCCCTTGGCTTCCATCCCCCGCCCCGCCTGCTCCTTCCCTCTCTTCTTCTGCCAGGCCGCCCCTTGCGCTCCTTCTCTCCTAGCCCTCCCAAGCTCGGACCCTTCCAGCTGCGGGGGGGGGGGGGGAGAGAGAGAGACACCTCCCGGCCCCCCTTACCAGAAGCCCAGCTGGAAGAGGCTCTTGGGAGCTGGGGGGGGGGGTTTTCCATCATCACCGGGTCTCTTCCACAGTTAGTAATGATCTCTCTGCGTGCAATTGATTTTTCTACAGCCCCTCACGTGTGTTACTCTTGGGCAAGGGAAGTAACAATTGATCATTTTTAATGAAAAGGCGTTGCAATCCACAAGAGGTCATGCCAAATAAAAACAACTAGGCTTTTAGATAGTACAATGTATTATTGTTGCCAAAAGATGGACATAACACACACATCCCTTTCCAAACTCCCTATTTAGAATTCTATAGGGAGTTGCAGTTCATCTCTATCCCCATTCACCAAGACCATGTCCAAAAGGAGCACAAGCAACAGTAAAATTGCAGCACACGCCATACTGTATGTATATATATATAAGCACAGGCAGAAGACAACAGCAATTTCCGATGACAATATGGAATGTAACTACATTCAAAGAGCAAGAGTGATCACTAGCTTCTCATCAAAATCCACTCTCTTCAGCCGCAGTGCAGCCATGTAAACATAAAGGTAGTGCTCCCTTACAACCCATACTGTGGAAAACAAGCTATTGTACAGTTATGTCGGCAAAAGGTAAACAGCTAACTCACAAAAGCTTTTTATTGGTAATTAATGGATTACTGCTTGGATTTTCAGGCATGCAGGTTGGCATGTTGCCCAGACATTTAAGTGGGAAACCAGTAACTGCCAACAAAATGCTGCTGTGAGTTACGCTGTTTGCCTTCTCAAGGCGTAACTACGTAGCAAGATTTTGGCCACTGCCAGATAACCCAAGGACAAGTTTCAAGAAAGACTAACATAGGTAAATGGAAACTGCAAGGACAGACACATTGGGCCATTGCCTTGTAGATGCCAGGAGGCACAACTACTCTAACAGAGAAGTTACAAGAGAATAGTTCTGCTTAAAAGCAAGCACCTTTTGTTTAACAGCAAGCTCCTAATGGGCTTGCTAACTGGAAACAAGGAACCTATTGCTATTTAAAATGTATTAAGCTGAGGTCCAACAGCCGGGCTTATTCTAGGCAACCCATTCACCAAATGGTGACCTGGATCCAAAAACCCAATAATTAGTGCAACAGCTAAAGCCAAATCCTAGCTCGTATTTTAAGGGCACCTGCCCAAACACAGGTGGGTGTTCCATCCTGAAAGAAACTCAAAACAATAAAAGGCAAAAGTGCTTGCTAGTTTTTGTGCAAGTCCAGCCTTTTGGAAACCTATGCAGTTGTTGTGTGCCACCATGCCACTTTCAACTTACAGCAACCTTAGTAGAGTTTCCTTGAGTGAGAAAGAATCTGAATCCAGATCTCTAGAACGTTAGTCCAAAATTTTATCCACTCCACCACACTGGCTCTCACATTAACTGTACATATTGTTACAAATGAATAGTCTGTTATATAAACTTTTAATATATTAAAATTTTAAATAAAAACTCATATCTTAAAGTACTAGGGAGAATTATGAATGCAATGTAGTTTATTAGCCTACCATACTTTGTGCTTTCTATCTTAAGTAGCCTTATAAAACTAATATACACTTTCATGATTTAGACAGCTTCTGAAGAAGGAATTTAATGCCACAACAGCTTGCACAAAAAGAAACAGGCACTTTGTCCCAGTGTCACTTTCCAACCCACATGCAAACCCCTTTGCAATAGTTGGGGGTCGGGTGCTGAATGTCTTGTGCTTTTTGAGAACTATTGTTCATTTGCATTTTTCCCAGATTCATTGAATATGATGACTCACATTACATCCCATATATCTTTGGTTATAACGGCCACCCTCTTTGCCATAAGGAATGCTAATATAATTGAATGCAAGAAGTAGGAATGAAACAGAAAAGAGCAGTGTGGCAGTTTAAAGCTATTTCCCCTGCCCTGAAGTCATAGGCCACTGAGCAGGTACTAAGGCAGTGGAAGGCTGTGACTTTCAGCAGCAATAAAAGGCAGGCCATGCAGCTCAAGGGACCTCCAGGCCTCCCAGGTCTGTGTCAGCTCACTCCCACTGTGTTTCCAGCGAGAACATAAAGAGACGAGGAAGAGCAGCAACCCATTGCACTGGAAGGGCCTGCTGTGCAAAAGTCAGAAGATCAGAAAGTGGCACCTGGAGCTACCAGGAGTGCTTCCAGTGAGCTCACAGTGGGTCGCTTGCTCCCTCCTTCCTTGGTCCCAGAAGCCATAGTACCACGCGTCCCCCCACAGACCCCACCCGGGTGCCCACCAGCAGCAGCAGCGTGTCCACCAAGCAGAGAAGCAGCAGTCTGGCTCTCACTCCCCACGAGCTGAGTTGGGCTTGATCAAGTTGTAGGCTTCAGCTTGAGCCAGGCACTCCTTGGCGATCTGGGCCACCTGGGGCCTGTCCTTCACACCAGCCATGACAGAAGACAGGATCTCCAGCATCTCACTCTCCATGAGCTTGGCTGCCAGCTCCTTGTCGACGGCCACCATGTTCCTCACCACCACAACGCCACGGTGCTGAAGTTCTGGGCTGGGGCTGAGTAGCAGAGCCTGCAAGATCTCCAGCCAAGCAGCCGTCTGGGGGCAGGTAGAAGGTTAGTCAGCAAATGAGGGCAAAGGCAACTAGGACAACTGCTAAGAGAAATACTGTTTCTCATGGGCAAGAGTTGGTGAACTCTGGCATTTACGGCCAGCAGCACAGGTGCAAAAACAAAAAAACATGAGCAGGAGGATCCTGCCTGTGGGTCTCCCCTCGGGGGCTGCTGTTGGGGCAGCAGAAGGTCTTAGTATTCGGCCTCGGCTCACCTTCAGGAGTGTGCGAAATAAAACAGAAACGAAAAAAGGCAGGCACGGAGTTTTCTCACACGACTCACCACTTGAGGAATCCGGACACAGATCTCGGGCAGCAGTGACGTTAACACGGCCAGCATCCCTGAAGCGGCCTGCCGGAGCCGCTCATCCTCCTCCCCGCTATACAGAACTATCAGCTTGAGCCGGTCACTGCCTTCAGCAAGAAACAACTTGGCTACCTGTGTGGAAGTCAGATCTGGATGTCAGGAGGTCCTTTTCCTTCCAGATGGATACATAACATATATATCAGCCACACAACCATTGGTCTCTGCTCACCTCTAGGCTCAGGGCCATGTTGCACATGCACTCTGTGGCTGCCACACGGATCATTTCATGCTCCTCAAACATGTAGCCCTCAATCAACGGTACAGCCTTTTCCTTGACAATCTTCTGCCTGCAAAAGGAGAAATATTGAGCAGGTGGAATTCCACCTATTTCCCAGAGAAAGGAGGAGGGCCTTTTTGCAAACCAGCTGTACCTGAGGCGTTCACTAGTCCCGGCCAGGTTTGTGAGAGCCATCAGAGCCTCGAAGTTCTGCAGGCTGGTGCAGTTCAAATGCAGGAGACTCACCAGCGGCCGGACCACCTCATAGACCTGCAAAACGAAGAAGAACCTGGGAGCCTGGACTGACAGCACCCACTCAGCCACAGTATTGCAAAGCCAAGTTCTTGGGGGGGGGGAGACAGCCAGAAGCTTTTGGGGAGCTACCCAGTCGCACACTACCCTGTACTGACCCTCTCGCCCGGGAAGGCCATCTCTGGAGCCGTCGTGATGGTGATCTTGGCTAGAGCTTGCGCTGCCTTGGTCTGCCCTGTTTCAGTGCCTTCCAGGGCCAAAGGGATGAGAGCCTGCAAAGCAGGAAAACAGGAGTCAGTGCTGTGCAGTGGGACAGGTAGGGCAAGGCAAAATGTTTAAAATATTTATTTAAAATATTTCTATCCTGCCTTTCTCCCCAAAAGGACCCAAGGCAAAATACTGGAGTAATTGTGCTCACCTTTCCCCCTCCGGCAGCCACCACTGCGCCTCTGTCATCTGAATCTTCCACTAGAGCTAAGAAAACCCTACAACAGAGACCAGACAGTGAAGTGGAGTCTCCAGAGTGCCCCACACCCTCACGCCCCTGAAATTATTCATCCATGTTTACATGTGCTCCTGGATCCATTACTTATTAATGATAAAGTTCATGAAAACATTCATCCCTATTCTGTTTTCTCTGGTATGAAATGTTACAAAGGAAAACACTGTATTTTGAAAATGCTGCCATAAATGTAACTTCCGCACAATGTATTATTTATTTTTATTAAGTTCCAATACCATAGGGAGCAGCAAATTAATAAGATGGGGAGTATTAAACCAAAAAATGGAAGGGAAAGTCAGCTTTGACAAACATCAAGGAAGATACCTGAGAGCATCGCAGCATCAATGCTCCATTGTGGAAAGGACTGGGGCACCAAGACCACCCCCACAGACACATCTGCAAGTGGACTAAAATCTACCCACTCCATTCACCTGGAGAAAAGCTCTTTTTAATTTTTATTAATTTTTTCCTTTTACTACAGAAAAAAATAAAAACCACAACATTACAATACACAACATTAAATCAACTAGAGTTTACCTAGTTGATAATTTATCACAACCTCATATCTCCACCCTGTGTTAACTTCCTCCCCTTGGGACTAGATTCATACTTTTTATCCTTGCATTTCAAACTGCCCCATTTCTCTCCAGAAACACATTGATTCTTCTCCTGGTATATACTCTTTCTCTTTCCAAAACACATATTCTAAAAATCCATTCCATATTGCTTCAAATTTGTTACATTCTGATATTCCTCTTCTAATTCTCATTTCACTAGTCATTTTGTCATTTTCACATTCCACATTTCTCTATACCACTCCTCAATGTTAACTTGGTTATCACTTTTCCAGTTCTTTGCAAATATTAACCTTGCCACGGTCACCACTATAACAATTGATTCTTTTTCTTATCTCTTCCTTTGATTAATATTAACCATATTCAATACATCAATCATTGGAAGACATTTGTATATTCACTCCAATTACTTTAAAATCATCATCCATTCCTTCCTCCTCCACCACATACATAAATACATCCTTTTTCTTTCTCGCACCTCCAGAGCAGAAATGATACGTTTTTATTTAATATGTTTAACTTCACCATGTTAAGTATTATCTCCATACTATTTTATAACGATTTTCTTTAACCCACCTGGAGATAAGCTCACGGCAGGCTGGGCTGAGGGAAGGGCTCTCGTTCTTCACCATGCAAGTGAGTGCTGAAACCACACCAGCAGCTAGCAGCTTCTGCACCCGCTGGCGCACAAATTCTGGCTTGTCCTGTGCAAAATGAGAGTAGTAAAAGATAAGCCAAGGAAGCTTGGTGGGAGACCCAGCAGGAGCGGCAGGCCCAGCCATGTCCTTGGGAAAGGTCTGCAATCCTGGCACCCACGAGGGTGATCTCCTTACCCCCAGTCCTCTCACCTTTGGGTGCTTTTCAGGGATGTGTTGCTTGGCATACTTCGCAAGCTCTACCATCTGTGGGTCAGGTTCTTCTTGGTCGTAGCTATTGGTGCAGTTCACCAGTGTAGAGGCCACTGCAAACAGCGAACTCCGATTCTCAGACTGAGTGGGGAGTAAATAAGGAGCGAAAAAGAGTCTATGATGAGTCAAGAGATCTTTGTGATCAAAAATCAACCTCTGCATCACAATGACTTCAAGACTATGTTTTTTATCTTATGCAAGTAGTGGATCTGCCCTTAAAGGCTGTTCAGAAAGTTCAGGTGACAGAAGGGGGCAGCTCCCCTTCCAAAAGGCACAAGGCCTTGCTGCCAAGAACAGCAGTGTCACAACATCTCATCTTCTGGGTAAAAGTAAAGTAGCTGATTTTGACCCTGAAATGCTACACTGCACTGGCTTGTATACCTACCCTGCCTCCTCCTTAGTGGGATGATCACCCTCCATCTGGGATGCACCAGCTTTAGGCCAATATAATTGAATGAGGAAAGCATTCTCTGCCTGCAGAATTCATACTTCAGTCCAAAGGGTGCTAGTCTGTTCTCTTTGGCACACTCGTTTTTTTAAAATTTATTAAACAAACATCCAACCTAAACAGCATAAAACTAATACCACAATAAAAGAAAGAGGAAATAGGTGAAGAATGGGATAAAATATGGGATCAAAGAACATGTTGGTAAGGATAAAAGAAAATTGTTATAAGGTAATATGGAGGTGGTATTTAACACTGGTAAAAGTGAATATAATAAATAAAATGCATCATCACTATGTTGGAGGTGTAAAAAAGAGAAAGGGATGTATATACATATGTGGTGGTCACGTAAAGTAAGAAAGCAAGAATGGAAGCAAATTTTTAAAGAAATAAGGGAAATAACTGGATTAAATATTCAAATGTCCCCGTCAACGGCTTTATTGAATTTGGTTAAGAAGGATCAATTGTCGAAAGAAAATAAGGACCTAATAGTAATAATGATTACGGCAGCAAGGCTAATTTTTGCAAGAAACTAGAAAAAGGATAACCATCTCAATTTAGAGGAATGGTATAGAGAACTATGGGATATGGCAATTAATGATTAACTGACATGTGATACGAAAATAAGAAGAAGCCTATCAAAAATTATGATTTTAAGAAAATATGGAGTGTATTCTTGGAATATGTATTTCGGAGAGGGAAGGGGTATACACCAAGGAAAGAAACAATGAAGCTTTGGAGAGAAAATGGATTGAATAAAATTTTAAATATTATTAATGGTAGCCCTGAGGGTGATGGTACCATTGATGTAACATGTACGTAATTGTATTTCACTGTGGTGGTACTTTATGTTGTGTAATTTAATAAATACAATGTTTAAAAAAGAACTCATGCCTTTCACATTCCATGTTGCAAACCTTAAGTGTTTAACCATTCTCTAGTTTATTTTTTAAAAACATTAATACTAGTCCTGATTTGTGATTGCCAACTATAGTGCTCCTCCAATTATTTAAAAAAAAAAAAACTGGCACACTAGTTTATGGGCTGGGAAGCTATTTCCAGTGTGGGAACCCCTGCCTACAGTGTGAAATACTGAGGAATGGCCCAGGTCACTGAGACGGCAATGTCAGAAGGGTTCTCCCTTCCAGAATTACGGAACTCCTTAACTCAAGCTTGAACCTGAGCATTTTCTAGAAGGTGACTTTCGTCTCATTAATTTGAAAGCAAACTATCCATGAGCAATATTACTCCAAATAACTTCCCACATAATCTACATGTTTTGTTCAATGTCAAGATAGCCATTTCAAAGCAAACTCTTACTACCAGCTTTCGGGAGTTCAGAAATCTAAGCTGTAAGGATATTTTGGCATTCACAGCTTACCCACCCTCATGCTCGCAACTCAGGGTTACCTTCGCAAGGAGGAACAGAGCTTGTAGAGCTGCCTTGTCCTCCAGGAGTTCCTCTTTGACATCTGCGTCCAAGGTGAGGAATGCCAGGCCTTCAGCAGCCCAGTGCCGAGTGCCAACATCCATGGCCTCGTTGCACAGCCACCTGGAAATGGGGAGGGAGTTCTGCGTCAGTCAGCACAGCTGGATCCTCTCTCTGGTTTCTTCTCCCATGGAACTCCCCATCTTTTCCAAAGGGCAAAGGACAGCAGGCACAGAAGCCGTATCTTAGAGCGATACTCCCAGGAGGCAGGGTAACTTCAAAGCACAGTGCCTTTCAGAATACAGAACGCAGTTCGGCTACTCTCATCTACTGAAGAGAGGCTCTTACCCAGATAAAATCTCCCCTTAATGTAAAGAGAATAAGCAAGCCTCTGTATTTATAAGCATGAAGATGGCCATGGAGAAATGGCCCTGGACAGCCTCACATTCCTGAGACACAGCCTTGCTGGACACGTCATGCAGCCAAGGCAGGCAGACACTCACTTGCGGCACTGCCTGGCCAACTTCAGGGTGGAACCTTCAGCAAACTGCTTCATGCTGAAATCTGTGCCTCCAGCTGAGCCCAGTTTACAGAGACCCTGGAAACAGAAACCACAACATGCTGAAGCAGGAGCAGCCACCACCTCAATCCCCAGAACTTTCATCACTGATGGGGAGGAGGATGCTCACCACCAGGGCACGGATGCGAATGCTGTCACGCTCACTGTGCTTGTAGATCTCCTTGAGCAGTGTGACACCATTGGTAGTAATGAATGTGGCGCGCTTGGCCTTGTCAGACGCATGGATCAGGGCCTCTACAGCTACAAGCTGGTCAGCTTCCCGGGACGAAGCACACAAGGCCAGAATGCTTTCCATTATGCCATTCAGCTCCAGCACCCGGTTCCCAGCTTCTGCTGGGCCTCGCAGAAGGCAGGAAGCTGTCTGGATGGCCCGGAGCTTTCCAAGCACACCCTGGTCCTCAAACCAGTTCCTGGAAGGGAAGATATATGTGAATGAGCTGCCAGGAACAAATGCATGATGGAGAGAAATTTTGAGTTTGGAAAATTTTTGCCGGATATTTTGAAGGGCCAACACTAGCAATTATGTAAAGATGCCCACATTTGCAGACAGGCACCACCTAGCAATCAAACCATCAACAGCCCTCCTTTCTGGAATTCATACTATTGCTCTTAAACTGGCATAACTGGCCACAAGGATTCTAGCCTCCTTTGCTAGAACACACCAGTAAACAATGGCTGCCTCCACCATGCACTAGACAAGACTGTTCTACCACCAGCACTCCGTTATCTTCCAGATGAACAAGTCTTGCCCCAAACATCTTACATCTACTTGCTCACATCCACCAACCTGACGTAGTCCTCACAGAGCCGGTGGAAATTCTCCCGCTCACTGTCACACTTCAAATCCCCATAAAGCTTGTTGAGCAAGACGGCTGCACTCATTTGTGTGTTCTCTGTCACACGCAGGCTCCCTGGACTGTGCCTCACGGTGCCCCCAACATCCAGAATCGCCTTGAGACCTACAAGGACATACATGCTCACTGAAGTCTGGTAAGAGACTACAAGCAAGGCAGAGGAAAGGGAGAGGAGGTGCATACCCTGGTCGATGACCCAAAGAGTCAAGCAGTTGTTGGGGTCCTGCAGTGACTTCCGAGGCACTACAGTGATCAGTAAGTTGAGGATGCTGTCCCGGCCATAGGCAGAAATGTTCTCCCGAGTCAGGGCCTCCAGAAGGTGCTTGAGGAGAAACTTTAGCTCTTTGGACGTATCTGCAGGAACAGCAGCCAAAGAGAGCAGGAGGTGAAGGCGTGCTAAAACATACCTGCCCAAGGTTAGGGCCAGTGATCTAGCACTACCTACAGCATGTTGTCGGCACAACCTCAAATCTGGAGCATCACAAGAGCCGTGTCATTCCCCAACATAGATGCTGAAGTCCACTGGCTTTACCACTTTATAATTAACAGCTGTGTAAGGTCTGGGAAACCCAGATAGATATTGTGAGTTCACAGAGATCTCCGAAACCCATCCAAAGCTGGGATCACTTCACAGACATGCCCTAAACAGTCCATATATTAGAATTAAGAATAGCCACACCCTGAATTCCCAAGAAATATGCCTCCAACAAGTAGTCTCCAAAGTTGGGATGTACACTTGGATTCTGAAATATTCAGAATTCACTCAGTAATACTGTATTTGGATAGTTCCAAATATATCCAAATCCAAATCTGAGAGTTCTCAATATCTGTAATAATAATTTCTAATATTTAGAGTCAGAAACAGCAGTACCATCAGTTGTATTCTACAGCCTGAGTTCCTCACCCCTGCAACAAAAGGACAAGGTTTCTGGAACACTCTCTTGGCAAGCATGGCAGGGACCTGTCCTCCAGAGACACCACCCCAGAAGGACATGGCAGAGAGAGAGGGGCAAACACGCAGAGGCCCTGCCAAAAGAGACGGGACTCTTGTCTCACTTCACCGAGAAGGGGCCTCTTTGGGGAGGTCTGGCCAAGGCAGCAATGAGACTTGTCTCGCCCACCAATTAGTGTGTCCAGTAAGGAAGTGTTTGCTCAGGCAGGGGCACTGTCCACCTAGAGTGCTCACACTAGGAACTTGGAGCTGTAGAAAAATGTATCCCCTTAAGGTACCTCCCATTCCCTTAAGTCCCCTTTAATTAAGAGAGAACGACACACGCAGCACATGGGTGTGTTATGCTTCAGTTTGCTGCCACCTCTTTGTACCCCTTTCATTCTTTCAACTGCTACTCCCAGAGTGTGGTCACTTACTCAACTGTGCTGTACTCCCTGCTGTTAGTACAGTTCCTACCCACCACAGGCTTTCTGCTGCTCCAATCTGCCTGCCAATGCTTCCCAGGCTGTTTGTCCACTCCCCAGTGGAACCTGTTCTCTGCTTCCCCAATGCTGCTGTCATTTCTACTGGCATTTCCATTAGCCCTGTTCAAGGTTCAATTTGCCATTTCCTAATGCCTAGACACCGCTGGCTGCTGGTGTGCACCTTTTGTTTGGCACAATCCCTGGGAAGGTGTCAGGACACACAGAAATCCTTTAAAATGTTTTGCCTGGTATTGTTTTTTTTAAAACGGGAAAATAATGATAATGTTGTTGTTTAGTCGTTTAGTCGTGTCCGGCTCTTCGTGACCCCTCTAATGACTATACAGTATTCATATTGACTGTAGTGGAGTTCCAGATGATCAGATATTCTGAATTTTTAGGATTCTGAATTTGAAGAGCTGTAATTCCAAATCCAAATTCTGGTGCTAGTATTACTCCAAAGCAAAAAAAAGCACAGCCTGCAAGCTAGAGGTGGTGAAGACGGAAAGATGGCAAAAGACTCACCTGGCACCAGAGCTTCCTTCTTGCCATGTACATCTTTCTGCAGACCTTCCTTGAGTGCGTCAAACATGACCTGCAGCAGATTGTATGTGGCCAGTGAGACCTGCTCATCCTCCAGCTCAAGAACAGCAAAAAGGCGCTCAGGACCCAGTTCAGCAAGGATCGCCATTGTCTGCAAAAAGAGAGCCCATGACTGAGACTCTAGGAGGAAGCCAGGCTTGCCTCACCACCAACTCTCCACAGCAGAGGCAGCCCACGTGTAGCCCTGCAGGCATGGGTGCGACTGCAATTCCACCAGCCCTAGCCAGCGCAGCTGATGGGGAGGGATCCTCAAGGTTGCAGTCCAACAACGTAAGGGACATTCCCACCAACAACTATAGGACCATCCTCCTTTCACATTCTGGGTAGAAATAGGGACCAGCATAGCAGTTTGACAGCTCCTTTGGTATAACTATGAGCTGCCAAGAACATCATGTGTGTTTTTATGTTTTGTTAGAGTTTCACCAAATTAGGTACCATTATAACTGCGGTCTTAAAAAAGTAGCAGAAATCATGTCTTTAGTTAGTTACTTCTCATTAAATTACAATCATAACATGCTCATATACTTCCATTGTGAATAATTATTTTTCCCAACAAATTAATTAGTTGCTTCCAGGTTCTGAGTCCTAGAAAAGCAGACATTCATCAGATCCACAGAATTATGCAACCACCTACAGCAGATTTTTTCATTTAATTATACTCAGCCCCACTTATGCTATGTGTTAGATCAGAGATCACCTATATCTTCTCCCACAATGACAGGGCAAGGGGTTAGCCAAGCTCCCTTAAGAAAGGTGAGCATGATGGTTCTCCTAATAAAGAAACTGCCTGGGGGTGGGGTGGGGGCGGGGATGATTCCAAATGTGAGAACTGTTACTGCACCTGCTGGAAAGCAAGCATTCTGGCAATGTGGCAGGCACATGGCCTTACTACACTGCACTTTCAAGCACCTTATGAGGAATGGATTTACAGTACCTAGCCATTGAGTGGAAAATGCTGTGCCAACAAATGTTCAGTTGGCCACTAAGGTCACCCCTAATTTGGAGACCTTTATGCTGGACAATGGCTCAAGCAGCCACTTCTTCTCAGGCCGTGCAAATTTCTCTCCTCTTCGGAAGCAAACCCTTCCGGTGATCAGGATCTTAAAAACAGAACCAGTCAATTGTTTTGATCAATCTGCACTTACCCGAGAGCGATGCCCTTGGCAAAGGCCTGTCAGGGTCCGCACAGCAGCCAATATCATATCCAACCGGCCTGTATCCAAGAGTTTCAGCAACAGTCGCACTCCATCACTCTGGAAAATCTTCTCAGCGCCGGGTTCCTCACGAGCAAGAACTATCAGGTTTTGAGCTGCCTGACCAGAAGAATGACTGTTTGGCGAGTGGTTCTCCTTCACATCTACCCCCCTTTCAAAGAGCCTCTGCCTGCTCACTATAGGGGATCTCTGGAAATCCTGGCCCCACAAGAACACCAGGAGGCACAAAGAGACACTGGAGTGAAGATTCCTCAAACCCAATGCTCTTCCTATTAGACTACACAGACCATAGGGTAAATCACCCATCTACCTACAGTAGATAGGTAACTTACAGATAACTAACATGTTACAGCATATGTATACATGAATTCTGTTAGCTGCAAACAAGGAAATTACATTCTTTTATTAGGTTATGCTTTTAGAACATAATCACCAGAGGGCTCTGGACAAAACTCTCCAATGTTCACAAACCCCTTATGTAATGGGGTTTGTGAACCTATACATTGACTTAAAATACGAATGTTGCTCTTTAAAACACAAGACAGATTTCTGAGGCTCTCAATCTCTACACAGGTAAAACCACTATCAAGCCACCACACCCCATTCATTGCCTACTGGAAAACTACCTTTTGTTTCTTGTCCAGATCTTTTTCTTCATTGTCAAGCAGCAACTTAAACATCTGCTCCACCTTAGAGTCAGTACAGGACATAGCTGTCATCTGCAATAAACATGCATCTGGTGAGAAAATCGGCTATAGGTGGACTCCAGATCAAAGTTAGTTTCAACAGTCACTTCTGCAATGGAGAGAAAGAGAACTATACCAGCAAAGTGTTACACTCTGGCAACAATGAATAGATTTGGACCCAAGAGTGTCAGTAGTCCTTTGAACAAGGGGCCAAACCTCTCTGACACTGCAGCTAGCTTCCAGCCCTCCTCCATCAGCTGGAACATTGAGAGTAGCTGCATTGTTTAATTGACAGCTGATTGGGGATGTTGTTTGCTGTTTGGATAGGAGGAACTTATCAAAAGGCACATCCCCCCCTGCAACCTCAACTAGACCCTTTACAACTCAATCTTAGGTTAGGCATCCTTCAGTCTCGAAAGACTATGGTGTCGTGCTGTGTATGGAGGACTTGGAGCAGCGTCTAGTGTGGCTGAGGAGGCCGATTCGAGAGTGACAGTCTCTTCCACACTGAAGACAAATCCAATTTGTCCCCTGTCCAGCTCCCTGGTTTTGCTGCTTTTGTGACTTCCTCTTTGCCTCAGCCTGCTGGGCAAGGGTCTCTTCAAATTGGGAGAGGCCGTGATGCAATGCCTGCCTCCAGGCTGAACGCTCAGATGTCAGGGTTTCCCATCTGTTGAGGTCCATTCCTAAGGCCTTCAGATCTCGCTTGCAGATATCCTTGTATCGCAGCTGTGGTCTCCCTCTGGGGCGGTTTCCCTGCACTAATTCTCCATACAGGAGATCCTTTGGAATCCGACCATCAGCCCACAGCTAAAACAGCCAGTCTGGACAGGCCCTAAGTCGGACGGACTTGACTTAGGCAACATTAAATATGATTTCATAGAAAATAACTTCCCATTTCCAAAGGGAGCTTTTAACAGCCCAAAGTCCTATATGGAAAGCCAAAGATGAGGAGCCTGCCTTGGAGTGTACCCTAACTCTTTTCCTACCTTTTCATGCATGCTGCTGCCAAGATTCCGCAGAGCCTCCTGGAAAGCCTTGTTTCTGGGTTCCAAACTCATACACCTCTTTAAATCCATGACAGCCTGATCAAGATGACCCAGTTTCTGGAGAGCTTGGCTGCGACGGAAAAGGCTCTTGACATCATGCCCATCAGCTTCTATAGCTACATTCAGATGAGAAAGTATAAGGGAAACCAGAGAGTATTAGAAAGAATATACCTTTCCCCTCCCATGCCATGAACTTTTCTCTTGTAATTATTCACCTTTAGAAGCATCCAATTCTGCTTGCACATAGTTCTCCTGCAAAAGGAACAAAACACACAAAAAAGGAAAGTAAGACTTGATGTAGAGGTAGCCCTCTCTGGTGGCCATTCCAGGAAATAAGTTCTCTAAATATTTCTGGCACAGGAAACAGAACAACACATTCTCTCTTATGATTCTTTGTTATGAGAACTCAAAGGATCAGGCTGAAGAACTCACAAGAATTCTTCAGGATGAATAATTTAAAGAAAATTTGACATTGAAGGGAAGAAGTTTTTTTTTTGCTTTGAACATAAAAAATCTGAGCTTTATTTGGAAAAAAAAGATATGCAATACAATATATAGAGTGCTTACTATGAAAATTTAACCGGCTCAACTACTTTAAAAGCATACAACATTTTGATTAAAATGAAAAAAAAATTGCAGCCATTGTATGTATTGAAAGAACTCAGTTTCGTTTTCCATCTCTAACACTGAATTAACTTGCAAGTACTTGAATAAATCAAATGCAAATTTATTCACTGGTAGAGATGGAAAAGGAAGCGGCTACACTCTACTAAAAATAGGAAAATACTGTACTGAAAAAGAGAACATTACAGCAAATTACTCCCAATTATTCGGGCTTATAAAGTCCAGAAAGGCAACCAGCAACCCACACTTCTGGGAGGACAACGAGAGGGGGGGAGAGATCTGCCCTGGGGCGCAGAGAGGGCAACCCAACACACCGAGTTACTCTGGACTGCCAAGGGTGTGGAAAGGGCAGCCCACCAGCACAGCAGCCCTTTCCCTGCCTAGGCCCCTCGTTCCTTTCGCCGACCTTTGCTAACCGCCCCCTTCCCCTCCCGCCCCCCCCCGAGGCGAGCGACTCACGAGCTTGAGGTGGCAGGCGGCCCGGTTGCGGTAGAGGACGGCGCGTTGCGGACTGGGCTCCGAACAGAGGCTGAGGGCGCGGGTGTAAGCGGCCAGAGCCTCCTCGTAGCGCCCGGCCTGGAAGCGGTCGTTGCCCTCCCGGCGGAGCTCCGAGACCTGCTCCGGGGAAGCAGCGGGCGAGGCGAGGACGGGAACCTCCTGCTGGTCCGGGTGCGACGCCATTTTCTTCGGCCGGGCGCGGGGCGGTGACATCACGCGGACGCGACCGAGGCCTTCCGGCCCGGCAGGGGGCGGAGCCATCGCCGCCCCTCGGGCCCTCGAGGCCCCGCCCCCCGCGCCGCCGTCCCGCCTCCTTTTCCCTCCGCTGGTTGTCCCGCCTGGGGGCTCCTCGGGGCCGGGCCGTCGGGGGAGCCACCGCGCAAGGTGGCGGCGAAGCAGGCGGCGGAGGCGGCGCCGGTGGAGGCGGCAGAAGTGCAGCCCGTCGACGGCCAGGAGCGTGAGGACGAGGCCGCCGTACAAGCCCACGGCCAGCAGCGGCAGCGGCACCCCGGGGCTCCTGCGGGGAGGGAGGGAGAGAGGGAGCGGCCGCTTTGGGAGACCCGCTCCGGACCCGGTGACCCACCTACCGGCCGGCGCTCTCGGCTTCCCGCGCGGGTGGGAGGGGAGCGCCCCTTCGCCTCGCCCTCGCCGTCCCCCCGCCCGCCCGCCGGGCCCCCCACCCAGGCTTACCGGCGGAGCGCCCCGGGGCGCGGAGGTCCCGCCGAAGAGGCGTTGGAGCCGGGGAGGCGACGGCCGCCGTCATCGTCGGGGTCGGGCCGCGGGCAGCAGGACTTGAGGGCGCCCGGCCGGCAGCAGTAGAGGTGGGACGGGGGGTCGGTGAGGCGGGGGCAGTAGAAGCCGGCGTGGGGGCGGCCCCCCTCCGGGCCCTCGTAGTAGTAGCCCTCGCAGAGCCTCCCGTTGTGCGCCCCAGCTGGAAAGCCGAGAGAGGGGGCGGTGAGGGGCGGCGAGCAGGGCGGGAGGACCCCCAGCCCCGCGCTCGCCCCCCCAGGCGCCGTCCCATTGACTGGCCAGGCCGGCCCTGCCAAGGGGATCCCTCCCACCCCCGAGTGGGCGGCGTGGGGGATTTCGTAGGGCCGACCGGCAAGAGAGGGGGGGGCCCTGCTGGAGTGCTGCTCCCTCTCCCCCCTTAATGCCAGCTGATCCTCTAGGCTGCTTCAGAGAGGATGGAAAGAAGGAAGCCATGCGAGCAGGGAGGGAAAACTGTCCCAGGAGAGGAAGCTGGTGGTCCCAAACCGCCTCTCCCTCCCCCCCCCCCCGGAGCTGGGCAAGGCAAGAAGAGCCTCTCTGTTGTCGTCTCCCAACACAACCGGGATGGCTTCCTCCAGGAGGAGAGAAAGGAAAGTGCCCCTGGGGTGCCCATTGCCCTCCAGTGGCCTCTCGTGAAGGACCAAAGATGGGGCTACCGGTTGAGGAGATGCAGGAAGGGAAGGACAGGTTTGGAAAGTTCTCCCACCCTCAACTGCCTGCAGGCAAACAGGGGCTGGATGTGGAGGAGGAGGAGGAGGCCTTGCGTTGATGTCCATAACCAAGGACTTCTCCACCACCTCCCCTTCGCTGCCCAGAGTGAACAGTTCCCCACAAGCAGGGCTTGGCCCAGGCCCCGCGGGAGGGGACGGGGGAGGACAGGCAAGTGGTTTTGAAGCTGGTTGACTCTGAAGAGGGGGCACAGAAAGTACCAGGTAAAAACAGCATGTTGGCACCCAGATTAAGATCTTTCAGACAAGGCTTTGCATTGCAAGCTGGAGCAACAGCAGGACAGCCCTTGGGGAAAGGAGGAGAACCGGAGGAGAGGTGCCCTACCTGTCCCAAGAAAGGCCAGCAGCAGCAGCAGGCTGAGCGAAGGCAGCATCTTCCTGGCAGCAGCACCACCACTAAGGGCGGAGGCAGCTCTGACGGTCTCCTCCCGGGGAAGGAAGGAAAGCAAAGAAACCACATGGACCTGGCTGGCTCCCGCATCCATTACCGAGCACCATCAAGCACCTCCCGGAGCTATTAGGCCTGGCTGCACTTACAAGCTTGCCTCCACGGGGACCTTGCCAGGCAGGGGGTGGGGAGGATCCATTAGGGATGGGACTCTGCTACCAGACGTGGTGCCTCAAGTGTTGCAATAGGGGAAGCAGAGATCACGGATTGAACACACATATTGAGTTTCTGCTTAGGACTTTTCAAAAACCACAATGGTCCTGGAGGCCATGGCCTCGCCTTGAACGCACCTTAGCACTGGTGTCGCTAGTAAAGAAAGTGTCTCAGCTCAGCAGCTACTCCAGAAGGAGGGAAGCCGCACAGGGAGGCAAGGATTTTCATAACTTGAGAGCCCACTTTGTCAGAAACAATAGATGGGCTTCTCTCCATAAGAGTTTGATTGCCTTTGAAAGGTTCCACGAGGCTCTTGGTTGTTTTCATGACACGGAAGGGGCGGCACTGATCTATGCAGTTGATTCAATCTGTTCAGATCTGAAAGAGTAGCTTCTTACTACATGACAAGGCAGAACCTCTGAAGAGCCCTGCTGGATCAGGCCAAGGGCCCATCTAGTCCAGCTTCCTGTATCTCACAGTGGTCCCACCAGATGCCTCGGGGGGCCCACGAGACAATGAAATATAGCTGTCTCCTGATACCCCTCCCCTGCATCTGGCATTTTGAGGCACCTTCCTTTTAAGCCTGAAGATTATACATCCCCATCATGGCTTGTAACCTGAAGACATGAAGGGAAGGTTAGTTTAAGTATCGGGGCATGGTTGGCTTTTTGGGTGCCTTCTCTGCATCCTTCTTGTATTCCTCATTATACAGTGGTGCTTTGCTAGACGGTTACCCTGCTTGACAACAAATTGCTTTAAGATGTTTTTTTGCGATCACTAGCGATCGTGAAACGATGTTTATATGGGGTTTTTTTACTTGACGATTAATAGTTCCCTGCTTCGGGAACCGTTTCTTTGCTAGACAACAATTAGAAACAGCTGATCGGCAGGTTGCAAAGCGGCTCCCCACTGTTTTCAGGACCGATTCTTCGCTTTACAGGCATCGCAAAATGGCCGCCCTATGGAGGATCTTTGCTGCATGATCAGGTATTTCTCCCATTGGAACGCATTGACCAGTTTTCAGTGCATTTCAATGGGGTTTTTTTGCTTGACGACAATTTTGCTGTACAGCGATTTTGCTGGAACAGATTATCGTCGTCGAGCGGGGCACCACTGTACCGACTTTTCTATAGTGGGTTTTGCTTGCTGGTGTTTCTGGATCCAGTGTGGTAAGCAAGCCAGCAGTGAAAGACTCATGTTTTGAGAGAATCTCCTGTTGCATTGTTCTTGCCAGAATAATCTTACCATCACATATCTCTGAATCAAAAATTAATATATTAACAATGCCTTCTTTTTAACAGGGTGCACCTAACTCTGTGATAGCCAGTGTGGTGTATGTATTGGATAGAGTGTTGGGCTAGAACTCAGACTGGGGTTCAAGTCCTCATAAAGCCACAGAAACTCACTGCAGGCTGGCAGTGGCAAGCTACCCTATAAACAGCTCATGTAGCTCAAAACCCAATTAACAGTAATCATTAGTCAGAACTAACTTGAATCAACACCTAGATTTGCATTTCTTTTTAGAATTGCTTTCCGGGGTGTCAAGCAAATGTTTTTCCCTCTCACTTATGAGAAGCTGGGAATTATTTAGAGGACCTTCTGCCTTAAAAGCATCTTACCCTACCCTTGCAGGTGCATAAAGCCTCATGGAAGTTGTGGAAGTTTCTCCAAAGTCCCTTCCCGGTTTTCATACACTTTACAGCTTCTGCAAGAGCTTGCATTGCTTTCCTTCTCTTCCCTGGAAACTGACTCTTTGGGAGTCATTCCTTTTTTCCTACCCTAAAGAATCTGCCAGGCCATTTGCTTTTGCTCCTAGATGGCCCACTGACTTGTGTAGCTGGCAGGAGAGGTGGGCTTCCTGGCACATGCTCCAAGCAGTTTAAGAAAAGCCAACAGCAGCCACTTCTCATTGTGCCCTGGCGTGCATTCTTTGCTAAAGGCAAGGCCCAGGCAGCTACATCCAAGAGCGACCTTCTCCAAGGGGGGGGGGGGTTCCCATCTCCATCCTGCAGGAGTCAACGTTTCTTCCATCCTCAGTGGCTCAACCCAAAGCTACCATTCCTGTGGCAAAGCATACAGTAGGAGCCCCAGCATTCACACCTACAGAAAGAAGTGCCCTGGCCTCCAGTCTTCCTAGTCTTGTTTCTGCAGGCCCAGACTCCAGGATCTGTTTCTGACGTCTGCAGCATGGCATCACCCACTGTTTCTAGTCTTGAGCAAATCTTTAACTTGCTCTCTGGATGGGCTCTGCCAAGATCTGTCTTGCAAGGTTTACAGCTCTAGGGCCTAGAAAGCCTGTTCTTTGTGCTGCTTCTGCCCCTTCCAGGCCAAGAGGAGTTTTACGTCTCTGATCTGAAGATGGACACTGGCCTGGAGGGACGAGGTTCCTAAAAGTTCCTCTGCACTTTTCAAAGTCCTTCCACCTGGTGGAAAGGTTTGGCACAAAACCCTCATCTGTACAGCCTCAAAAACTGGGCTGTATGCTTTCGGGTGTTCCTAAGTTCATGTGCGTTGCTTGAAGCTAACAGGTGGGCCAGGATTCTCTTGCAGTGAATGCCAATAGGTAGGGAGGGTGAAGGAGGAGAATGTTGAGCCCACCTTGGCTAGGAAGCAGAACAGTTGAGACAAGCCATACTTTCAGCTTCTGTTTCTTGGTCTGCAGAAGGCACCTACCTGTCCAAAGAGCAACCCACTGAAATTCTGAGTCCCTCAGACTGGAACAGCAGCAGAGCCCACCGCTGCCACATGGCTCCGTCACAAATCCTCAGGCAGGATCTTGAACAAAGTGTGTTTTAGTTCCTACTGAGACGACCTCTGCCCCCCAACCACCACAAACCTCTCTGGGATAAGACAGCACCTTCCAAGTATGTCAGGCACTTCCATTGAGGAAGAATGCAAAGCACCTCCAGATTTGTAAAGGAGCTGTGACAGGCCAGCAAACCCTTGTGAGCGTGGGCCTCTGGGCGGACCGGTCAGTAAGAAGGCCTCCCCATTCCCCAGGACCCGCCTCCCATCCTCATTCACCAGCAGCATCCTGGCTAGAGGTTACAGAAGGGCCGTAAACATGACTCTAGAGACAAAAGGCTTCAAAGGAGGGCTTTGTTTTCTCAAAGTTTGTCCAGAGCTCTTGGAAGCTCACACATACCTTGCCCCCCCCCCCTTCCAGTGTTTGCTACCTCTTCAAGTCCTGGTTCCCTGCTTGTGAGGCATCTGACGGGGCCTCCAAGGGCAGGCATGGCGAGAACACACATCTCATTCCCTGAGAACGGGAGGGATTCCCGCATCCCCCACTTCTAGGGACCAACTAGTTCGGAGGGTTGCGTGGTGAAGCCTCTGCGCATTGACCACATAACCTCCTGGGTGTCTTTTTCTGCAGCTTCTTGAAGGGTGGACCAATAAATAAGAAGAGTTCCACTGAGTCTTATCAGGCCTTGTGAGCCCCTGGCCCGGTGTCACAGCCTACAGGGCAACACCAAATGGGCTGGGATGCAGGCCGAGTAAGCCGTGCTGATGACCAGTCCCACTCCCAGAATGCCCAGCCGTGGCACTATCCAAAGCGAAGACGGAAAGTGGCAATCTCCATGGGGTCCAGGTGGACGATGGTGCTGTTGGGAGATGAAGGGGCGAGGGGGTACATCAGCGTCAAGGAGGTGGGCTGTAGGGAGACCAGCTCAAGACCCTGGAACAGGCCACCGAGGGATAGCTAGGAGGCAAGAGAGGAGAGGTAAGGGCAGGAGCCAAGGCCAGCCCACTTGGAAGAGTCCCTGCTCTTCCCGCCCTGCTTCCAGAGAAGAGATTTCACTCCTCAGTTCGCAGAGCAAAGCCAAACAACAGGCTCTGGAAAGCCCCCGACCTAATGCTCACCCCCAATGATCCTCACTCTTGCCCCCTCTCCCACCAGGCAGAGACACCAAGCTTGTTAGACCTACTATGCCCTGGGTGGTTGTGCAGTTGAAGCCCAAGTTCCTGGCTTCCAGGCCGCAGTCAAAGCCCTTGCGGTGCAGAATTAGAGCGCTCTCAGTTGAAGGCAAGGAATCATCCTGGACAAAAAGCAGAGATGTTCCATGGAAGATTATGCACACACCCTCCGCCACAGACAAAGTTTAGGGCTAATAGCATCAGCGGCAGCCAAGAAGGTGATGGATGCCAACAGCGGTCCTCCGAGGACTGGCTTCGTTTGCTCAGCTCCGCTTATGCTGGCACTCACCTCTCCTTGTAATGTGCGCAAGTTGAGAAGGTGGAAGTCGCAGGGTATGGTAGCTGAAAGGGGCACAAACGACCTCAGGGTGGGAGGAGGTGGCTTTTCCTGGGAAACAGGCATCACCAGCACCTCCATGTTTAGGTACATGGAGGTCATGTGGCTCAGCAGAGATGGGAAGCTCACGAGTGGGGTCTCCTGCACCTGCATGGACAAAGAAGGCGACGGAGATGCCCCCAAGGGCCTGTGAGTGGAGGAGGCTGGCCTGGGCTCAGGTACCCCCGAAGACATTCAAGTCTCTCTATGCTAGGGCCCCAATCTATGAGCTGGACTAAAATATATACACACACACAAGGCTGCTGGACCCAGCTATGTCACCACCAGCTAACACACAAGACAGGGCTCAGCGTTACCTCTCGGCTGTCAGCCTTGTTGCTGGAAAAGACCAAGTCTCTAAGCACGGAAGTCAGTTTGGAAAAGAAGCTGGAGCTCTGGGGGGGGGGGAATCAGGGAGAGGGGCAACGAGAATAGCCACATTATCAAAAGGAAAGGTCACCCCCTCAGCCCTGCAGACTGGAGACTCTATGCAAGAGTGCCACTAGCAGGCCTCCCCCTGCCACTGCACAGGGCTTCCACAGCCTGTACAGTGGTGCCTCGCATAACGAGCGCACCGTTTAACGACGGATCCGCATAGCGATGTGTTTTTTGCAATCGCTAATGTGATTGCATTGCAATGTTTAGAAAACAGCTGATCAGCGATTCCAAAATGACCGCCGGATCAGCAAAATGGCCGTCCGCAGCATTTTTGCGCCCTGCCCTCGCTTACCGGGCAGCGAAAATGAGAGCCGGATGGGGGAATCTTCACTTACCAGTGAGTTTTTCCCCCGTAGGAACGCATTAAACAGAGTTCCTATGGGTTTTTTCCCCCCGCATAGCGACAAATCCGGATAGCGACATTAATCCTGGAACAGATTAACGTCGCTATGCGGGGCGCCACTGTATCTCTCTGTCCTGGTTGAAGCTACATGAGGCCTCTCATTTCTGCATAATAACATTTGGTGGCTTCTCTGCCTCCCTCTTGCATCTCCTTTCGTGTTTAAGCTTTCCCTGGACAATCTGTCATTTCCCCCCAATTCTTCCCTCCTGTTGTGGCTGTTCCAGAGAAACACCTTGGGATTTGCTTCATCTCCAACACTCCCATTTGCAAAGAAATCCTGTTCACTGGATGGATTAAATGAGTATTGTCTTCTTAGGTTTTTCCAAAATCGGTAAACAGAGTAAAGAGTAAAGCTATCCTTAATTTCTCCTCCCAACACCTCTATGCAGAAGAGCAGCTGACACTAACTGCGGGGGGGGGGGGAGGCAAAAAGTTCTAAGAAAAAGAAACAAAATCTGGCTCAAGCTGCAGGTTGTAGGAAGAACGAACAGGAGGGCTCTTCGCAGATTCAGGGGACCCTCATCTAGGTCAGGACAGGGATCCTGTGAGAGGAAGCCCATCTTTCAGGCCCCTCAAAGAGGTCTGACCTGCTTCTTCCAGTCTGTTTTGCAAAAGGAATGGGTGCTCTTCCCTTGGGGAGGCTTATGATGGCCAAGAAAAACTGTAAGCAGCCGCCCCCCTTGAGCAACAGGACCGAGACCTGTGGGGAGGAGAGGCCTCCGGTGTGTTGCAGAGGAGCTTCTGTCTGTCCCAAAGAGCTCTGGATCAGGTCAATATTCCTGTTCTTTTGTTTGCTGGATTCCCGTGGGAAGGGAAAGAAACCCGTTGGAGATGTTATGAGGAAGGAACCGTTTCCCACTGGGGGCAGCTGGCCCAGCTTTCGCCCCATCTTTATACCTTGCTAGCAGCGCTATGTCGTTCCAGGAGCAGCCGGAAGCGGTTCCAGGTCCGTTTGTTATCCTTCAGGCCTTGCCCTAGGCCGCGATTATCATCCTGCATGAGACGCCGGTCCAAAATGACCTCCAGCTGGCCTGCAGGGGGAAAGGGAGAGGACATTTCTCACGCAGGATGTCTTCACACGAATCTCAGCCTCTAAAGCCTGCTTGGCACCAAACGGAGGGCGCCCCCCCCTCCGCCCAGAGTACAGTCAGCCAAGGTAGCCAGCACCTCTTCTCCGCACTCCACCTCACCGACGTGGCCCTGTCACACATAAAGGCTCTCTAGTGCCAATTCCCCATCTGGGACATGAACCAGGAAGGTGCCTCGCTTGCCCACGGGGAAGGGGGCCTCAAGACTCCAGCTCGGATGCTCCCCCACCCTCCTGCCAAGTCTAGCCAGCCTGGGTGTCCAGGGGATGGACTCTATTCCAGCTATAAGCGTCCCACTACTTACCACCGCCGAGGCTGGAAACGCCCAAGGCCTGGGCTGTGTGCAGAGTCAAGCGGCTCCGTGCATCTTGGATGTAGGCCATGGTTGGCATGGGATAGAAGTTGGCCTGAAGCGGCAGCTTCTTCAGGTGCTGCCGAGGCTGGATCTGCCAGGACACAGGAATTCTGAGGAGTCCCTGTCGGTCTCGACAGTCGGCTTTTGCCTCCTCTCACCTCTTTTCCAGTCCCCTACCTGGAAGCCATTGAGATCCGTGAAGAAAGCACCCTTGCTCTCGATGTCAGTACTAAACCGCAGAGCCAGCTCTTTGTTGATGTGGTCTCGGATGTCCACCAGGCAGGAGATCTCCAGGGACAGCCCATCGACACCTGGAACCAGACAAACCCCATTGAGGGTTGGAAGGAAAGTCCCTTCCGGCTTCGTGCAAGCACCAGATCCCCCCTCTGCGGAGTACTGTTGGTCTCCAGAGAACCTCACCTGGCACGTTGTGGAGCTGGACCACTTCCTGGACATGCTGGTAATAAACAGCCACCTCTGAGAAGAAAGGTCCTTCTGTCACCCGAATCAAGGGGGGTTCCTTGGGGACATAAGGCTGCAAAGAAGGGGAGCATGAAGGCAGGCAGGCAGGCAGATGCTTTTTGTAGGGGAAAGGAGTTAATTCTGCTAGAGCATTTTTTAACCCACCCACTCTGTTCCAGAGCAGTGCATTTAAAGGAATCATTTAAATAATTTAAATACTCTATAAATACATAATACTGGACATGTCATTACAAAAATGAAAAAGTCGTTAGAAATGTCCTCCAGAAAAGCCGGACCTCAAAACAGAACATTGCTACGAAGCCTTCAAAACCTACATTGCAGATGTCAAACTATTTCAGCTAATCCTGGAAGGCATGAGCTGAAAGAACCACCCAAACACAAGAGAGCGCATGGCGCATCCTGCAGAAGGCTCAACTCCCTTATCCTTGCTCCCAGCCTTCGTCCACTGCAGGAAAGCAACCTCAGCACATCCTCTCCTATGCTGCAGACCAGGAACACTCCGCCTTTCCAGGGCAAGACCATCTGTCCAGAAGATCATCTCCACATCCAAGAACACCACAGCAAAAAGGACAGACAGATGTCTCTACCTGCCTGTCCCTTGAACGGCAGCTACAAAATCAGACCCTGAAGACAGCCAGGGAGACACAAAAAGGCTGTTTTGCTGAACTCAGTGGGAAGGGAAGTCTGAGCATAAAATTGACTCAGGGGCACTATTGCCTCTCCATGTGAGAGATCTACAGGGATGACATCTTTCCCGTGAAAGAGTAATTCCAGAGCCTAAAGAAGGGCTGGGCAACTTCCAAAAGTCACGGCTATAATAGCTGCCCACAGGACGTTTACACATTGGAGATTTACAGCCTTCTCCTCTCCCCTCATATCATCCACATGATCTTCAGAAGCCCTTCAGAGTTGTGACTGGTTGTATCAGCTTAAAAAAAAAAACCCACAAACCTTGTTTATTTAATAATAGAGAGTACTTCTGATCAGTTCCTGTTTTGAAAGGACACAACTGGCCATTTGAATGGACAACTTCACACCCACCCACCCCAAGATTTAGGGGGTTAGTGAGGGTTATGCAGCCTGTAGGCAACACTTCGCCCACTCCTGCCTTGAAGACCAAGCATAGCCACAATGGAAACACGGTCTCGTTGAACTCAAGTCTGTGCGGATCGTCGAGAAAAAAAAGGAAAGGATTTGCCCCTCGGAACAGCAGCTGAGGGAGGACTGCCAATAATATCATTCCCACACCCCTCTGCCAAGCTCAAGTGTTCAGTTGCCAAGGGCCACTCCCCTATATCGGCCTTCCCATCCCCTACCCAACCAGGGCAAGTCTGGGGGGGGGGGCCTACAAAACCCACCCCACCCAGCCTAGCCCTAGCCAAACCTTGGCTTCTCCATCAGGCAGAAAGAGGTAGGCTCCACTTTTGTCCTTCGTGGTCCGGGTCCCATAGACGAGAAACTGGCTACTCAGCTTCTGCTCTTGCTCACCTCCCACGTGAGAAACGCTCTGCCAAAAAGCAAAGGGAGACCAGGTAAGGGTGACTCTTCCTGCCCACCATCCCTCCTGCTCTGCCTCCTGGCATCTCGCTCACCTTGAGCGACCCACTGGGCCCCGAGAAGCACGCCTGCATGTGCTGGTTCTCTAGGCAGAAGTCGTCCGTGGCAGTGGGGATGACTTGCACCGGGAAGGCCTCGTACTTGTGCACAGGAAGGTCACGCCCGTGCAGGAAGAGGCGGACAGAAGACTTGAAGGTATTGTGGCTGTCAAAGGACTTGCTCAGCTGCAGGATGCTAAGGCCCAGCGCTGGCAGACGTAGGATGATGGACACCTGCCGGTCAAAGCAGAGAGAGTGAGGACAGCAGTCTCCATGGATCCGGACCATGCATGGCTGATAGGCCAAAGGGCCATTGACAAGGGGCCTGTCCTAAGCAGGTAAGCAGAGGAGTACCCCTGGAGAATCTATGGAACAGGAATGCATGGATGAGGTTTAGTGAGGCTTTAACAGGGGTCAAGAGGAGAAAGGGATGACAGAGGACGAGATGGTTGGACAGGGTCACCAAAGCGACCAACATGAATTTAACCCAATTCCCGGAGACAGTGGAAGACAGGAGGGCCTGGCGTGCTCTGGTCCATGGGGTCACGAAGAGTCAGACACGACTAAACGACTAAACAACAACAAAAAACAGGGAAGGCAGGTGGCTCCATCCATCGTGGCAATGGGGCAGCTGGACCCACTGCAATCAACCCCGGGGGGAAGACGCAAGGCAGTCTTCTGGCAACTGTGGCAGATGACTTTCAGCGAGTGCACACATTTTTACGACACAAACTGTTGTTGTGCATTGCTCTGATGCAACAGCCTCGCGTGGCTTCCCACAAAAAAAATGCCGCCCCTTCCCTCAGATACAGCCTCCCTGCTACCAGCCTGCCGAAAGCTACCTGGTAGACATCAGGGGCCATGTCCATGGCGGAGCTCCACTGGGCACTCAGCTGCACCGCCAGGGGCTGCCCCTCCTCATCGAGGACGCGAACGCGAGGGGTGTTCACCAGCAGGGTCACCAGGCTCAGCCGTTCTTGTTCCAGAGGGTTGAAGACAACCACAAACCTGCAAGAGTAGGGATGGTATGAACCAGTCAGAAAGCTGGCTGGCCCTTTCAAGCGCCAGCATTCCACGCCTTCTGCCCATCACGCCAAAGTCCAACCTGGAACCACCAACCCACTGGGATTCAAAGGTCCAGGTTCCTCCCGTCCCTCCAGCCTTGGGCTTTCCTTTCCCACCTGGGCGCAGCCTCCAGCTTGATGATGGTTTTCTCTGGCAGAGAATCTTGATTCAAGCGAGTTTCATCCTGGAAGAAAGAAGCTGTTCAGAGCCCCCGAGGGGTCAGGAAGGGCCGGCAAGAGCCTGGTTGAGCCCAAGAAAGCTGTGTCCCCCATACGTGCGGATGCACGCACGCACGGAACCAGTCCCTGGTTCTCTCTCCTTTTCTAGACCAGTTCTTCCGGCCACAAAGGGGAGGGGGGCAGACAGTTGCTCACTGTGGCAAGGAAGGGAGCTGCCAGATCGTAGTGGTAGACCTCCTTGTCCACTAACACCAGGTAATGTGCAGCATTGATGATCACACGCTTGATATTCATCAGAGAATGGAGCAGCCTGGAAGAGGGAGGATAGGAAGGGAAACGGAGCTCAGGGCCTGAGGCACACGGCCTGGCTAGGAAGGGCTCCTTGCTGGCCTCCCCCTTATTCAAGTTATTCCCGGCACACACCTGATGCCGTAGTCCACCACTACTGCCTCTTTGGCCGTGCCTGTGATTGCATCATGATGCTGGAAGAGCCCCAGGTTGCGCCGTGCATCCGTGAGCATGGCGTAGTCTGACAGCGGGTACCGGCTGTCCATGCCTGCATGACGAGCATGACTCAGAGCTAAGCTGTACAAGATCTCAGCACCGCTGGAGTAGAGAAGAAGAGGCAGACGCTGTGAGCCTCCTCTCCCGAGCCGGGCTTAAAGCCTCCTCCCCTTCCCTCTTTGCCTTGGCAGCTGCCCCAGCCCCTCTTCTGGAGGCTACTCACCGGAGATGGGCCTCTAGCACACGGCCCATGCTCTTGTAGAAGGGTCGGGAAGTGTAGTAGCCTGTCCAGTAGTGATCCTCGCGGTCTGCGTAGGAGAAAAAATCCCCACTGACTACTGGGAAGCCAGGCGGGTGCATGCCTGGCACAATGCCCATCTGCTTGTACAGCGCATCAAAGTAATCTGAGAGGGTCCCGAACTGTGCCTGCAGAAGAATGACAAGCGGAGCATCAGAAAGCGCAAAAAGCACACCAGCCGGTGGGAGGAACGGCCGAGCGAAAGGGAGCCCCCCCCAAGGCCCTGGCCTCTACCCTGTGGTGGAGGGAAAGGAGGCTGCTCCTTTTCCTGGAGCAACCTGGCGCTCTTCTCATATTGTGACTAAAACTCCCATCAGCCCCAACTAGGACAGCTGGTTGGATCAGGGTTCTGGGGGGTCGTTGTCTGAAAGGTGTCAGGTTTCTCAGCCCTTCCCTTAACTGGACAGTC
This sequence comes from Pogona vitticeps, assembly GCF_051106095.1. Taxonomy (NCBI): domain Eukaryota; kingdom Metazoa; phylum Chordata; class Lepidosauria; order Squamata; family Agamidae; genus Pogona; species Pogona vitticeps. Next base: position 10,442,157 of record NC_135794.1, on the reverse strand, counting down.
TCTTTTCCTTCTCCCCTAAAGCAGCCATCCCAGCCCTCATGCCCGTCCAGGCTCAACCCCACGTCTTCCCCACAGCTAAGCCTAGCCCTACTTGCACGTGGAGCTCCGGGTGGGCGTTCAGGAAGTCAAAGAGGCGCTGGTAGTTGAGGAACTGGGCGTCCCATTCCTGGGGCTTGTCGTAGCGGAAGTCGTCCCCCAGGGGCACCAGCAACACTTTGGTTCGGTAGAGCTTGGATTTCTTCCGGTACTGATCAAGCAAGAGTTGTGCCCTGAAGGAGTCGGAGGGAGAGTCGAATGAGGAGCCCGGAAAGCAGCAGCAGCCGCAGCCGCCGTAGCCACTCCACCAGCCCCTCGAGGGCCACTGCCCGCAACACAGGAGGTGTTGGGAGCCGTCCCAAGAGGCCGGGAATGATGGGTGGGAGGACCGAGCCCAGCCAGGAGAACTCACCGCTCAGCCACGTTGAAGCTGGTGATGGCTTTGGGGGGCACTTTCCAGGGGCAGTTGATGCGGCCGCCCGGCAGGCGCTTGAAGTCAAACTGGCAGCAGATCTTTGGGTCAGGACCGCAGGTATGGGGCACATCGTAACTATAGAAGGGCATCATGTGGCAGAGGATGTCGGTGCTGGAGTCAGGATCTGAGGAGGCCAAAGCCAGCATCGCTCTGTGCTCCTGAAGGGGCCTGGGTCAGCCTCCACCCCCTTCAGAGACAGGTGCCTCAACCAGCCCTTCATCAGCCCTCGGCAGGCCCCACGGCGCCAAAAGACCACAAAAGGGGCCCACGGGGGGGGGGGGGGTCACAAGCCCAGCCAGATCCTGCAGGGAAGGGAGCACCCGCCACACCTCCTGGTCTCTGCACGAAGGCACTGGCCGCCTTCTCTAGGGGCCAGGCCTGGCTGCCCGCGAGAGCCGTGCCAGGCAACGCAGGGCAAAGAACTGACGCCAAAGCCTCCCCCAACCCCCCCCGCCTCTATCCCCATCTCACCCCAGCTCTGCCTCCACATGAACTCCAAGTTCTGAGTCGCTGCAAAGTGCTTCTTGATGGCATAGTGAATCCGCTGGATGAGCATGCTGGTCAGGTTGGCGCGGCGCAGAAGATAAGGCATGGTGGCACTGTGGCCAAAGGGATCCACGGCCCAGCCAGAGCGTGGCGTCACCCCTGGGGAACCAGGAATAAAGAGGGATAGAACTTCTTGGAGCAATTCCAGCATTTGCTACCTCCTTTACCTCCTCCCCAAGCCGGCCACAAAAAGTCTTATTCTGTGCACAGGAGCCAACGAGGAAGGCCCCCACCCACTGGTCTACTCTCTGAAGGGTAACAAGAGGCCACAGCCATTCTTCCAAAATCCTGACTCTTCCTGGGAGGGATTACATCACTGGCCTGCCTGCCTTCCTATGCTGGACATGGCAAAGGGAGTTTGGCAGAGAAGCCAGCCCTGTTCCTGCCAGCCTCTTCTCGTAGCTCGACAACATGACCAAAACCCTTGGCTGGAAATGGAAGAAGGCTTTACGTTTTTTAAAAATTAAGTTATCTATAATAACACTTGGTTAAGGAGACGCTGTGAATGGCCCTTCCCATCCTCATCTCTTTCAGTTCTGTTATTTGCAGGCAAGTGTTGTATTTTGGAAACTGCTGAGCAAAACAAGACAGTAAATGAAATGTGTGAATTTCAGACTGCAGAGCAGAAAATCCAGAGCCCGCCCCCTACTTTTCTTCAGCCATTCTGCAATTACTTGAGGTCTCCAGAACACTGCTATGTGTAACTCGACACCTGCGCGTCTACCGGTGACTCATCAAGGAGGCCGGCGCCATCTTGGGGAGGAGTCACTTAAAGGTCTAGCCAGTCTTCAGGCCTCCTTGTTTCTCCCTTACCCTCACCCGAGTCCCATGTTTTCACCATCAGGATGCAGAGGTCTGGCGAACTCAGTGCTTGCACGCTATGTTGGGATTGTATCTGGTCCTATCAAGGGAAGGATGGGAAATCTCCAGAGGACCAAGGACCACACAGGGCCATCCTTGGCCCTCCGAGGACTCTGCATGTGGTCGCCATGCCCCAATCACCCCAAATTAGTTTTTTTGGGGGGGGATTAATGGAGGAGGGGATTACTGAAAAAGCTTCTTCAGGCTCTCCCCATATTAAAACACTGCTTGCCTATGGATTTCCCTTTTCTTCTGATGGGCCAATACGGCTCTCTCTGTTTCTGTGTAAATGGAAGTCAAAGAGGCGCTGGTAGTTGAGGAACTGGGCGTCCCACTCCTGGGGCTTGTCTGCAGTCTCGCCGGACATCTTAGAAATGCCAGCCTAAGAGCCCACGTGGGGCAAAGCTGTGGGCAGGATCTGTCTGGCTGGGCCGGAAGCAGACAGACATCACATCTCCTATTAATCCAGGCTCCAGCCGCAGCCAGTCACAGCAGCCTCTGATCGTGCACCCCTAATTTCCCTCTCACTGAATGGGTGGGGTGGGGCAGGAATTCAAAGTGGAATCCCACAGTGCCTATAACCTCTCCATCCCTCTGACACGGCATAGGATGCAGTACAACTTATTGCCAAATCAATAGACACCACAAGCGGGACACCATGCCCAGAGAACGAGACCACGGCTTGACCACGGCGTGCGTGGCAGAGGGCTGCGCCTCATTCAGAGCTCACAGCAGGTTAGGGAGTAGGGAGAGAGGAAGTGCCCTACACAACAGACTAGAAAGCCCAGGAAACTATACAAATAAAAACACTGCTGTGCCTAGAAACCCCTCGTCTGGCCCTGGGATTCCAGACACAATCAACCAGCAGCATATTGCCTCCTCTCCTACAAGCAGGAGGGCTAAAATAATCCTTCTGTCCCAAAAGGAAGAGGGGGCAAACCTGCCACAGCTCAGAAAGGCAACCGTCTCCCATGTTTTCCCTCTCTGTTCCTCTGCATACTCCCCCACACCCACCCATGGATGGTCCTATCAGGGGGCTTTGTCCCTACTGGCAAAGACCGGGCCCTTCTCTCAAGCCACTCCTCTTCCTTGCCAACCTGTCCTCCCCCCGAAAACCTTGGCCTTGCAGGATCAGGAGGGGATAAGCCCCAATGCAGGAGTGCTGGGTGGGAGGGGGGATTCTCTCTCTCTAATCATGGAATAATGGAGTTGGAAGGAACTTATAAGGCCATAAACCCCAACCCCCCCTGCTCAATGCACGAAAACAAATCGAAGCAGACCTGACAGAGGGTTGTCCAATTTTCTTTTGAATACCTCCAATATTGGAGCACTCCCCACTTCTCGTGGTCACTGGTTCCACCGTCGTACTGCTCTAACTGTTAGGATGTTTTTCCTGATATTCAACCGAAATCTGGCTTCCTGTAGCTTACGTCCATTATTACGTGTCCTGCACTCTGGGATGATCAAGAACAGATCCTGGCCTCCTTCTGCATACCCGGTCCAAGTTTTGCTTTGCCTCCCACTGTGACATCAGTGGGGGGGGGGTTGAGAAGCTCTGAGGCCGCAACCTATCTCCTTTTCCCTCCCTTGGGTTCCTTGGGTAGGGAAGCAGTCCGGGGGGGGGGGGGAAGGCAAAATTGGGATAGATGCTGCTCTGAAAACATACAAGCAGGCAATCTGGGGGGCCGGGGGGCAATGGGAAGACAGGAAGGTGCCTTCCATGGAATCACACCCGTGGTCTATAAAGCTAGTAATCCAAACTCTGATGGGCAGCAGCAAAAGCGCGCCAAGGTTTTCTGGCAGAACTATTTTGTTATTGCAGCTGGAGAAACTGGTGGGGAGGAAGCCTGGGGTGGCAAGTGTTTGGGGGCAAGGGATACGAGCAGCCCTTGCAGCAGGCCTGAGCAACGTGTGGCCTTCCAATGTGCTGGACTACAACTCCCAACACTCTCCACCACTGGCCAGGGCTGGTGGGAGGTGTAGTACAACAACGATGAACTCCCACCACTGCCTTACAGGAGGGAGTGGCCCCCAGACTGGAAACAATAGAGATGGCCCATATTTAGAACCCGCTCCTTCTAGGTTTGCTGTGAAGGAGGTCGTACTCCATCCAATGGGATGTATTCCACGAAAGCCAATTGCCATCTATTGTCACTGGAGAGAAAGTTCCATGGAACACACGGCGTTTTAATTAAGAATCCGGTTAGAGGCAATTACTCATTTCGCCTTGGGGAAAAACAATACTGAAAAGTTCCTGAAGAAATTAACGTATCTCATTCGCACAAAATGAGATACAAGCGCGGGAATTTCGGATTTTCAAAAACTTAACAGACAGTGGCTTGTGGCCATTAAAGCCAATCTCCAAAATCGTCTCGGTTCTGTAGGGCAAATGTTTCCATCACTGTAACCCGCCTTTTTCGATATACACCGGGGAGCCTGCTCTTTAAGGCTCTGCGAAACGGAGATGTCTTGAGACTCAAAATCAAGTCCAGTCTGGTTCAATCAAAACTATTTCCTTCAGCCTCACCAGTGCTTCTTCTGCCTGGTCAAGTCACATCACAGCTGCTACCCTCTACTTGACTAAGGCCAAGGGACTCACCAATATTCTTCTCCAGCCACTGGTGACCCTCAATGAGCTGGTCAATCATGGCGAAGTAGTGGGAGTTCGCTTCATCTGGCATCACCCAGCCTCCTGTTGCCATTTCCAGCTGCCCGTTGCCTACAAGCCTAGGGACAGGAGGCAAATGTCAGGAACGGTAAAGCAAGGGTCATTTATTTTCACGTATAGCTCTCTGTACTATTAATTTATTAACTGGATGCTTTATTTTAAAAAGTTATCTCGGGTCCCAAAATATTATAACATTGGCTAGCATTTTTTTAAAAAAAAACAACAACCCAACATGTGACTCTTTGGAAATCCTGAGACCCAAACTCAAAACATGAGTACCAGCGTTGAATAATACACAAATAACAGGAGTTAAAAACAAGCAAGTGGCAGGACATGTGCTCAGAAACTTCAGCAGGTCTGAAATGGCAGGCTGGATTGTTAACTGGAGATGGTTACAGGGCTAACTCCCCTGTCACAACAGCTCCGCTGGTTGCCTGCGTGTTTTGGGGGCACAATTCAGCACGTGGGGTTTGACCTATAAAACCCTAAATGATTTATTTGGGTCCAAGTTATCTGAAAGGCTGTATTTCTCTTTAAGAGCCGGCTTGGGTTTTTAAATAATTTATTTTATTTTATTTATTTTATTTATATCCCGCCCATCTGGTCTGGTCGACCACTCTGGGCGGCTTCCAATAAGGTGTATAATGAAGGAGGCCTTTCTTTCTGTTAGGAATGTTTGGTGAGGACATAAGAGAGAGTCTTCTCTGTTGCTGCTCTCAAGCTATGGAACTCCCTCCCACAGAAGCTCATGTTGGCACCCTCTTCGCTGTCCTTCTGCAAGCAGACAAAGGCCTTTCTGTTCAGGTAGGCTTCTTCTCAGTAATTGGCTGCCTAAGGGGAAATGGAGGAATGCTGTTTGTTTTTTCTCCATCCAGTCTTTATATGTGTTTTAATACTGTAAGTCACCCTGAGCCTTCTTGAGCAGAAAGGCCATGCATGCATGCATGCATGTATGTGTGTGTGTGTGTGTGTGTGTGTGTGTATGAATGAATGAATGAATGAATGAATATTATAGGAACTAAAATATACACAATGTAAACACTGCAATATCTTCAAGAGATAAAGTACATAAATAAAAACAGCTCTTAAAAGATCTGGCATAATTTTTTTTTCCCAAAAAAAATCCCCACTCAAGCAACAAAACAAGATTTGGCATCAAGGAAGCTTTTCTAATGACATGCCATAATTTGCGGAGCCACCAGTGAGAAGGCCTCTCATGGCTACCCTTCACACTTCAGATTGAGGAAGGCAGGCATATGACTTCAAGGCCGATTTCAAGCATAAAAGGGCAGTCCATGAAATGCTGAAATCTCACGTCATGCGGAGGTCAATGTTAGCAATGGATACTCCGTTTCCTACCCCAGCAATATGTACTTTCTACCCCTTCTATAGAGTTTGAATTCAGAAATGACCAATTCTTACTGTCTTTTGTCCATTTCACTAGAAATGTCTCTTCCTTTCTCTCATCTTCTGCATTTAAAAGTCTAAAATTTCAGGGCCTCCACCTTTGCTCAGAGACTTCTAACGCTAACAACATACCAATGTGAACAGTGTGGAAGCAAAGCTTTCCTGCCGATGCCTGTTCAAACGCCTTTATTTCTTTCACAGGGGAGTTCAACAAATGTATAAGTTCTTCTAGGATTACTACCATCTTTGAAAGGCAAGTAATTTTTTTCTTGACAGCTTTCTCTTTAAAAAGCAGGAGGCCAGGATGCATGGCCTCATTGCGGAAATTCTGCTATACAGTTCTGATGTCCTTGGCATCTTCACACAGGTAACAGCACAAGGCATGGAGCCCCCCCCCCAAAAAAAAATTACCTGCGCACAGCAGCCCGTTTCTGGGCACTGATGTTGTCCCACCACTTAGAGAAGAAGGAGATTTCAGACCAGATGAAACGCCGCCGTGGGTCCTCCTGCAGCTTCACCACCATGCTGTTCAAGATGTGCTGTGTCTGGTCAAAGTAATATTTGTCAAATGTCTTGATCCAGCCTAGAGGAGTGTGCAGAAAAACAAGCATTACTGCTGGCTGAATCCAGTGACCGACTGCTGTCTAAGAGCTCAAGCTCATGATGCTTTTAGCTCTGCATCCTCAAGGGGTCAGGTTTCTCTCAGAAAAATATTTTCTGGCGTTGACAACGGGCTCTTCTCAATGTAAAGGATAATTCAACAAATATACAGTATACCATATCCAAACCTGTGGCCTAGATACTGTGCTACCAATGTGTCAAACAAGTGGATTGTAATTCACAAAAACTCTTTCTGAAGTTATGTTTTTAATCTTTAAAGTACTACTTTTTGTTTGGGTTCTTTCTTTCTTTTTGGCTTAAATGTATTAACATGGCTACCTCTCTAAAAGATGTCAGCGCTGACAGCAAGGACGATTCATTCAGCATGATCGCTCACCTCAGTCTTTTCCTTTTAATCTACCAATGACATTTCAGCAACAACTCCAATTAGATAGTAAAATTAACATACAGAATCAGAAATGATTCTAGCATCTGGAACTCAAGGAAAGCCACTGTGATCCTTGACGACTCATTTCTCTTGTTAAATACAATTCAAAAATAAACTCTCGTGCAATTCATACGAAGTATTGTTCTGAAGGTATTCTTGTACTGAGGCTATGATTGCCTTGTAAGGAACTTACACTGATTCCCATATGTTCAAGAAATATTGCAGGCACAAAGCATAGTTTTGTGAATGCTTGGAAAAATAACCAAGCCTCTACTGCACACCATCGCAAGAACAACTGAGCCCCCACGCTTCCTGAATCAAGGCGCCTGGGCTCCGCAGCACTATCAGCTTTTCTTTAATATTAGTTTCAAGGGGAGGTCCTGGAGACCAAGGCATGATGAGCTGTCAACTGTGTTCCAAAATAGACAACCTCTGAGATTACCCTTCCAATCAAAGCTTGGTTCTGAGAACCTCCTCTTGGCACCAACATTTAAAAAAAAAACATACACACACAGAGAGAGATTGGAAGCAATGCTTCTCTTTTCTCACTGCAGAAACCCTTCAGGTCTGTGTTTCTCCTTCAGGGACTGGGCATCATCATGGAAGTAGCTGAGAGGGTAGCACTTTGCTTCCTGCTGCAGGCCACAGGCATCAGGCAAGCTTGAACAAAAGGGCTGCCTCAGCAGACTTTAGACTTCTACATTATTTATTTTATTAGATTTATACCCCGCCCATCTAGACCAAAGGTCTACTCTTGGGGCACAGCCCCAGTTTTCCTGCCCCAGTTACAGCCCTGCCTTTCAGCTATAAGAGTTCCATACTTTCACTTCCAATCAGAAGACCGAGAACGAACAAATTCTAATTTTACAAATTCTACAAATTTTTAAATTTCGACAAATCCAAGGAGGACAGGGGCACTCGAAAGCAAACACCATCAGTATAAACACAATGCCTTTTTAAGCGGACAAACTGATACTTTTGTGCCGGTGGGAAGTTAACTGCTGTCGTAACATTTTTAAACAAGTGCAGAACTGCTTAGAAAATAAGTTGCCATAGTGAAAGTGTCAAAGAGCATTAAAGCAAAGCACTGAACCAACAGA